>NW_004955488.1:6111131-6205285 GCF_000276665.1 Chinchilla lanigera | reverse complement strand
ATATATACTTCAAAAAG
Organism: Chinchilla lanigera; assembly: GCF_000276665.1. NCBI lineage: Eukaryota > Metazoa > Chordata > Mammalia > Rodentia > Chinchillidae > Chinchilla > Chinchilla lanigera. Next base: position 6,205,268 of record NW_004955488.1, on the reverse strand, counting down.
AACTAATGAAAGCTACCATAGTACTATTATAAATAAATAAGAGATCTACGATAATAATATAGTCACAAAGACAAGAAAAATATTGGCATACAGTAAATACTAAATGCAACAATCACACCACCATTAACAACAGAAAAAAAATTAGCAACAATCATATTTAGTCAAATACATAGAAATTACCTTTCAAAAAAATAAAAAGGAGGGGTGGAGAAAGGAAAATAAAAAAGTAAAATTTGAAAAGGAAGATGAAAAGGAAAAGGAGAAAAATGTAAAATAAAGAATCCCATTTAAGAACTTAAAAGTTAATAGGTAAAAGAAACAGAAAAATAAGAAAAAGCCAAGATAAGTGAGAAAAAGAATAAAACAAAGAATTAAGAAAAAGAAAAAAAGTGCCAAAATTAAACAAATTAAAAAAGAAAAATGAGCCCCTCAGATTTCTCCATGTGTTTGAGTGAGTGATTTCTTTCCATAACCTGTAATTTTGGATTCCATCAGGTATGGGGAAATGATAGTGAATCACAACTAGATCTGTTCTTTTTTCCACACCCACCTTCCTTTTAGGTACGTAGCCTGAGTCCTACCCAGAATTTTGTTGTTGTTGTTGTTGCTGTTGTTATTATTGTTATTGTTTGGGCTGGACGATGTCAATCAGTGGTATGGTTTATGCCTAGGTGTTATTCACTCCAGAGGTTCTTAATATTCATGACTCTCTGATGCCCCAACTCATGGTTATCTCCACCTGATTTTATAGTCTGTGGGCCTCTGAGGTACCCACCTTACTCCAGAGGCCCTTCTGTTCACAGACCTCAGGGTGCGGTAACTGTCCTAGCCAAGGCGTATCTCTGATCATATTGGCAGGTGGGGAAAGCCAACAGACTTCTGAGTTCTGTGCTGGATATAAGGAGCCAAAAGGGTAGGGATGTCAAGAAGCCTGCCATAATTACTGTCAGCACATTCAGACCCAGCTCCCTCAGAAAACACACATGACTAGTCTGGTTTCTGACCATCATGTCCTTCCTGACACTCCTTAAACTTCTCATGAGGTTTACAACTAACCTGCCCCATTCCAGCCCTATCTCTTGTAGCCATCTTCCACCCAGTATTTGGAGTACAGTGAACACAGAAACACTGAAATGCTGTAACTTCTCATTTTTGGAGTAGCTCAGTCTTCAACAATTAACACCTTGCCAAAATGGCTCCAGATTAATCACTCCCTAATATGGCCTGCACTGTCCTGGCCTTCGTCTCTAACTCAAGCCTGCCCTCCTGAAGCAGTCACTTTCAGAGTAAAATCCTACATTGTATTTGCAGTGTACCATAACCATGGACTTTTCTTCAGGTTAGAGTTACTGATCTATTGTTTCGCTCTAGGGCTACTAAGCCCGACTATGGCTACTTTCTTTCCTCTATGTTGTCTTTATTTTCTCTGTGATTTGTAGATTTCCTGTCAGCTATTTCTTGATTCCTGGAGCTCTTCCTTTTCTTTCCACCAAATTGTTGTTTTCCAGATGTCCGGATTCCGGGTCCTAGAGTAGTTTTAATATGCTGTTGACCTATGCTCTGTCATTTTCTTTTTATCTAAAAGTCCTTTTTTTTTTTTACTGTACATTTTTATGTGTGTCCTACCACTTCAATCTTAAATTATATGAGAAAAAGTAAAGTATGTGCCCATTTCTGATAAGATTATTTACACATGTTCACCAAGATTTTCTTGATTTTTTAGAAGTATGGATTCTTTTTTTTTTTTTTTCTTGTTTTTCTTTGGAGAGCATCTCACTATGCAGTTCATGACCTCACTTTGTAACTCAGGCTGGCCTCGAACTCACAACAATCCTCCTGCCTCAGCCTCCCAAGTGCTGGGATTACAGGTGTGCACCACCAGGTTGGCAGAAGTATGGATTCTTAAGTTTTAAAAGGTTTTTCCATGCAAACCCATTGAATTTCTGACCTTTGCATTATTCCCTCTGACTAAAATTGCATTCCACCTGGGTTCTTTCTTTTTTTTTTTTTTTTTTTTTTTTCACATGAGGGGCTCATTCTTTCCCTTCAGTTTCTGAATGGAATTCCTTCCCCGTTAGAAGAGTGTCCCAATCACACTGCGCTTCCCCTGGTGACTCATGAAAAGGAATTTGACTCAGAGCTTCATGTGCTTTGCTGAAGAGGGCGCTCCTCACAACACTTCACTTTGGGGATTAGTGAGCAGGAGCCAAGTGTCAAGCTGTGGATTCCCAAATAATGTTGGTCTTCATACACACTATGTTCTTTTTCATAGATTTCCTGTTGATATGGCATTCAATGGGGAAAGGGATGCTATACTAAAGTAACGGATATTGTGAAAAGAAAATATAACATACAAATAAAATCTTCATGGACACTCTATCCTTGAGAGAAGAATCAATTGCTTACTTAAAAGTGAAATGCTATGATCATTTTGTAATAGTAAATTTTGAAAATCACATGCAATTGACTCACTGCAATTAAAGATAATTCTAGGACAGTTTTTATTTTTTTTAATAACCTCAACATGACTCTTAGTCCTGGAGGAAATGTTTTAAGCTTTTTCCATTTCCCTTGAATTCACATTACTTTGGCTCAAAAGCGTTTTAATTTGAGAAAGAAAATCTACAGTTGATAGTTCTCACGGTAGTGTTTGCAATTAAATGAGGATCTTGGGGAGAGGAGGTTTGGGTATATTTGAGAAAGATCTTTCCTTTTTTCTCACTTTTAGTTTTAGCTTCATATCAGATTTTTCTGGCTTTACAATATTGGTTTGAAATTATCTGGCAATCTGAGTGCTGTAATTTAAAATACTTTTTCTACATAATGATAAAGATTAATGATAATCAAACGTCTGAGTTACCATATCTAGTATTCTGATGTCTAGCCCTTTGGGACTCAATGGTGGATTAATTTCATATTAACCACAATTTAATGTCCTAGAACCCATTCTTACAGCCTCTGAAGAAGATGAAAATTTTTCTACAAATCCAGGGGTATTTTTTCTGAAGCTTTTAGTGACTGTTGTAAGACTTTAAAGAAACAACTGTGTTTTGAGCAGTGGAGGTACATTGTAGAGGAATCCCAGCAAATCCGGAATTTGCTTCCCTGGTACCCAGTGAGTTTTCAAAAAAGCCAATGGGACCACTTCAGACAGTGACCCCTGGCTTCCTTAGAAGGATGGTGAGTAGATAGGGGAGGATTTTCTCCCATCACTCACTGCCATTCTACCTCATCACAGAGACAAAGGTGAAGCTGGAAGAAGATGGTCACTCTGAAAAGGACGAGGACATGTGAGTCAAGGAACCAGCTTCCTTTCCTGACAAACTTAACTAAGATTGTTGCTACAGAGCTGCTTAACCCTCAGGTTTTCACAGTCCTGAGAGGATTATACAGGGTCAAGGCCTGGGGTTTCTGACTCTACTCTTTGTTTATGAGGTCAGTGCTGGTGGAGAGAAGAATTGCTCTCCTTTCCCAACACACATGTAGGGATGCACACACCAGGAAAGAGAGAAATTTGCCACATTGGGCTCAACTACTCAACCCAGAAGAGATGTTGGGGAGATAACCCTTCACCCCAGATCTTCAGATGTAGGCAGTGGAGACTGAGACTACCAGAGCTGGCAGAAATAGTATTTATAAAACATATATTTCATTTGAAAAGACGTAAGATATTTATGTAGGAAAGGACACAAGTCAAAAGTCAGAGATACTTGTCTTCTATTCTTTCTTGTATTTTTCATTCTTTCTTCCAAAGGGTCAAATAGACAATGTACTCTTTTGTGCTTATCACTGTGATATTTATTACTGATCCTTTCCTTTTGTTGAGTTTCACAATAGATGTTGGACAGTTTTTACTAGAGAAAATGGTGTGGGTCTGGGCCATCTGCACACTTTGGAACTGGGAGGGGGAAATGAGGAGCAAAGGGAGAAATATTCTTCAGCAAACAAGCCCTTGGACTTGAAAACTCCTGTCCCAGTCTTAGGAGATAATCACTAGCCATGCATGCTTTTTCACTGCCCAGGCTGGTCTGGAACTTGCAATCCTGTCTCACCTTCCAGGAGTGCTAGGATAGCAGGCATGTACTGCTACACTCAGGTTGAATTCTCAATCTTTAGACTCTAGGGAATATAAAATTTACTTCCTAATATATCCATGTGGAAGGAGGAACCCAAGAATATTTATTTAAATAGCCTCCTCCTTGCTCATTCATGCCGTTCTTTTCACTTGCCTCTGAAAACTATTTACAATGATATATTTCTGTAGAATTATTTCAGAGACCTGTCTTAACTCAATGTGAATGTGCCTCACTGAACTAATATAATCCTTGCCCTAAAAAGGGATATATTATTTGTTGTGTTTAGCTAAAACTCCTCATGTGTCTTTGAAGAATTGAACACTTTATATAATGTGTCAAGGACAATTTCAGAATGCATAACATCATCAATCTCACTGACAACATCTCTAATTTTTTCACTCTGTAATCTGAGTTTTGCCAAATGTGAGCCAACGTTCAGACCATGACACACCTGCTACCCGCCTATTGTTTCCGTTGTGTCATCTGTTGCAAAGACAGTGGAGTTTAGGGAAAGAAATCATCCTTGAAGCCTTTCCTCTCTAATTAAGTCAACAGATGTTGCTTGAAGTCTATACCTGGGGAATGTATTCAGTTTTTAAAAGGAGGAGGAATTCATAGGTCTGTCTTCATCATAATTGTGTTTTTCTTGAATCAATGCAGCAAGTCTGGAAATGACTGATAAAAGGGAAGAATTCATGATGTTGTCATTTTCAACAATTTGAATGGCATTCCTGAATAGTGCTTTCATTCCACTTGTCATCTGGCTTTGTTGCTGCTGGCTGGGTACCTGGCTTCCCTGTCATGCAGGTGGCTGGACAGAGCTGGCCTGGCTCAGACAGGCTTGGAAGAATGAGGCAGGTGCAGGAAGTAACTCCAACAACCTCTGTAGTTACAGGAAGCAGAAAGCAATCAGGAAAGACCAAAGTCAAAGTCAGAAACGGACAGCTACACTGGTCACAAGGCAAGATGATGCTGAGGTCCAGGATACAGGTGAAAGAGACAGTGAACATGAAAAGAAAGACTTGCCTGCAGGAAGAGGCCAGTGTGATCGTGTTCCTGGGTGAAGGCCCAGAGATGAGCTCTTGGTACCTTCCGTAGTGTGGGAAACCAGGGCAAAAGAACACCCAAACCTGCCTACGCTTCACCTGCCTTATCTATTTTCTGCCCTCCATGACTACAGAGGGTGTGAAAAGACCAAACTGAATCTTCTATGTGAAATCTAATATCAATAGAATCTACTATCATTACTATAATTGTTAAAATTTGTTATATACAGAAAGATAGATGGCCTAAAACTTTCAGAAATGAAAACAGCTGCGCTGTGAGAATCATTTGTGTGTGTGTGTGTGTGTGTGTGTGTGTGGTTTAAAGTAATACAAAGTGTTTTGATGTTAGTTTCTAACCAAAGTATTTCATCAACATCTTTGATTAGCAACATTTGTGTTAGGAGTTGTGTACATATTATCTATCGATTTTTACCATAACAAGTTATGGTAGATTTACAGATCAAAATTTACATACAAGGAGAAAAATGGCAACATGAAAGGACTGGAATTTTTTAAGCTCCAGCTCTCAAATTATTCACCTACTTTGACAGTTTTAATGTCTTTATTAAATATTTTATGATGATACTACTTAAGATAAAAATGTAAAAGCTAATTTATACTGACATATCTTTATGTAAAAGGTTCCCAAGCTGATTTATGGCCAGGTTGAAGCATGTCTGTGAATACAACGATTTCAAAAGCATGGAGACTTCTCAATTTTCTTCCACACTCTTAGTCAAACAACTTCTGTTAAACAATTTATATGAAAAACTGGGTTTTTAATTTTGCAAGACTCTACTTTATTTTCCTGTGTTGTCTGCCTTAATTTCATTCTTCCACATAATTTAGTACTTGCTATGTTCTGTATTAAGTCATAAATTTGGAACACTGTGCTCAATTATAATTTATTTTAATCTCTGCACATTTGAGGAAATTTAATGCCTAGGACTCACACTTAGTTCTTCTCAGAGGTGACTCTTTACTTATTATCCTCTGTTCAACACAAAAGCAGTTAACCAGTTGCCAGATTGGTGCTAGGTTTTCCAGTGTTCTCAATCTTGATATTATCTTCTGCTAAATTTATTGTATTATGTCACCATGGAAGGTCTCTCAGGAAAGTATACACACACACACACACACACACACACAGAGGATTATTTAATCATATTTTTGGTTTGTGTAGAAAGAGTTAAGGAATTACCTTTAATTTTTTTATAGTTTTATACAATTATTCACTACTATAAATAAATATATATTTAAATATATTTATATATAATTAAAATTGTATATATTTAAAATTATATGTTTAAATAAATATTACTATAAAGTAATATACTTCAGTTATAATACAATTTATAAATTTTAAAACTCTGGGTAGATATATTTTTGCTGAAGCTTAAAGGATTTTTATGTGCAAATGGATTTCAAGGATTATTAAAGGGGAAGCAAATGACATGGGCTTTTATGTTGGTGATAGTTTGCGTTACAGGAACGTAGAGATACTGTGAAGTGAAAAAGAGAAGAGAAGCAAGACAAAGCTACAAATAGGACAAGAGGAGCCAGCACGGTAGGCAGAGCTGAAGAAGCATTGCTAGTGGAGCAGTGCAGGATTGCACGGGACAGTGCGTGACCCAGGAAGTCGTGGCAACACTAGTACAGTGGGAAAGAAAGATATATTTGGTGACAGCATTTTGGTGGGAGGAAACAGGAAAAAATAGGAAAAGGATTAAGGGCAGAGAAAGACCAGATGGTGATTGCACTGAGCCAAAACCCAAAATATGTCATGGGCTCAAATCTTAGCTATAGAGAGATCTAGTGAAATAGAAAAATAGTAACACAAATAGAAAAAAATAGAATTTGCTTTCATAACTTAATGTACTTACATAATATTTTACCAAAATGTATTTAAGATGGATTACTTTAAAAGAGAAGTAGGAGACAATTTCAATAAGATTAATGATACAAAATCACATGAGAGAGGGGGAAGCATATTTTAGTCACAAGGATAGAGAGACAGTAGCTGTGTTAAGATGTAAAACCTGGAGCTTCCTTGTAGCCCTGGTGAAGATGAAAACTTTATTTACTCTAAGATATTTGTTAAATATCATTATCTGAGATTAAAGGATCCAATAAAGAGTTGCAAAATAAATTTTCCTGGTAAAAAAAATCTGGTTTCTGTGTGACAATAGAGGGACTGTTATATAACCAATTATTATTTCATCAATGATTTCATAGCAAATAGATAAGTTAAATTTGCCTGGCTAGTTTTGAGAGCAACCTTAGATAAAAACCTATGGCTCACAATTGAGAGACAAGTTTGTAAACCTAAGACAAAAATGTCACTGTCCAAACGGGTAGCCTTCTTGTGATCTGACGGCATCAAGGGACATTGATTCCTATTTCAGCGTGCCCATGCTGGGTGCTAGGTCACATATGTGAACAAAACAAATGCAGTTCCTGCCCTTGCGGAGCTTACATTTTGGTAGATGAGACAGAAAATAAAGTAGGAAATATATAAAAATAATGACAAATTATGATAGATGCTGAGAAAAATATTTGGTACTGGAAACAAAACAAAACAAAACAAAAAAATAAATGAAAGAAAGAAAAGTATTAACACTGCCTTTAAAAGTTGAAGAGGTAGGGATCAGGTTTTCTTTGTTTAGATCCAGTATAAGGCAAGACCTCTTTGAAATCACAGTGGGCAAAGAGCTTAGAGTATACAGAGCTGGGAGTAGAATAGCCCAGAATAATTTTTCTTGACAACCAGTAGGGCAGACTTTCAACATGCAGCATTCAAGCAGGGTCTTTAAGACTATTTAAGCATAGAACCTAGAGTGCAGGCCTTTTGCATGGCTAATTAAAGCAATGTCATGAATTTTAGAAACCCATAAGCTGGTGATATGATTAATAACTTATTACAAAAATGAATAAACTTAACCAACATGTTAGCTCAAATAGTGAGAGATGAGATTGAAGAAATAGTGGAACCAAGAAGAAAGAGTCATACAATATGAAAGAAATGCAGAAGTGTGTTTCAGATGCTCATTTTAAATCCTAATTGTGCTACCGCAAAAAAGTAGCAAGTCACAGGAAGCTGGGAGGTTTTTCTCAAATGGGAAGATGAACAAGAGATGGAAAGGGAAGGGAAAGAAGGGAGAGAAAGGGATGGAAGAAAAAGAATTGAAGAAAAAATGGAAATAGAATTTTTGTAAAGTGGAAGGGGATCAGAATTGGAAATAGCAGAGAGGGACAGGAGGGGTAGGGGATTTTTAAAAAGAATTAAGATGTGTTATGTACTTGCACCAGTATCCACAATAAATGTTATCTGTACATATTGCAAATATGTACTAATAAAAAAAGCGAGTCTAAGTTCTCCTTTAGCACCCAGAGTGGTCCCAGGGATCTCAAAAGTGGCCACAAGTCACCCCACACTGTGAAGCTGCATTCTCACAAGTCCCACACCATGCTAAAAGGTCCTGCATACTGAGATGGAAGGATTATCTCAATTGACCTGCATCTCAGTAGATAATGAGTCTCTTTAATTCAAGGATGCAACTTTATGAGGAGCTGATCAGTCTCCCACCCTTATGGACGAGCTTACAGTAAAAGATTAAATAAAAGACACAATGCAATATAGTTTGTGGAGATCCCTGAAGGTCAGAGCTCTCTTGGAGCTAAGACAAAGAATTCTCTGGACTGACAATATTTATTGGGTCCTTAACATATCAGAGGGGAGCAGGAAAGTTCAGGGCACATCTGAGGTAGAAACTGTGTGAAAATGAGCAAGGCCTTGACAAATTAGAACAAAGACATTCCAAGCAACAAATCCTACAAAATGAGAGAAGAGTCTTATCTCTACAGTTGGCAGTTAGGCCCTTTGGATTCTGAGTGAATTAGTGTTTTCAGCTGTAGTCTTTTTTTGCCATCAGAGACTGTGACTATGAGCTTTCCCAACACAGCTAGAGAAGCCTTTGGTCAATAATTTAACCCTCCACAATTTGGTCTCCAACTCAGTTTTGTGTTTTATTTTATTTTCTTTCATCAAGTTCTGGGCATCAAACCCAGGGCCTCATGTACAGTAGGCATTCACTCTACCTCTGAGCCCTGTTGCTATTTTAAAAATTAGTTCCTTTTTATTGAAAAATTCTATTCACACAAAAATTAAATAAATATACAATGAAAATTCTCTTTCTGACCTCAGTCCCAGATTCTCTAACCTCCTTCTTCAAAGACTTGCAATAATCTACACGCAAGCACTGATACCTGTGTTACACAGAGAGACTCAAATAGCAATAGTACACATATATCTTGTGCCAATTTTTCTCATTTACTAACATATCTTGGAGGCTATACATTCAATTTCATGAATCTTGATTTATTTAACTCTTCTCTGCTGATCTTTCTATGCTCCAAATATTCACTGTTACTAAAACTATTAAAATGAACATCTTCTCTAAATACTTCTGTGCACCTGTGTAAGTGTATCTGGAGGCAGTTATTCTGCATTGGAATTACTAGGTCAAGAAGAGGCACATTTTCAGTTTTGTATTAATTAACAAATTCCACTCTAAAGAGCGAGTACTAATTTATATTCCCCTCAGTAACAAATGAAAATACTTATGTATCAAACTATTTTATAAATGCTGTCTATAAAATAATCTGAGGAGGAAAAATGATTCTTATTCCCAATTTAAATTTGAATTAACTGAGGCACAAGAAGGTTAAGCAACTTAACACAAGTCAGGCAGCCTGAAGTGACCAGATTGGAATCTGGGTTTCGACAATCCACTCCCCTCCCTACAGGGCTTTGTGGGCTTCCTGAGTTTCAATTCCAATTCTCACTTAAAGCTGATGATGCTTTTTCCTGAGATCTTTTTAAAGTATGGACTCTCCACTTGGGTGGGCAGATGCCCCATGAGTAACTACAATCAGGAAAAAGCTTGGCATCTGTCTTCATTTTGCATCTGTCCCCCTTATTAAACTTTGGGTCAGAACCCATAAGTTGGGAAAAACATTTTAGCCAACCACCCCTCAGACAAAGGGTTTCTATCTAGAATATATAAAGAATTTTTAAAAAATCAGCTCCCCCCTATTCAAAGACCCAATGCAAAAACGGGCATCTGAGATGAATACACACTTCTTAGATAAAGAAATACTAAGGCAAATAAATACATGAAAAAATATTCAACATCATTGGTCATTTGAGAAATGGAAATAAAAATAACACTGAAATTCCATCTCACCCCAGAAAGAATGGCCATCATCAAGAAGTCAACCAATAACAAATACGGTGGGGAAAAAGGAATCCTTCTCCACTGCTGCTGGGAGTATAGACTGGTACAACATCTGTGGAAATCAGTATGGAGAGTCTTCAAAAAATTAGGAGTAGAGGTCTCATTTGACCCAGCTATTCTTCTTCTGGGTATCTTCCTGGAAGAATTAAAAACATCATACCACAGCAGTATATGTGCACCCATGCTTATAGCAGCACAATTTGTAATAGCTAAATCTTGGAAACAATCTAGATGTGCATTAACCAATGGATAAAAAAGACGTGGTCTTTTTATACAATGGAGTAGTACTAAGCCATAAAGAAGGGTAAACTTGAGGCATCTCTAGGTAAATGGATTCAACTGGTAACCATACTCAAGTGGAATAAAACAGACTCACATCTATAAAGATCATATTGTCTCCCTGGTGTGAGAAACTGAAAGAGTAAATAAGGACTGAAGTGTACAATAGATATTGTGAAATAGGAAGAAATTGTTCAAAAGGAAAGAGGAACTGGGGTGGGGGAAGGGATAAAGGCAAGAAGGAAAAGGAAAAAAATACAAGTTAGCTATATTACTAGTTTCTCTTAGTTCATTGCAAAGAAAGGTTGTGCTAATATCATCTGGAGAATTTTTATGCCCACATTTCGTAATCTGAGTAAGTACTTTGAAGATAACAACATGCAATGTATTAACTATTGTTATTCTATTATTTTATTATGAAATTTTGTTTTATTTTTTCCATAAAATAAAAATAAAGATTGGATGTCTAGGGCGTGGATTCTAGTGTCTGTCCATTTGGTGGGCTGTGTTGAAATGCAAACCACTCATGCATGTGTATTGGAAGCTGAAACAGGCTGTGGTTTTAATAGTGTGTTCCCCTAGCTGCCAACTTACCCTCAGGAGTTGGTAGAAAGAAACACAATTTACAGGTGAAAAGCACAGACCCTGAGCCCAATTTACAGGTTTATTGTCTTAAAGCCTTCAAGAATTTTCCCTGGAAAGAAAAAAAAAAATCTTGAGTAACTGTTGTGTCCAGGAACTGTACTTTCTCTTTTAAAGTACACTTTTAATACTACAATTGTCTTTTTCTCCTTTCTGCTTATTTTCTCTACCCTACCTCAGCCCTAAGCCAGAACAATCATCTCTTAATGGAAACCCAGTTGCTTTCTCCAGCAATAATGATTTCTCCAGAGCCGCTTCCCTTTACAGACTTGAAATAGTGATTCACCAGGCCACAGTTTGAACAGGATTGCTTAATTATGCCCTCTTGCCCCAATTCTTCCTCTACTTAAACCTGAAACATACATCAGTGTCCTAAAGACAGGACTGAGGCTATTTGACTTGACTTCCCAAAATAGCTTTATTGAGAAATTCCTTTCTTGCCTTTCCCCATACTTTTTCCATGTAGCTTCTGGTGCAAGTGGCCAAAGCTGATTCAGTGGGACTCTCTGAAGTGAGATCCCCCTGGCCTAGGACCCCAGTGACAAGTTCTGTTTCTCCCTGGTGCTACACATGTGAATCACTGTTCACATGAGAATAAACTGTTTTTCCTAGCAAATCTTTTCACTGCATGAAAATGAAAAGCAGTGATGACCCATTTTAATTCTAAGGCTAAAGCAATGAGGTCAACAGAAATCAGGTGTTATAATAGAACTCTTCTCTGTCTTTCTTCTATGGAGCCTTTAAATCAGATTGGTTTGTTCTTGGTGTAGTTTCTTAATACCATGGTATACAATATTTCCAGTCCCTGGAAGCACACCACTTAAATCTCCTGGAATTGGCTTCTCTGCATAATCACCTGTTTAGGAGCTTCCTCAAGGTTCTATCTACTATCATAAAGTCTTTCACTAACAGTAAAAAGTAAGCCAGTTGTAGTGGATTGATAACTGGTGATCAGCTTATAACCCCCTGCTGAACTGAGTAAGCGTGGTGCTGGGTATGGGAGGCCCACCTGCGGACTGTTGCCAGCAGCATAAGAGGCAGAACTGGAGACGAAGAAGAAAGGCTGTTGGGAACTAAAGAGGCGGTTGGAGCTGGTAGAAGCTGTAAGGAGCAGTTGGTTCTGTTGGACGAGCTTGTCATGCTGACTTTCCTGATGAACTTGGCTGTTTTCATCCTCCAAGGTGCTTGGGGTATTGTTGGCACTGAGAATAGCTTTGGTTCACTTTGGGGGAGCTGTGGTCCTCACTTTGAGCATCATTTCCTGGCTCTGGAGGGGAAGATGGTGCACTGCTGCTTTCCTGGAGAAGCTCGCTGTGTTGGCTTTCCTGATGGGAACTGTGCCATCTTGATCATTGGAGGAGCTTGGGACCTCACTGTTGCTGAGGATGGCTGTGGTACCTTTCAAGGAGGCTCTGGTTCTTCTGAGCATTGCTTTCTGACTCCAGTGCAGATCCCTCAACCTGCTTGCACAAATCCTTCATTCCACTGGCACCAACTTCCTAGATTCCACCACTGATCTTTGGGTCTTCCCAGTGCAGATCTGTGAAACAGGACTGCATGAGATATTGTTATAGGCTCTGGGCCTCCAGTTGGAATCGTGGGAGACATTATTATAAGCTCTAGGTCTTCAGTTGGACTCATGCAGAACATTTCTTTGCATTCAGGCCTTCAGCTAGATTTCTTGGTCTACAGTATGTGGACCATACTGTACTCATTTGTATATCATTCTTTGGGTGACTATTATAAATAATCTTATAAAATATGTGTCCTGTATTAGATTGTTCCCCTTGCAAAATACCCCCAAACCAACACACCAGTGCAAATCTGTGAAGAGGATTTAAAAGGAACATTCAGCTACAGAGTATAGTATAGTTTGGAGTGCACCGTTCTCGCCAGATAGTTGGTGTCAGTCTTACCTGATATCCTGGTTCTTTGTGTCCTGGAACAGAGCCTAGAGCTGGGCACACAGAGGTAGTGAGAAAAGCAGAGATTTGTTAAAGGAAGGAACACTCCTCAGAGCAGGAGTGGGCCACTGAATAAACTCCAGAGTGAGTTTGACTCCAAGCAGTCTGTCCGATTTAGGTATTGAGGTATTTATTGGGACCTTTCCTGGGCACCTAAGACTATCCAATTAATTAAAAGTCCCCAGTCTCATAGGAGAGGAGGTGTTTTGACTTTCAATGGGCCTGGATGGAACCAACATGGCTGTCAAAGCCCGTGTCAAAACCTCAGCGGCCAACACTATTATAATGACTGGGGTTTCACTCTGTCAAGCTGAAGCAGTTGGAGAGTATCCTCCTTGAGTTCATGCTAGAGGTCAAGGAAGTGTGCAAGGGCAGGAGCATTGTTTTCTGAGGCTCCTGTCAGGATGTTAAAGAAAGACGGGGAGAGCTGGATACTCTTGTGGTCTCCAAGCACCAGATGGTATCCGGTCTGGTATGAACCCAAGGCCAAGATGTCCCCCACACTGTCTATCCCCTGCCTTACGATGGCTCAGAGAAAACTTCACACTGCTGAATGAGTCTTGCTCGTGAAAATATTGTCAGCTCCTCCTATCAAACGTTGTGTCCTTTAACATCATACAGCAGCTGAGTCAAGAGTCACTGACCAGCTCTTGTCTTGGGAGCAGGTCTGTGAAATTAGCAATCTAAAGAGAGACTCTTGGTTCGCACACAGCAGTGGAGACAAAGAGGGACCCTCTGCCTTGATGTGTAGAAGCTGGAGTGGGAGCAGTGCCCAGGCTGGGGCTGCGTGATGTGACTGTAGTCATTTTGTTAGGCGGAGTCCTTAACAACCACCTCATAGCCTTGTTTCTCCTCTAAGGACTTACAGGTAATAAGGCCTGGCAAAGTTATGTGTGCCAGAAACACTACACATCCATCCCAGAGTCTGGAATGGCCCTTCTCTGTAGGATGCACCGTCCCAAACCACCAGGGGGCGGGGGTGCACTTCTCCCCTCTCTCCCCCACACCGACTTCCAAGTGTGCAGGACGCCCACAGATCCTCACCCCACCAGACTCTCCCCTCATCCCTGAGGGGCAAGGAGAGCTGAGTAATAGGCTCAAACTGGGAAGCAGGTCGTTTAGACATGGCTGAGTTGACATAATGGCTCTGATGTGACTCAGAAAACTCCCAGCTGTGTAAAAATGTCAAAATAAAAAAAAAAACCACCATGTTTTATAACCAGGTTATAAAACAACAAACACTTTGACAATTATACTGAAGCCTTCACTTCCCATTCTCACAGCATCCACTGCCACATCCGTAAGCCTGATGTTTTCTGCCCAGCCCAGCAAGGGGCCCACACCACCCCTTCCACTCCAGGACACCAACCAGCAGTGCGGGGAGCCTCAGACACGTATTCATTCATTTTTTTTCTCCAAATACTAAGGTACTATTCCAGGTGCTTGAGTGAATATACCTTCCTGCCTTTTTTCTTCTCTTCCTCCTCCTTCCTTTCTTTCTTTCTCACCTTTTTCTTTTCTTCCTACCTCCTATTTCTTTTCATCAGATTACAAAATTATTTTTACATTAAAAACTTAATTTTACATCAAAAATTTCTTTTTTAACTGGGTAAAATTCACAAAAGCCAAGTCACAGTGTCACATAGAGTCAAAGAGTGCTTCAGCTCATAGATTTCCATATAATGTAATTTAGAAATGAACCATATTTGCACATTAGCAAAAACTGTATATGACTAAAATAATATGTATATGAAAATCAAAAATTAAACAAATCAAAATTGAACCCAGCAACAACAGATGCCATAAAACAACAGAAAACCACATCTTACATAGTAAAGGACACTGCAAATGTAGAATGCCACACCCAGCAACAAAAATAAGGTGCTGGGTTGGATATTTATGAATGGATACTTACGTCCTTAGGTTTGAAATATTTCAAAATACTAGATTACATCGGATATTTTTAAATGACAGATTATTATTGATTTATAGTTGCAGCTTTGTGTGTTAAACACTTCAAAGTATTTTTATGAAATTTACAAATGAAATAATATCCTTATATATTGAAATGTCAAAGAACAAGACCAGAGAAGATGGTTTTATTTACTTTCTATGTTTTTTAAGTTTTATTTTAAAAAGAGTAGTAAATGAGAAAAAAAAGAAAAATAGCAGCATATCAGTGTCACAAACATAAACAAACCAAAGCAAGAACATTTAAAGTAAAACAAGATTTCAAGACAAAATAATACGAATTAACAGTCGTTGTTATATTACATATTGTTATCTTCAACTACGTTGCTCAGAACAGTTTTAAAGAACAAAATCAAAGATCTTGCTCTAAGAGTTATCTAGATGTTTCACAAAGTTACAATAGTTGTTAGTTTAGCACAATAGGCAATTAGGCACAATTTGGAGAGTGGGAAATAAAATGTATTTATGAGAAAAATAACAGTAAAATACACTGGGGATATAGCTCAGTGACACAGTGGTTCCCTGGCAAGCATGACATCATGAGTTTGACTTCCGGTACCAAAATAAATAAGTAAATTAATGAATGAATGAAAAGCAGGAGCAGTAAAATATTAAGAAGATAACAGAGAATACAATCATAATTTTAAGGTAGAAGAATAATTTTTAAAGAAAAATATCAATAACTTGGCATAATTAGAATTAAGAACTTGTATTGATGAGGGAAAAGAGAAAAGAAAGAAAGGGGGAAAAATATGTATATATACAGAAGATAGCTAAGATAATTGTACCACTAATTTCTATTAGTTCATTGAAAGGAACAGTGCATATATTGTTGATCAATTTTGCGTGCCTATATTTGGTAATCTGAGCAAACTACTTTGAAGATAAAAAATATGCAATATAATAACCATTGCTGATTTCCTATAATCTTGTTTTGAAATTCTGTATCACTTTTTTCTCTCTTTAAAATAAAAAAAAGAGGGGGCTGGGGATTTAGCTCAGCGGCATAGCACCTGCCTGGCAAGCGCAAGGTCGTGAGTTCGGTTCCCGGTCCCGGAGAAAAACCAAAAACCAAAAAAAAAAAAAATAAAAAATAAAATAAAATAAAATAAAAAGAAGAAAAAAACCATATAAATTTGTTCAAATGTGTAAGATAGCAGAGTCAACATAAATACCCTTTCTGATGAAAAGATGGAGATTATCAGATGGGATAACAATACAATAAATTCAACTTTATCCTGGTTATACTAAAAGGTACATACCAAATGGAAAATTTGAACATGAAGTTTTTTAAAAACTAAATAGATTTTGTAGTAAGATACATTACAAAGTAATAGTGAACAATCTCCAGTAAACAGTAAATACTTCTTTAATTTTTAATTTGCACCAGGCAGAGCAAATTGACAGAATTACACAGTAAAACTGACCATACTAGAACTCGGGTGGGAGATGTTAGACACTTTAATGAGAAGCTGATCAAATAGAAAAAGCTAGAGGATATAGAATATTTAAATTACTAGTTTGCACCAGTCTCAGTGTAACTCTCTCCCCACTCTTTCCTATCTGCCGCACACATAAATCCTCAGGCATCTTAAAAGAGAGTAGAAATTGATAACAATCTTTTGAGCTGTTTCTTGTAGGTGAAGCTCCTCAGACTCAGAGAATGTGAGGCAAAGCTGTCGAAGGAGTCACCCAATCTACACAAAACAACGTCTATTAGAGGGTTTGTTGAAAATATAAGAAAGATGAGAAAATACTGACACAAGAACTCCGTAAGCAGAACAACAAACACAAATGCAAGAAACTCACTACCAACGAGGGTCTGAGGAACACAAGGAAACATTTTGCCCATGATATGGCAATTAGGCTGGAGTTGGTTGGCACTGGAATCTGCTCCAGGGGTGGGGAAAGCACACTTCTAGGGGTATCAGGGTGGGTCATGGAGGTTTGGCCTTGGAGTCAGTCTGTTCCCTTCTCTGCATCCTTAGCACCATGATCTAAGCATCTTCACTATGCCACACTGTCCTGTCATGGAGCCAGGCAGCCATGCGTAGAGTCCTCTGAACATTAGTCACCTTATTTCTCTCCTCCTTTAAATTGTGGGTGTTGGATGCACTATAGAAAAGCTTATGAAAAACATTCATGGAATAAAATATCACCTCACGTGTAAGATAATAACAACACAAAATGAGGTAAATATGGAAAATTAAAAATAAAATAACACCATTATAGAACTAATAAATAAATCATATGAAAGGTATCAAATGGACATGGATGAAAAATAAATTGCTCATTTAGAAGACAGGCTTGAGTGAAACCAAAGGAAAATGATCAACAGATTAATAGAAATAGAGAAGATAACAAGGACAGAGGATTGACAATTATGGCATTACACAAGCTGTAATAAGTGTAGGTGTCCCTGAAATGAAACACCAATCAATGGATCAGAAAATATATTGCAATGGAAAAGAGAAAAAATAATCATGGAATGCAGTAATAAGACCCTCTGCAATTTAAAAGTACATGTCATAGCCCAAGACAAAAATAGCCTCAACACTGTCAATTCTAAATTATATTTTATTTTTGTTATTACTGAAATTTGAGGGCAAGAGAAGAATATTTCTACAATGCAAAGACAAACGGTCTCTTACAATTGGAAAAAATAACCTGACTGATGTAAGTCTTTTCTGGAGTGACATTCTAGATTTCCAGACAATGAAGCAATGCCTAAAAACTCTAAAGAAAAAGAAATGTGACCCAAAAATATGTATCAAACCAAGGTTCCATATTCTTAAATATGAAAGAATGCAAGCAAAGATTATAGCATTTTTAACTTTCTTGAGGGAGATAAATGATAAATGGAAGAATCTAGTTAGATGGACACCAAAGTAAATGGTGACTTGCTACATTGAATGCTCATAGACAGTAATGTCACAACATTATGGAGAGAGAAAGCATAACCTAGTTATTCTTTAACCAGCCAAATGGTTCTTCAGGTTGACAGGCAGTAGACACACAGTCTCCTCAGGCATAAAATAATGTAGCAGATACAGCAACTACAAAGCACTTTTCATAATTACTTTAACTAAAATCAATACAACAGGAAGCAAATCAAAATTTAGAAGTTAAGAATGAACATGTTGCAAAAAATTGATAGTGAGCATTGAATCATTTATGCATAGTATTAAGGACAAGCATGGGAACTATGGGTACAAAAACATAATAAAACCATCTTAAAATTTAAACATGTTTAGTTTATCATCTTATCAAGGAAAAGTCAGTTTATTACTACTTATGAAAAACGGAATGACAGACTGAATATATATGTTGATCACTTACTTATCCCAACACTGGATCCAACTGACACTAGAAGTGTAAAAATCAGATGAAAAAGAAGGTCAGGGTTATTAGCTGACAAAGGAGTTCAGTAAGTTTCCAGAAGTCCAAAAAGGAGAAGAATGGAAAGCTATGTAGGGCATTTCCTGTACACTTAGAGCCAAGTAGGACAAGTGCCTAGGGCCAAGAAAAAACCAAAGAGATGTATGAAATTGTGGAGATAAAATAGTGATCCATATCCCTCACTCACTCAACCCAAAGGCTAAAGCAAAACTAAAAAGAACAATTCTTCTCAAAAGAAAAGAAATAGTCTGGGGAGATACAAAGTAGAGGTGCTGACACCCTAAAAAAAGCCTATTCTCTTCTTCTTTAAGGAATTTGCAGATTAAGGGTCAATTCCCTACCCTGTCACACTTTAGGACACTATTTATTCATAATTGCCAACCCATTTTTCCATTATTCTAAAGCAATGAATAACTATGAGCTATCTGGCATTTGAGGGAAAAGTAGTTAAATAATAAGGCCATGATAAGATACTGCAGAGAAATAAAAATAACTTTAGGCATAGATTAAAAAACCTTTTAAAATACTCCAAATATGTGAGACATTCTCTCTGTCTCTCTCTGTCTCTCTCTCTCTCTCTCTCTCTCTCTCTCTCTCTCTCTCTCACACACACACACACACACACACACACACACAGCAAAAATAAGTTTATGAAAAAGAAACAATGAAATGACAGAAAAGAACATTTGAAAAATTACAAAGCGACTATTGAAAAAAATGAAACTAGGGCAAAGAAATGTATAAAAGAATAGAGAACATCCTACAACTGATGATAGTTAAAGGTGTTCAGGTTGAGAAGACCCAGGAAAGGTCCAGCGCAATGAATGAAATAAATACCCATTCCACACACGACACTGAAGGATTTATAAACACCAAGGTTAAAGAGAAGACCTGAAAGGTTTTCAAAGAGAACAGAGGAAGACAGTAACCCCCAGCATGTGAGCAGCAGCAGCACCTTCAAAAGTCATGAAAACAGATTTTGAACTTTAAAATCTTTACTCTCCCAGATTATTAATCAAATAAAATGATAGAATAAAAACACTCTCAAATGTCTAGAGACTGAGAAAATTTCTCTCTCATGCATCCATTTCTTCATCAGCTTGCTTAGAATGGAAAACAAGAAAGAAACTAAGAATGAGGAAGGCATAGAATGCAGCAATCAGCAACTCCAACCTCGGATAATCATAAAGGAAGATCTAAGGTACCTGCTGTGCAGTAAAATCAGTCCCAAAATAGGGTCCAGAAATAAAAGACTTTAAAAAAAAAAAAAAAAAAAAAAGATGTATGTGAAGGTATTCTGGTGGGTGGGGTTCCATAGATTGTTAACATTCTTGAAACTGCAAGAACAAACCTAAGAACTGGCTCTAAAGAAAAAAAAAGAAGGGGCTGGGGATTTAGCTCAGCCGCAAAGTGCCTGCCTGGCAAGCGCAAGGTCGTGAGTTCGGTTCCTGGTACCGGAGAAAAACCAAAAAAAGAAAAAAGGAAAAAAGAAAAAAAAAGAAGGAGAAATTTGAAGGGAAGAAGCATTGTATGTGAAAATGCTGCTGTACAGTCACTGCTTATCTCCACGATGAACCACATTCACGTGGTTATGATAATGATAATGTAGGTGTTTGCTGATTTTCCACTTTTAAAATCTAAACAAGGTCAATGCAGGAAAAACAACTGTAGTTAAAGAAGGTTTTATGTGTGTCTTTGCATGGTAAAAGAGTAAAACATCTTGCAAAGTAAGCAAATGAAAGGGTGAAGGATTGAGGACTTAATCTCACAAAACAAGGCATCAAGGTAGATCGTCCATTATTAATGAAATAAAAACTAAAGAGAAATATATATTGTTAGACATACAAAAATCAAAAGAGGAACTGGTGGTGAAATAATTTCCATGAGGGGAAAAAGAAAGGAAAATCAAGAGAAGCAAACCCTCATTTGTCATGGTAGGAGGTCAATAGACAATGTTTGAAATACATAATCTAAAAAATAATGACTAATTAGGTGAAAGCATTAAAAAGTCTAGGTCACATTAAAAAGTCTAAGTATTTCTGTATTTTAAATACAGAAAGAAGTTTACAGTAACATTCATTTAATATTTCCAGTGGTGATATCTGAGGAGAGTTTTACATTGTTCTTTGTACCTTTCTAAATTCCTTGAACACTTTCTATTACTTTAATAGCAAACACATTACTATTGAATGTTCTGAATGCTGGCAGGGTAGTAAGATATAAAGGAAGGAAAATGGAGATACAGGAGGCCCTAAGCTATTACAAAAGCTCAAATGATAAAACATAGCCATGTGGACTAGAATGCTGACACTGGAAACAAAAATAGTGACCTGTCCTGTGACATAATTAGGAGAAAGAAAGAACAAGGATGTAGGCAGAAGAGAAATCAGGGTATTATTGAGATCTCTCACTTGAGAAAATCAGGGAGGTCACACATATAGAATGAGGTATACTGTTTCCAAATTGAGAAGTTAGAGGCAGGGTTGCGAGTTTGGCTTTATATAGGCTAAGTTTGGATACATGAGAAACAGTAGTAATCATACAGTTACTTAAATTGAATCTCAGATGAATCAGTGCTGGCCATATACCTGAGGGAAGCATTTGTGAATAAACAAGTGGGATGTTTAGCTATGAGAATGTAAGAAGCTACTTCAAGGAAGGAGCGTGGATGTTCTTGAGGTGAAAGAGAAGGAGCTAAATGCCCAAGTGGAAGGATGAGCCTTTTATTGGAGGAGTGACGTTTTATACATCAGAACAGGAAAGAAGAAGGAAGTAAGTGTTATAAGGCTAGCATTGCTTTTATCTTTAGGGATGAGAAAATAAAGTCTGAAGGTAATAAAATTACCTGCTAAGAGAGAGGAGAGAAAAAAGGAAGAAAATTATGACAGAGACAATGAGGGCATTAAAGAAAAGACTAAAAGAATATTAGGATCCATTAATACTCAGTAATTAGCTGCTTTAGTTATGAAATCAGTTATCTCAGTCTTGTTTCCCTATTATCATTTTCCAGTTGCCTAGATTCTGTTTCATTCTTATTAGAATTAAGGGAATACTAATATTCAACTAGACACAGATATAGTCATAAAATGGAACTTAAAAAGAATACTATGTTCCTCCACCTTCATAATTAAGACTTAAAAAATTGAAGCTCAATTTAAATAATTTTCCCAAAATGAAAGAACAAGTTGGTGAAAAAAGTAAAAGTAAATCAAGCTATCATATTTTAATCTATTCATTTGAAAACACACATGCACTTCTCTGTATGAAAATATCAGAAAGAGTTTATCAGACTTTTAATTGATACCAATTAAAAACTAGTCTTTTTTCAGATTTCTTTGGGCTATAAAGAAATATTTCTATATTGCATGTGATGTGCTCTTGGTCGCTTGTGCATGAGAGATTTTCAAATACACAAATAATCAAATGCTAAACAAGAAATCTATATTAGATACATTTGGAGAGAAATCTTTTTATTGTCTATATTCTTCAATAGAGAAATTCATGCCTTTTTATGTTAGCACTTACTATTTCTTGGAGACATAAGTTTATCATCTCCCATTGTTCCAATATCTTCCTAAATTTCTGCCCCCAAATTTCCAAGAGGTAGAGAAAATTATTCTCAACTTTATTTTTTTCACTTGATTAATTTTTTCAGAATTGCATCCAAATGATTCTACTTATTTTTTACACTCCAAAAGGCAGCCACCTGCCACCTCCTTCATAATGTCCCATCATATTTTCTACTCTACATAAATAAATTTTTCCCTAAGAGGAAGGGAAATGCACAGAGAGATGTTTAGCCTTACTTTTTTTTTTACAAATATTTCTGCTGGGTTTTGTACTGCTGTGTTAATTAGCTCACCTTTGTGGCTATTATGTTGAATATTCCCCACTTTCCTTTAGGATCAAAATTAAACCCTCCTGCCTATTACACTTTTGGTTGAATATTAAACTTTTCTTACTTTTGAAAATGATCTTTGAAATATTTTTCTGTGGAATTGGAAGACACCCTGGTGATTTTTTAAAAATTTAAAGTTTTTTAATTAGGTCATATAACCACTATCACTACTCATTTCATTGGTCTGTACCATTTTATGTGGGCAAACTCAAAGATGTACTAACAGAAGAGTAACATTTATTTTGTCTTACTCTTACTCAAATGTGTATGTCATGGGATGGAGGAGCATGATGGAGACCACTATGAAGCAGACCTGAGCAGGACTTAAATTAATCAACTGGCTTTTCATGTTCATTTGTGAATCTGTCCAAGTCCGAGGCTCCTCCTCTGGAAATGGCAGACTCATAGTAAGTGAACCTCTGTGAGTCACTAATCCCTACTAGAACCTGTAGTGGTGGAGGAAGCCAGAAAACCTCAAAGGATAAGACAAGATCACAGCCAGGGACACCTGGATCAGATCTCAACTGGATGAAGACTATAGCCTCAGGCATCTCATTCTTTAGTGGATTAACTTAAAACCTTACTTAGAGAAGTCCTTGAGTGGTTCTGCCATTGAGTACTCCCCTCCCTTCTTCTGATAACCAAATAAATATGGGTGACCCAGAGAAGGTCTTGGTCTTAGCCCTGACAGAATCTTGAATTCTGTGAGAGGGCTTTGGTCCTTTGGGAGCCCTGAAGTCATTCCACCCTCCTCTTTTTTATTTAGCCTTCACTGTACACTCATTCAGGAGATTGCGGACCTGATCAGCCCACCATAACTGAGGGATATTATTAATCCCATAGGAGCACAGCCATGAAATATGGTTCCTATATTTCTTCTCCTCCACAAATACTAAAGACTTAGAAAAGAGTACTTTTTGTATTGTAATGGTGGTCAGAGATGAATTTACATTGAAAGTGATGCAGATTAATCCCCAGTAAAATGGATATATGCTTTTGCAAAGTTTGCTAAAGTAAAATATTTTTATTACAATCAATTAAGAACTACTATCATTTCTGCTGCAATTTCATCACACTTCCCTATTTGAGAGGAAGTCCTACAGAATCTGTGGAGGATGTTGGCTTCAGGGCAATGTACTGATGAACAGTAAAATCACTGCTTGCCTCCCTGCATAGGATTTGCTTCTGGGACAATCTCTTACCACGTGGCTGAGTGTTCTTTGGCCCAGTTTGGATAAAAATCACAAATGGGCAAAGTATAACTTCCTTCATGTTAGTAGCTCCAGGCTTGGTCTTCCAGTGCCTTTTAGCTCTCAATTATCCTGCTCTTTGTGCCTTCCAGTTGCCGCTGTAAACTCCTCAGCCAAGGATGCACCATGCTAATCATGGTCCACTGGGGTCTGGGGATTGCAGGGGCATCAGCAATGGGCCAGAGTCACTCCCCAGTTTTTGCCATCAGGCACCATTTTCCAGCCTGCATGGAGGTGCACCAGAACCTGAAGTGACAGAGAGAAGGGAATGGAGCTTTGCAGTTCTGAGCTGCAAATACAACAGCAGGGCAACTGCAGATCTGGTGAGAAGACAGGGGAGCTGGTCCCCAGGTCACCCTCCACTGGGTGAGGATGGTTGTGACAGCTGCCAGATTAACAATGCCCCTTCTGGCTGCCCAAGGGAAGAGAGAAGGGTCAGACATTGTTTTTTTCTCTTACCAACTGTGATAATTCACACAGAATAGTACAAAAATGTGCCAAAAATTACTAGTCCCAGAACAATGTGGGATGGTGAAAAAGAAATGAGATTTTAAATATCTGGAAACATAAATTAGTCTATGAAAGATTCTTTAAATAATCAGATATATAAATTGTGAAGGTTGGTCTGTTATTGATCCTCAATCAAAACAAACTTTTCCATTATCCAAAAATGTACTCAATAATGGCTGGAAATCTTACTAATTGATATATGAAAGAGATTGGGTGGGAATTTTTCAAATTGGGTAGTAATCCCTAAAATATTATTGCATTACTGTTATGGTTTGTGTCTAGATGTCCCCACAAATCCTCATGTGGTCATGCTTGAGGTGGGGCTTTTTAGAGGTGGCTGAAGCTAGAGTTTGCAATTGGTTAATTGTCTAGTGCTGGGATTCTGGGTGTGCGTGCTGCACCTGCCCTAGGGCGAGTACCCTGCATGCAATATAAGGGAGGGAAAATGGCTTGCTCTGCTCCTCCTTTTTGCCCCTTTTGCTTTTGCTGCTTTTGCTGTCTTCTGCCACCATGAATGGTTGCCCTCTCCCATGTGCCACCCTGCCTTGCAGCCAGCTGAGTATGGACTGAAACCTCCACAAACTGTGAGCTAAATAAACCATTCCTTCCTTAATTTTGAGTGTTAGGTATTTTGTCTCAGCAACAAGAGTAACCAAGACAATTACCCACAAGTTATGGAAGCAGAATTTTTTGAGCAATTGAATTCTATAAATTTCAATCAGACATGCTTGAGGAAAGACTGAATTACCTTTTCTTGTCTTTATACAAAATACTATAAAACTGATGTTTCTTTAGATAAGTAATTAAAGGTGATTAGATTAGTTGTTTGCACTATTAAGGTAATTAAGAGATTACAGGCAAAAAATATAGCAGTTAAGTAAAAAACATGTTTTGTACCTGAAAAAACATTCCCACTTGTATCTAATTTTCTGTTCATTACATTTTATTATTTTTCTTCAAGTTGATGTGAAAAGTGTATAAACATCAAGCTCCAGAATCCCTGAGTGTTCTTGGTGATCATACAGACCCACCAGCCTGGATGAACATCCTAACCCATAGTTAAGCATAATCCTAGGCAATATTAAAAGAGAGAATAAAAATATTTCTACCTCCTGCCAGGGTTTGTTACATTATTCACAAAATGAAAGCTCTAAGCTTTACCAAAATAAAAATAATAGTTCTCAGGTAGTGATGCTTTGCATTTTGTCTAATTTCTCACAAAGAATGTGATCAAAATTGATTTAGTAAAAGAAAAGATTTTGAAGGGTGATCTCTCTGCAGATAGTTTACCTTACTGCTTGTCACTGCAAGGGAATGGCTCACTTCCCCACACAGGAATTCAGCCTTGGTCATAAATGATGTAAGCTTAGATAAGTTTTGATAACTCAAGTCACATATTTGCCATTTGGAGAAGTAATGAGTGCACTTGAGAAAAATGCCTGGAGAAATAAAGTTAAGGAGACATGCTTGCTACCCAGAGACAATAAATCGCTGAGGAGCAGGTCATGATTTTCTGAAGTGCAAACTACTAATCTAATT
The DNA here is from genome assembly GCF_000276665.1 of Chinchilla lanigera. NCBI lineage: Eukaryota > Metazoa > Chordata > Mammalia > Rodentia > Chinchillidae > Chinchilla > Chinchilla lanigera. The sequence continues at coordinate 6,179,397 of NW_004955488.1, read as the reverse complement.
ACCTTTTAATGGCACCTAATGGACAAAAAAACTAATGTGAGTTAAAGAGACAAGGGAGCTTAAGTCAATGGCTGCCTTACACGTGGAACAGTTTTCAAATACAGGTATTTGATTTTAAGGGATACTGAGAAGAGTTTGACACACTTAAAAATATTTTTCCCAGATCTCTCTCTCTCTCTCTCTCTCTCTCTCTCTCTCTCTCTCTCTCTCTCTCTCTCTCTCCTCCACAATGTACAAACTTTTAGGAAGCATTCCACAGATCTACTGTGACATTACACAGTAGATTCACACGATTTTCCTCCTTATCTAGAACTAGGCATTTAAGGTTGAAGAGGGTGTGACTGGATGAAGCAGAAAGATGAGAATTTCTACTTTGTTAATTTGCCCAACCTGATTACAGTCTCCAAAGGAAACTTTCATACACTATTTGAAAGTAATTGATGCAAAACTATCTTCCAATGTTACATAGCAGTGGACCCCACCTTTGTGATACCACATGAGTTTAGTCTTGTGGAAGATAATTTTCCCATGAATGGTGTGGAGAGGGATCATTTCAAGACAATTCAATTACATTGTATTACATTCATTGTGCACTTTATTTCTCTTATTACTGCATTAGAATATATAATGAGAGAATTATACGGCACATGATAATGCAGAATCAGTGGAAGCCCTGAGATCATTGCCTTGCAACTAACCAGTCCCACCTGGGAACAGCAGGAGACAGTGATATTCAAAGTGCGTTGCTTATGTCTGTAACCTCACTTTAGTTGCTACCACTGCAGAAAACCCTGTTTCATGAAGATAGGATGCTGGAAATGAAAGCAGGTTTTTCAGTGCTTTGGTGACAATCTCAGGATATTCCACCTTGACTTTAATTCAGAATGTATGGAGATTTAAAGTTGTCTCAAACACACTTTTAAAACCTCCACCATTTTCTATCTCAAGCAGTTGATCTTCTTGTAGCACAAAGCCGATTTGCCTTGCTTATTCCCAAAGGAGTTATCACTCCATTTCTTCCCAATTGAAGGGTCTTTTGTGGTTGAAAAGTAATGCTTGGACTCTTTTGAAAGCTGACATAAATAATCATGCATCTGCTGAGAGAAAGAAGCCCCTGGCTCAGTCTCTTTCAAAATCCTTGCTAATAATTGAACATGTCCAAACTCTTCATGCTCATTCATCTCTTCTATAATTTATTTGGCTTTGAATGCAGCCACCTTATCTGCCAACTTGAACACAGATGTTATTCTCCCCTAATGGGACAGATTAAGTTCATGAAGCAGGTTGCATATGTCATATAAGTAAGCAAGTTTTGCAGCCTCTGAAGTGACTGATTGAGTTCATCAAGAAGGTTCAATATGATACATGAGTAAGCAAGCTTTGTAACCCATTCTGTTTCACTAAAATTGCTGCCAGTAGTGACCATTTTTCTAAAAGAAATCTCTGGAGTGGCTCTTATAACTCAAAATCTGGCCATTGAGCTTCCTTTAGAATGTCATCTTACTTCTGTGTACTGTATCAAAGAAGATGCATGTCTTCTATGACCACTTCCTCTCAGAGCTGTGTGAACAGATATAAGTTAAGGTACACATTTTAATGTGGTTAATATTTTTTTATTTTAAAGAGAAAAGAATAAAAACAAAATAACAAAAACAAAGACAAAGCAAAGCAACACAAAAACTATAAAAGAATACAGAATTTTAAAACAAGATGATAGGAAATCAACAATGGTTGTTGTATTATTGTTATCTTCAAAGTAGTTGCTCCGGTTACCAGATATAGGTATGCAGGATTGATCAAATGATTAAACATTAACTATTCCTTTCAATAAACCAATAGAAATTAGTAGTACAATTATCCTAGCTATATATTTCCATCCCTTCTTTCTCTCTTTTCTTCTTTCCATCATCCCAATTGTTCTTTCCTATTAAGCAGTTTCTTTCCCTTTCACAATATCTAGCATTTATTTATTCTTTCAGGTTCTTCCACCTGCCATTTAATTTTTTTATTATGTTTTGGGTCAACCAATATTTTCACACCCTTAAATGTATCAATATAATATTGTATCTCAAATTTGATTCATAATTTATCACAGATTACTTAAAAATTTTAGTGGGTTTCTATTGGCTCAATACCTAGCATTAAGTTGATTCAACACTTGGCATTAGATCTCTGCTTATTTGGAATTTACTCAGGTGTAGGATGTAAAGTATGGAGAGCCTTCTAGGTGTTCTAGTGCAATCTATTTAAAAGCCCATATTTTTCCAGGAGATGTGGATTATGCTGATTTTTTGTTTACTTGTTTCCATTTCTAAACTTCTATGCTGTTGCTTTTACTGGTCTACCTTTTGATGCACCAATACCTTCAATTTTAATTGTGAAAATTTGTGTGTGTATAATAACTACAATTATTAATTCCTCTTCTCCTTCAGAGTACTATTTTCCATTGATTTTTGAATATTTTTCAATATGAACTTGGGAATCAATTATATACCTCTAATGAAATTTGTTGAATTTTGGTGAATCACATTTAATTTATAAATTAACGTGGGGAGAATTAACTTTCTTATGTTGAGTTATTCTATCCAAAAATGAGTAATTTCTTTTCATTAATTAAAATCTACTTTTGTACCTTTCAGATATATTTTAAATAGTTCCTTCTTAAATTTTGATTGTCTCTCATTATTATAACTATTTAATATTTTTGCTGTTACAAATAGAGTTTCTCTTCCATTATATCTTCTAATTGGTTATTGCTTTTATATAGATTATTGATTTTATATTTAAAACTAATATTCAGCTATCTCACAGAATTTATGTATGTCCATCTTATTATTGATTTGCTAGGTTTTCCAAGAATATTATCTCATTAATAGCAGTAGTTTTATTTCTTTATGTTTCCCCACTTTTATGGCTCTACTGCTTTTGCTGTTGGAATGCATTGTCTAATACTCCCAATTTGACATGAAATAATAGTGAAGATCATGTGAATCCTTCTTGGGGCAATTTCTGAGATAGATAGATGCAGCAGTGTTACATTTTTCATAGTCGAGTAAGTATATCTGCTAGAGCAACAGGAAGTGTCCCCAGGCAGGAAACCTGTTTTATTTGTGATACTCCAAAAGATGTGCTTCTATGGAGCTAAATTTAAGATCCAATTTTTAAAAGTAGAAATTGGAGGAACTTTCTTATATTACTTCAAAGAATGGTTGAAGAAATTCTTTTGAACTACATGTACCAAATTGCTGTCATCCCTTCTCTGTGTTGATGAGTTAGTCTAAAAAAAAGTCATAGAAGTCCTATTAACAGGAATAGTATATTTCTGTTATACTTTATATAAAATCAAGTCTTAGGGCAAAAGCCAAATTCTAGTTACCAGTAAAATAATAGAAAATTAAATCCACATTTTTTGTAATTCTAGGATATTTGATGCAGTCTTTTTAAAAATGTGTATGATTGCAGATTATTTGATGTAGGAAACATTAAAAAAATTTAGTCACAGAGAAGCTATTTTGGGCAAATGCAAATAATATCAAGGCTATCATCTCAACTTCAAGGTGTTTTTGCATACAAGTGAATGTAATCATAACACAGTAATGTCTTTGAAGTAATCTAGGATAAGCAGTTAATAGATTTTCTGAAAGCTTTTGGAGACTCAGTCTCCAGGAATCTAGGAAAAAAATTATATTTAACTAAAGTAATACATTATCCTAAGTAGTAACCAAATTTATAGTAAAAACATTAATTTTATTTAAAAAAGAATATCTGCATTTGTACATATGAAACTACACAGAGTTCTTATCATGTGTCAGCCTAAGGAGGAACATATTAACTTATAAAATGCCAATGCACTTCTTGCTAACATATTCATAAAAGTATTTTCTTCAGGATTTTGGGGTATTTTTTCCTGTGAATATTGTATTAAATATATAACTGCCTTAGTATACTTCATCCTTCATGTGTTCACATAGCTTTTCAACATTTATTGTGTGCCTACCATGTGCACGGTGATGGCTCAATAGTAAGGGATTCATATTTTTAAAAATTAATAGACAACTATCAGTAACACAAAGATGAACTAATAACTGTGATGTAGAGGTTAAAAAGAGAGCACAGCGATCCCAGCACAAGTTGTTCTCAGGGGACATCTGGGAACACTTTAAAGTCACAGAGACCTGCATGGTAGAAGATGGGGTCAGGAGAGGGCAGAAATTCACTTTTGAAAAAGAAAAAAGCATATCTTGTAAAAATGACAATTGATCTGAAATAATGGTGCCTCTGATTTAAAGTCTATTTTCCCATATACATTTCAAAGTTGGTACAGCTAAGAACTATGTTTTTCTTGCTCAACATAATATTTCTTTCTGTGTCTAGCATAATGCCTAACACTTTTAGAAACTCAATGAATATATTTATATTTTCTGCCTATATTTATTAATATTTTATTAATCAATAATACAACATTAAACAGTTCTATAATATAATAGATACCTAGGCCCCCACAACCCAGATTAAGAAACAAAATATTACCAACCCATTTATAGCCTGTTATGCAATGCCTTCTTCTCTCCAACTCATAATTACTGCTTTGAATTTTGTATTTAGCAATTTTTAGCTGAATTTTTAATTTAGGAACATATATATGCTTGTAGAATTTTTTAACTGTCCATAAATATTATCACAATGTATATTTTTCCTGTGATTTGGTTTCTTTCCTGGACATTATACTTATGGAATTCACCTAATTTGATACTTGTGAATGTAACCTTCGTTGCTTAGTAACGATCTATTGCGATAATAAACAATTTTCTAATCAGTTTTTGCTTGTGATGGATATTGTTGCTAATACTTTATTCTTAGAGAAGACAATGCTCTAAGTGGTTTTGTATCTGACCCTCATCCATGTGATGGGGTTTCTCTACATAGGTTTTATCTAGAAGTAGACATGCTGGTCAGTGCCCAGCCTCCTAAAGGACATCTAGAAGTGCAGCCCTCCCCCTAATTTTGCTGACCTAATGCATATGTGTAGATGCTCTCTCATTGTCTCATTTTGAACCTCACTGATTATTCTTGAGGTTCTCTTTTTATGGTTAATGGCCATTTAGTTTTACCTTCTGTAAGCTGTTGGTTCAATTATGTACCCAATTGTACTCACGTGTCAGTGGTCCTTTATATTTGATTATCAGCTTTTTATTCCCTTATCACTAATGTGTGATGTAATTGCATTACTGTAGTCAGATTTTTGTTAGCACAATGAAGTACCTGAGGCAGCTAACTTACAAGGAGAAAAGCTTTATTTATCTCACAGTTTTGCAGGCTCAAAGTCCAAGAGTAGGTATCCCTACTGGTGTGGACTCTGGTGACAGAGGTAGATGACAACAGATGGTACATCTTGAACTGGAGGAGGGAGAGAGACAGAAAGAGAATAAGGCCCCACAATCCCTTTAACAGAAAGCCCCAGTGAGCTATAGATATCCCACGAGACCTCAGCTTTTAAAGGTTCATAGCACCTCCTAATACCACCTAAAAGCTTCACATTTAGACTTAGGTAGACACTTATCATCAAAATCATAGCATAAATATAATCTCTTTCACTTTGATAGAGGATATCAAGTTCAAATCTAATCAATATTTTTTCTTTTTCATTTGTACCTTTTAAATTTTGCTTTAAAAGTCTTTTCCTGACCAGGCATAGTGATGTATGCTTGTGATCCCAGCACTCAGGGACATTGAGGCAGAAGAGTTCAACTTCAAGCCCAGCCTGGGCAACTTAGTAAGACTCTGTCCCAAAATTTTAAGAAAGGCTGGGGATTTAGCTGAGTGTAAAGACCCTAGCTTCAAACTCCAGTGCCAAGAAAAATATCTTTCCATACCTAGAAATCATTGTATTGTATTATATTCAAATATCAAATTAACATACATATCAAAATACAGGTCATCATATCAAATCAGGTCATCATATTAGATTATTTTCCAGGTCTTTCAGATTTTTAATCCACTTGGAGTATATTCTGGTATATGATGTGAAATCAGGATCTGGTACCTGATTTTATTTTACTATTGTAAATTTTTAATTTCCTAAATAGACATTCTTTTCTTGAAAAGTCCATCATTCCTTAATTCTCTATAATGCCATAAGAATCATCTATTAACATATGTGGGTTAGTATTTTTGTTTATTCTAATTCTACTATCTTGTCTATGCAACACCAATTTCACACTGCCTTAATTATTTTAGCTTAATAAGAAGTCTCATACAGATACTGTGAAGAGTATTCTCTTCTCCTTCATTTACAAATATCCCCTGTAACCTTGAGCTTTCTATTTTTCCATATAAATTTTAAAATTGGTCTGTTACTAATGACGAATATGAAAATTTTATCTTACTTTGTGTCTCTTGTTTCCGTCATTGCTTTACACTTTTCCAACTTTTCTGCCTTATTTATGATCAAGGATTTTTAAAAATGAATCAATTAGGTGTGAATTATGTGGAGCTCCTGTGCTAGTGAATACATAATTCATTTTTGTATTCTTCCTGTCAAGATATGAAGTAGGGATAATTTGAGGTTGAGGTGGAGTTGTTTTCCTCAGTACTGGGATTTTATTTTATTATTGAAAATTATTAATTTCCTAAATAGCAATTGGATTGGTCCAGGACCTTGTACATGCTAAGTAAACTCTGTACCACTAAACTATATCCCCAGCCTGAAGTGCAAACTGTTATAATTTATTTTAGTAATAGAAATTTTAATATGTATGAAACTCTAAAAGCCAATATAATTAACCCAATGTACCTATAAATGGGCTTCACTTACCAAAGCATAGATAACAATTCTTTTACTCATTTCCCCTAAAAATCCCCACCTCTGCTCCCACTCGACTACAGATTATTTTGAAGTGGTCTTCTTTTAACACAAGCACAAAACCATTATATTTTTAAATTAAAAATTAATATTTAATATAAAATATCAAATGTTCCTGTATTCCTGATTTTATACTTTTTTATTTTGAAAAATTAAATATCCAAATAAGGTCTATACTTCATGATATATGTGTCCTAAGTTACTTAATCTGTACATTCTCCTTCTATCTCTTTTATTTTCCCTTAAAAAAAATACGTTGAATAAGCTAGGTCATCTGTCCTATAGTTTCTTCTAGTCTGGATTTTGTTACTGCATTTGCATAGGCTGTGCCACATATTTCTTTCACTGTTTGTATTTCCTGAAAATTATTAGCTATACCTAAAGCCCTTATTGGATTTAGACTCAACTGTTTCGGTGGGGGAGTGGAGGATGTTAGTCTATCTCGTAGTTCATGTGTTGCATTCCTACTAGGACATATATAATGTCTGGCTTCTCTCTTCTTTGATCTTGTCTGCCATTGGTGATAAAGACCCAGATTCATTAATTCACTGGAAGTTTTAAAAGATGTTTATACTGTAGTTCCATTCTGGAAAATTCTGCATTTATTTCCTGGAATAGGTCATTGAAGAGGAACTTCTACAACAACTGTATGGTTTAAGGACTTAGGAAACTGTTTAGGAAATATAGTCCTAAAACTTGATGTTTTCATTTTTCATTAGCTTTCAAAATAATGATATAGTTCTGGACCTCCAAAAACAAGTAAGGTTATTTATTTGAATAAACCATAGGTAGGCTGGGCCTGGAAGCACATGCCTGTAATCTAAGTACTTGGGAGACCAATCAGGAGTATCGCTGGGAGTTCAAGGCCACCCTGGGCTACAAAGTGAGTTCAAGGACAGTCTGAACTGCATAATGAAACCCTTTCTAAAAAAGACACAAGAAAGAAAGAAAGAAAGAAAGAAAGAAAGAAAGAAAGAAAGAAAAGAAAAGAAAGAAAAGAAAAGAAAGAAAAGAAAAGAAAAGAAAAGAAAAGAAAAGAAAAGAAAGAAAAAGAAAAATAGAAAGATAATTAGGGTAATATCTGTCTTAGTTACTTTTCTTCATTGCTGAGACAAAATACCCAACGTTCAAGGTTAAAGCAGAGAAGGTTTATTTAGCTCAAGGTTTGCACAGAGTCCATAATTAGCTGGCTCCAAGGCAAGGTAGCACATGGCAGAGGGGCAACAGCTCAGGGTGGTGGAAGATACCAAAAGCAGCAAGAGTGAAAAGGGAGAGAAGACTGTCTTTCTGGTCCTTTTATTGTATGCAGGCTACCTGCCCTAAAGCAGGTGTAACACTCACACCCATAATCCCAGCACTGGACTAAGAATCAATTACAAACGCTACATTCAGCCCCTCCAGAAAGCATGCCTCCCCCCTGCTGTGACCACATAAGGCTTTGAGGGGACATCTAGACACAAACCATAACAATATCCAAGTTCTGGACTTAAATATATTTGACATATTTCAATTCATCATACTTATCTTTATTGATGTATATATTGACCCTGTTTTAATCAGATGAGCCCCTTAGTATAGTCTTTGAGATTTTCCTTGCTTTCCAGATGAAGATATTCCATAATTATCATATACTTTTTCTGACCCAGCAGTTGAATCAGCTGAATTTACAATGGGATTCAGCTTTTTATTCCATTTATCCTCCACTGTAGTGAAAGACATACTGTATTTCAATTTTTCTTACTTCTCAGAAATTTGAATACATACACTTTGCTTAAAACATCATTTTATAGTCTTACCTTTGCAAATAAGTATTTTTTACAATTATCATATTAGAAAATTAAGTAATTCTTCTACATTAGTTTACTGGGGTTGGCATAACACCATACTATAAATTTGGTGCCTTAAGCAAAAGAAACAGATTGATTCACAGTTCTGGAGGACAGAAGTTCAAAACCAAAGCTATGACCTGGTTGGCTTCTTCTGGTTCAGGCCTCTGCCCAAGCCCTGGCAATTTTTGGTATTCTTTGCCTTGAAAAAACATCATTCCTCATCTTCATATGCACTCTCTCTTTTACATGTTCTTTCTCATGTTCCAATTTTCCTTTTTTATATAAGGACACTTATAAAATCGTACTGGATTGGTGTCCACCCTAATGACCTTATTTTAACTTTATTACCTTCATAAGAGCCTATCTCCAAACTAGGTACTATTCTGAGTGCCTTAGTTACTTTTCTCTTGTTGCTGAGACAAAATGCCCAACGCCCAAAATTAAAGAGGGAAAGGTTTATTTAGCGCACAGTTTGTAGAGGTTTCAGTCCATAAACAGCTGACATCAAACCAGGGTGGCATGGCAGAGGGGCAAAACAGTTCATGGTGGCAGAAGACAGCAAAAGCAACAAGAGCAAAACAAGGAGGAGAGCAAGTCTCTTTTCCTCCCTTATACTGTATGCAGACTACCCACCCTGGGGTAGGTGTAGCACTCCCATCATCTCCCTGCCCTCCTCTTACATAGGGTCAGGATGTTTACAAAGTAAGGACCCTGGCCCCCTGCTGAGTCACTTAGTTAAACTTCTCAAATTGATACAATGAATCAACCATTACAACATCCTGCACTGTAAATAACTGCCCTAGGGCATGTCCTCTATACCCAGGATATAAAACTGCTGAAATACTTAGTTAAGCTTCTAAACCTCTCAAGTTGACACAATGTATCAACTATTACACTGAAGTAAAGGGGTTAGGACTTCAACATATCTTTTTTGGGTGTGGAACTCAATCTAGAACTCCCCTGCCATTTAGAAGGCATTATTATGCAATAATTTTTCTACACTTTACCACAAAATAAATGCTATTACTTTTTTATAATGAACAGTTTTTTCCATACCATTCTGTCTTGAATATTAGACCTCCTATATGAATCATTTTACCTCTGACTTGAGCACAATATAGCTTTTCCAATTCGTTTAGTGAAGTCTGTTAGTGGTTAACTTTCTTTATTTGTGTTTGCTTGAAAATGTTTTCATCATCATTCTTGAAAGATAGTTTAACTAGGCCTACAAATTTAAATTAGTCTTTGTTGTGTCTCTCAGTATGTTAAAGATGTATTTCTATTTTTTTCTAGCTTCCATTTTTGCTGCTGTGACCTCAGTCTAATTTTTGTTTCTATATAGTCTGTATATTTTAACTAATTATTTTTCATTTTGTTTTTAGTAGTTTATTACCTACAGTTTGGCTAGGTTAAGATTAGTTTTCTTTTTTTTAAATTCTGTTTAGGAATTGCTTTGTTTCCTAAATCTATGAATGTGTGTCTTCCCTCAATTTGGGAAAATTTTCTTCTACAATTTCACAAGTATTTTCTTTCCTTCTCATTCCTGTTTTACTCTTGGACAACAGTTAGGTGTGTGTCAGAACTTTCCATTCGGTCTTCTGCATCTCTTGATCTGTCCCTCATATTTTCTGAATTTATCTATGTGAAATTCTGCATAATTCTTCAGATCTGTTTTCTAGTTCATGAAGTTCTCTTCGGCTGTGTCTAGTCTGATACTTAAGCAGTCCCCTGAGATTTATCTATATAAATATATTGTTAGTTCTATACATTCTTTTCCAAACCCTTGTAATTTTTAAAATATTCTCTTAGTTGTTGCTCATGTTTGTAATACAATTTTTACAGTTCGGAGAACATCGTAGGTACATTTATTTTATATTCTACATTAAATAACAACTTAGATTCTATGAGAACCTCTAGTTTGCTGCTCATTGCTTTTGTTGACTCTGCTAATTGTAGTTTATTTCTGTGTGTGTGTGTGTGAGAGAGTGTGTGTGTGTGTGTGCATGTGTGTGTGTTTCTATTTGGTATTTGAAGTCTATTTCTATTTAATTTGAAGTCACATAAGATAAGTGTACTTTCCCCAAATTGGTTATTACCAGATGTTGGGTTCTTGGAGAGTTTCTCCAGATTCTTGGGGTCCTGAACAAAAATTTGGAAAAGACACACAGAAACAGTAGCGGGGATGTACATTGATTGAAGGTGGAAACTTCTGAGTGAGAGTGGCCAGTGAGCAAACTCACAGCAGCTCTAAAGATAAAGGATGGTGGTCTTTTGTATCAGAAATCCTAGAAAGTCTTCTTTTTCGGCATACAGAGCATTGGGATGGTTGTCCTATCAAAAGCTCATGGGCATGGCACCAGATTTAAACTACTGTAGCAAAGGATTCACTTGGTTTCCCACCAGATGTAAATGAAGAACTGAAAATAGCGTTTTCTGATTGGCTCTGTGTACAGGGCTCAGGAGTTACCAAGTCACCTAGATCCTGTGCTCTTTGCATGTGCCCTCGGTCTCTATGACTTTCACAGATTTAGCCCAGCTGTTTAACTGGTTTGCCCCAGCCCTAATCCCCTACCTCAGCTCTGCATGTGTTCTGGTAGGTAATCCTCCAGTCGGGGGCACTAATGAATGATCAACATAGCACTTCTTGAACTGTGCAGGTATAGCAAATTCAAACCTGGAACTCATGTACACAGGGTTGTATTCTGAATTTTCATGAGTGACGTTTTTCTCCCACCTGAACCCAAGAACTGTTTTTGAGTTTCCTTTTAGCTCCCTTCACCAAGAGATAGATTTTTTCCTAGCCCAGTCATCCACCACTGTGCAAGCTAGCACCATAAGCATCACAGTATAATGCAGTCTTCCTTATTTGCCCATTTTGCTTGACAAAAGGCCTTATCTCATGTCTTTTCAGAGATCCTCAAAATTCTGGCCTCTGTCTTTGGTATTGTCAAACATCTCTAGGGAAGTCAGGGCTCAATGCTAGCTTATCACTCCAGTCTCAGTTTTCTGAAAAATATGGCTCTCATAATCACTAGATACCTTTGGTGGAAGAATTTCCACAATATCTAGTTCATCCAACAAAAATGAAAGTTCCCCTACCTCTCCTAAAATAATGTCTACTTCCATTCTAGAAAGACTATTTTAATGTGTTAAAACTTTAGAAGACTAAAATTATATATTTAAAAGCCTAAAAATAACCCTTAAAGTGAAATTTGGGTGAATGTGGAGATAATGTTGAGAAAGTAAGATTAAAGTATTGCAAAATAACAGTACCATGTTACTTAATAAGCCGTTTATCCCCCTAGTCAATGTTGTCTCAGTGCTGGACAAATTATAGAGTTATGATGTAAATTTTGAAACTTATCTGTAGAATGCTAAGCCAAACAAGTGACATTGACCAGATAGAACTCATTCACTGGAAAGCAAACTTATAAACTATTTTTGAACTGGATATATAACTTTCATTTCTTTATATAGCTTTAATATATTTAATAGTCTCAAAGTTGAAGCATCTACTAAAAACCACTACTGCTTACACAATATGCAAATGTATATTTAAATAAAACCCTTTTTCTATTTATGGTTTTTTATTTTAAATAAAAAAGCTAACAAAACAACAATAATGAAGACAAAAACAAAAACAACACAGAAAAAATAAAAAATTACACATGACCTCAAAACAAAATCATAGGAATTAACAATACTTGCTATACTATGTACTTTTATCTTCAGCGAAGTTTCTCAGTCCACCAGATGTAAGAAAGCTGTAATGGCAAAAATCGGGCTGAATTCCACAGAAGACAGAAGGACTCTTAGGGCAAACAGAGTTTACTGAATTTCAGGTTAGCCACCGTGGGTCTCCCAACTAACAAGTTGGCACCTGCTAGTTCTGATTCACATCTTAAATAGGTTTTGGATTTCCATGGTTACAAATTGGGATGTTACATTCTCAGACCCAGATGGCTGTATGGTTTTTCTCTCATTCTGTGGGACCCTGGGTCAGTTGCCAGTCGCATGTCTAACCATGATAGATGTTTCTCCCATTATGTTCCATTTGTTTCCCTTTTATAACTTACACATTCCTTTAGGAATGTTTACCTAGGGCCAAGGAAAAGGGATGAAACTACCCAGGCAGGGTCACAGATGGTTATCTAGGCCTGGGTGTTCCTTATCTCGGGGAGACATTCCGGAGTAAAGTTTGAGCTCTTACAGTGTCCCGGGAGGCTTCCCAAGACACAGCTTAGGCCTTTACTAAAACTATTTTATCTAAAATAATGTGCTAAGATACCCTGTCCCCTACAATGCAAGACTGATCAAACACTCAAAGACAATAACAAGTAATAAAAAAATGGGAAATGATACAGAGCTTCACCATATAAGATTGTAGGCATTCAAAAATGGTTCTTATATTGCATATTGCTGTCTTCAAATCAGTGTTCTAATTACCAAACACAGGCATGCAAAATTGGTGAAGTAAAAAGAAAACCTTAAGCATTAACTGTTCCTTTCAATAAACCACAGATATCAGTAATATACTTATCCCAGCTATTCTTGTATATATGTATAAATTTTGTTTTTCATTTTAAAGGGAAAAGAAAAAAAACAAAAACAAACACATAAACAAAACAGCATAAAAACAACTAAAATGATACAAAATTTCAAAACAAGGTGATAGGATATTAACAATGGTTGTTATATTACATAATGTTATCTTCGAAGTGGTTGCTCAGATAGCCAGATATAGGCATATAAGATTGTTCAAACAATCACACATCAACTGTTCCTTTCAATAAACCAATATAAATTAGTAGTACAATTACCTTAGGTATCGTGTGTGTGCATATGCATTTTTTCTCTTCTTTCTTTCTCACCTTCCCTCCTTCATCCCAGTTGCTCCTTCCTATTTGAACAGTTTCTTTCTCTTTCACAATATCTATTGTACCCTTCAGATTTTATTTACTCTTTCATGTTCTTATAGTAGGGAGGCAATATGATATTTACACATGTGAGTCTGATTTATTTCACTTATGAGTATGGTCTCTAGTTATCTAGTTATCTTATCTTTCTTTATAGCTGACTAATACTCCATTGTATAAAAATACCACATCTTTTTTATCCATTCCTCAGTTGATGGACATTGGGTTGTTTCCAAGGTTTAGCTATTACAAATTGTGCTGCTATAAACATGGATGCACATATATCACTGTGGTATGATGTTTACATTTCTTCTAAAAATACCCAGTAGGGGCATAGCTGAGTTGAATAGGACCTCTAATCCTAGTTTACTGAGGAATCTCCAGACTGATTTCCACAGTGGCTGCACCAGTCTCCACTCCCACCAACAGCGGAGAAGAGTTCCTATTTCCCCACAGCCCCTCCAGCATTTGTTATTGGTTGATTTCTTGATGATAGCCATTCTTTCTGGTGTGAGATGAAATCTCAGTGTTGTTTTAATGTGCATTTCTTGAATGAGTAATGATGTTGAACATTTTTTCATGTATTTATTTGCCATTTGTATTTCTTTATCAGAGAAGTGTGTATTCACCTCAGCTGCCCATTTTTGTATTAGGTCTTTGAATTATGGGGGCCTGATTTTTTAAAAATTCTCTATATGTTCTAGACAGGATTCCTTTGTCTGAGGGACAGTTAGCTAAAATTTTTTCCCAATTCATGAGTTTTCTTTTTACCCTGTTGGTGATTTCTTTTGTTTTTTTTTTTTTTTTTTTTTTGGTTTTTCTCCGGTACCGGGAACCGAACTCACGACCTTGCGCTTGCCAGGCAGGCGCTTTTGCCGCTGAGCTAAATCCCCAGCCCCCGGTGATTTCTTTTGATATGGAAACGCTTTTCAATAAGATCAGATCCCATTTGTTGATTCTTTGAAGTAGTTCCTGTGTAGTTTGTTTTTTGTTCATGAACTCTCTGCCTACCTCTATGTCTTCAAGATTTCCACCTACTTTCTCTTCCAGTAGATGTAATATTTCTGTTTTAATATTTAGAGCTTTAAGCCATTTTGACTTTATTTTGGTGCATGGTGATAGGCATGGGTCTAGTTTTAGTTTTTAGCATGTGGAAATCCATATTTTCCAGCACCATATTTTGAAAAGGCTATCTTCCAGTGAACATGTTTGGCCCCTTGGTCAAAGATAAGGTGGCTGAGTTTGTTTTTGGTTGTGTCTGCATGTTCTAATCTGTTCCATTGATCTTCAGGTCTGTTTTCTTGTTTTTGTTTTTGTTTTTGTTTTTGTTTTTTGCCAATACCATGCTGATTTTATCACAGTAGTTTTGTAGTATAATTTCAAGTCAGGGATTATGATACTTCCTTCCTGGCCTTGGTGCTCCAGATTGCTTTTGCTATTCTGGGTCTTTTCTGGTTCTAGAAGAATTTTAAGAATATCTTCTCTAGATCTTTGAGGTATACCAATGGTATTTTCATCAGAATTGCACTGAATCTGTATAATAATTTTGGGAGTATGGCCATTTTCACAATGTTGATTCTTCCTACCCATAAGCAAGGACTATCTTTCCATTTTTTGAAATTGTTTTTGAGACCTTTTTTCAGAGTACTGAAATTTTTGCTGTATAGATATTTTACTTCTTTTGCTAGATTGATTCCTATGTATTTGGAATAACTTTTTGGATGCTATTGTGAAAAGTATGGTTTCCTTTATTTCTCTCAGTATGTTTATTGTTTGTGTATAAGAATGCTGTTGATTTTTGAGTGTTGACTTTGTATCCAGCTTCAGTACTGAATTTGTTTATTAATTCTAGGAGCCTGTTGGTGGAATTTTGGGGGTTTTCTATGTAGAGTATCATGTCATCTGCAAATAATGATAGTTTCACTTCTTCCTGTCCTATTCTTATTCCTTCTATTTCTCTCTTCTGTCTAATTGCTCGGTTAGTGTTCCCAGAATGATGCTGAATAGGAGTGGTGACAGTGGACATCCTTGTCTTGTTCCTGATTTTAAAGTAAAAGCTTTCAATTTTTGTCCATGTCAGATCTCAGATATGTGCTGTGTCCTCCAGCCAAGTTTGCCATGGGAATATGGCGGTGTATGGAGCTGATCTTGGCTTCTGGATGTGGAGGCTGGGACTGGTCTTCTGTTGGAGTTCTCCAGAGCTGAACTGCTGGCTTCTTATTGCTGCTTCAGACATTTTCATGTTGTGTGCCCGAGCCCAGCCTTTCCTGCGTCTATTGAGTTCTGGTGGGTCCACTCGCCAAAGCCTTGTGTGCCTATCTTAGATTTTAGAATAATTTTTGCTATCCCATATTTCTCAGGTTTAGCTTATTCCATGCATTTTAAGGTAAGTAGGTAATAGCTACCAAGGGGATATAATCTCTCATAACTCTAAAGTCATCCTCAGCTGTTTCTTATTGGCACTAACACAGTGTTTATCTCGGCAATGAAGCAATAGAGAAAGAAACAGAATCCAAAAGGACATAAAGTACCAGGTAGTTTTTAACATCCCTGGTAAAAGTTCTGGCAGTAGTAGTATATAAACTACCATCCAAAAAAGTGCATTAGCTCTGGTTTTATTTTATTTATTTATTTTTATTTTAAAGAAAGTAGTAAATGAGAAACAAACAAACAAAAAAACATAGAATAGTAGCAGCATCCCAGTATCACAAACATAAACAAATCAGAGCAAGAACATTCAAAGTGATACAGGGTCTCAAGACAAACTAATATGAATCAATGGTGGTTGTTACATTGCATATCGCTATCCTCAACTACATTGCTCAGATTACCAGATGTAAGAATGAAAGATTGCTCAAACCATTAAATGGAATAAGAAAATAATCCTTTGATAAAACATTAGAGATAATAGAGTATCACTAGAGAAGATGGTAGGTGTTCACCATTGTAATTCCAGTGCATTGTTACCTTCAAATCAGTTGCTCAGACCACCAGACACAAATCGATCAGAACATAAAAAATTGTAAGCATTAACTGTTCAATACACCATCAGACATCAACAATACAGTTATTACAGCTATTCATATATATATATATTTATATTTTGCCTTCCTTCTTTCTTCTTTCCCTCATCCCAGTCATTCCTTCCTTTGAGCAATTTCTTTCCATTTCCAGGCTGGGGATTTAGCTCAGTGGCAAAAGTGCCTGCCTAGCAAGCACAAGGTCATGAGTTCGGTTCCCGGTACCGGAGAAAAACCAAAAAAAAAAAAGAAAAAATCCATTTCCTAAGCTCTGGATTTGGACAGGCTCGTATAAGAGGGGGATGAAAGTGAATGTGCAATTGGCAACTGGAGAACTCCTGAGCTATGGGTGAAATTTTGGTCCCACAAGAAAACTCCACCAAACTTAGCTTATTATTGCATGCTCAGTAGTGACCCTCATCGGAGTGCATTGACAGAATTGGTTCAAGTGGAACTATCCTTTCAAAATGTAAATCAGATCATGTGGTCCCCCTGCTTAAAACTCATGAAGCAATTACATCGCTTTTGGAGTAAAATCCCAGTTTCTTTGGAAGGCTCATCAGAATTTACATGATTTGGCACCAGTTTTCCTCTCCCAGATCAGCACACAGCACACCTTCCCACTCTCACTGTCTCCAGACTGCCAGTCTCTTTTCTATTCTCAAAATCACCCAAGTCCTTTCTCTGTCCAAGCTAATTCACGGGGTAAAAACTAGCTTCTCAGTTGTGCTAGGACAACTGCATATTTATATAAAATAAGCTAACCTCAGTTCATAATCACATCACATACAAAATTAACTTTAAATATATTATGTACCTAAAAATAAGAAAACTGTAGAACTTCTAGAAGAAAATCTTAGTGACCTAGTGTAAGGCAAAAGTTTCTTAAATAATACATAAGATCTATAAAAAAACTAATAAAATGTATTTTATCAAAATTAAAAGCCATGTTTCTTAGATAAAGAAGTTGAGACAGCAAAATGGCAAGTCATAGATCAGGAGAAAATACTTACAGAATATATATTTGACAAAGGGCTTACATCCAAAATATAAAAAGAACTCTTACAACCCAATAATAAGACAAGCAATCTATTAATGAGACAAATAACTGGAACAGAAACTTCACAGAAGAAGATAGACAAATGTTGAATAAGTCAGTAAAAACATTTCCAATTTCATACTCAATTCCTCTTATCAAGGAAATGAAGTTAAAATCACTACAAGATGACACAAGTAACATAGCTAAAGTTAGAAATACTGACCATACCAAGTGTTCACAGGCATGTGGTGAGATAGCAACTCTCAAACACAGCTGGTAATGATGTAAACTGGGAAAGGCCATTGGCCAATTGGTACCTCAGTATCATACAGTTATACACACCTATTAGTCTTGTAGGTATTTATTCAAGAGAAAAAAATGTAGGTCTACATGAATACAGCCACACAAAGCTTATCTGCAGTTACCAAAATGGAACAGATAAATTAGGATATATCCATATAGTAGGACATGAGTTAGCAAAAAAACAAAACAGTAATAAAAAGAAATAATAATACACACATAACAGCAACATAAAGGAATCTCAAAAGCATTGTGCTGAGTGAAAAAACTACATAACATTTAATTCCATTATGTGAGATTCTAGGAACGGTCAAAGCAGCACAAGGGAATTTGCCTGGGACTGGAAGTTGGGGCGTGGACTCAATTGTAAAAGGGCCCAAAAAAACATTTTAGGGTTACGGAGCTGTTCTAAATCTGGAATATGATTACCAAGATCCTTCAAACTGTGTACAGCTACCAACACTTATTAAATGTATACTTAGATGAGGTGATTTTCATGATATGTAAATGAAGTTTTAACAAAGTCAAATACAGCTGGCAGTAACCATTCTTTACAACCCGACCAACAGTAAGATTTGATGGGACAAGCGTACTTTGCCACTGGCCTTGTTAGAATTACTGTTCTGTGATGATAACAAAAAGGAGATTGGCCGTTAATCAAAGGAGAATGAGCAGGAGGCCCAGGAATGAAAACAGGATTTAGAGAAAGTCTGCATAACAAGTGGGCTCCACACCTCTTCCCCCGATACTGCTTCCAAACTGTTTGCAGGTTTCATGATCTCCTGAGAAATGGGACGGCTACTTTTCCTAGAAAAATAAAACCACAGAGAGAAGTTCTCCCACATGGATAGCAGAGGTTACCCCTTGAATAGGAGGCTTACATCCAAACCCTATAGAAAGAATCCCTCTCAGGATTCCCATAACACATAAACTAGCTTCCCTGGTGCTCACAGACAGCCTGGAATTATCAGTGTGAGCAAGAAAAGCACCCAAAGGACCCAGAGATAATGAATGATTCAGGAGGAAAATTCAAAAACTATGATTAATGTATAAAAAAGACAAGGTATTATATCCAGTCAATGCAAAAATATTCAAGAACAAATTAGACAACCACTTGGAAGGAATCATTGCATTAACTCACTCAGCAAAACATTTTGGGGACCATTAGTTCAGTTTTACATTGTTCTGAATTTGATATTGTTAAATTAAGTGGAATTAATTTAATTAGTGGAAATATAGTGAAGGAGGCCTCATAAGACCATGTTTCATGTTCTTACTAATAATTTGCTGTTAAGAGAATCACTGTAGACCTCAGTTTATTCATTCTTCAAGGGCGCAAAAAAAATATTTGATCCTAAAGGGGTTGTTATGGCTTGTGTCTGCATGTCCCCCTATGCAGTCATGCAGTCATGGGGCGGGCTTCTAGGATTTGTGATTGATTCAGGATCCAATGCTGGGATTACAGGTGTGAGCACTACACCTGCTCTGGGGCAGGTAGTTTGCATGCAGTGTAAGGGAGGGAAAGAGACTGCTTGCTGCCATTCTTTCTTTTTGCTCTTGTTGCTTTTGCTGTCTTTTGCTGCCATGAATGTTTGCCCTCTGGCATGTGCCACTCTGCCTTGGAGCCAGCCCAGTATGGACTGAAACCTCCACAGACTGTGAGCTAAATAAACCTTTCCTTCCTTAATTTGGGCATCGGGTATTTTGTCTCAGCAATGAGAGAAAAGTAACCAAGACAGGGTGTAGTGGACAGTGGCCTGAAAAGAACTCAAGGATTGCTACCAGATTTTTTTATTGTGGCTGATGTGATGATCTGTGTTGTGTACTGTGGCTCTCTCTTTGGGTCCTGCCAGGAACGAAGTGCAAGGCCAACCACAGTGAAGGAAGTCCGCAGGCAGCAGGTTTACCAAGCAAGCTTCCTGAGGGATACACATCAGAAAAGTGTGAGCACAACTAGGGGTGGGTGACCCTGAGCCTAATCAGTCCAGGAATGAAGACAAAGCAATGCATCAAGGCCAGTATGCTTTTGCATGGGGAGAGTCGGCCACTGCCCTGGGACCAGGCTGGTTTTCTTTTATGTTGGGGAACTTAAGAGAGGGTGGGTGTAACTAACCTATCTTTCTTTCAATGAACAGATGGACTCCACCCCCTCGGGGGGAGTGTCTGGACTTACATGGTCTTGGCCAGAGTGAATAAAGTGGTCTTCCTGCAGACAGGGTCAAAACCACCATGGAATGTATGCTAATGAGGTCTAATGGATCACCTTGGAGTTTGAGTCCCTGAGGTGGAGGTGCTTGTGTGTTGACCCCAGACTTTCCTAACTGTGCAAGTGGGGTGCCTTTCACAGGTGCCCTGTGCCCTGCGCAAGTAACTGTGAAACAAGGAGCTCAGGAAGCTGAGACTATTGTGTGGGGTTTTGTTTGCCTGGTCACCTGTTCTTCTCCTGCTTTGGCTCATATCCAGTGAACTATCAACTCTTTCAAGATCTTCCAGAGCACGGGGACTGCTCTGTCCCTCCTCTGCAGGTATTCAATTGGAGAGGAATCCTGAAGCAGTACTCTTATGACTTATGCACTTTTCAGTATGCATGTTATACTTCAAAGAAAAGGTTATCCAAAAATGTAGATGAATCTGAAGGCCTCTTTCCAATGAATTTATGATTGAATGAATTTATGGTGCTGTGACTGTCTTAAGTAAAGCATTTCAGTAGAGAACAGAAATCTGGACATAAAATTTTTAAAATGTGAACAACGTGAGCTCAGCTTTTTACCAATTAGCTGTGACCTTTAACCAAATACCTAATATCTAAGGAACTCCATTTTCTTATACTTACATAAAGGATGACCAAAAACTAAGGCAAATGTTTCAATTTTTAAAAAATCATTACACTAACATTAGACATTGCCATTAACCCCACACACAAACTCAAAACATCTGCTTACTTCAAACGCGTACCCCTTCATCCTTGCTGCTTTCTGAAGCAGTTCTGGAAGTCCTCTTCTTGAATGTCTTTACAAAGTATGTTCAAAAATCCTGTGAAGGCTGCTGTCAATTGGCACCCAATGAAAAGGCACACTTCCAAAAACATTATGGCGTGTCCTCACCCACCCTATTCGAGGGATCTGGCATCATGCAACTCTGGCTCTTCCCCAAAATCAAAATGATCATAAAAGGTAAATGTTTTGAATCATTTCAGGACATCAAGGCAACCACAAGGCAATGAAAGATACAAAAGAGAACTTCCAGAACTGCTTCAGAAATTCGCAGGGACAATGGGCTAAGTGTGTTTGAAGTGAGAGGAAGTACGGGGAGGATTAATAGCAACGTGTCTTTTACTGTAATACAATTTTGATTGTTGGTTTTGAGGCAGGGTCTCACCATGTGATGCAGGCTGGCCTCAAAGTCATGGCACTCCTCCTTCATCAGCCTCCCAAGTGCTAGGATTACAGCCATGCGCTACCATGCCAAGCACTATAATGCAATTTTGAAATTTAAACATTCACCGTTTTTTTATCACATCTGATATTCAGAGGTTTCATCAGTTTCAATTTCCTTTAATGCACCTCAGACTCTAAAATTCTATGGTTATTGTTATAAACATTTCACTAAACTGCTGGTTTACAAAAGCATGTCCAGGAGACGTGCTCACAGAATCAAGTGAGACATTTGCGATTTGCCAGCTGTACTTCTAATGACAAGCATGACTTATTCTCATAATTGAGTTCTAGAACTTTCCTGAAATCTCTTTATGCCATTAATTTGCTTAGGGAGCCATTCTGTTACTAATAAAAAGTTGCGATTAAATAGCTTTACTGTACTCTGTAAATATCGTTTAGCAGGCTCTTTCCAAAAGATTGTTCTCCCTTGCCTTGCTTTTATCGTCTCCTTCCCACAACATCTTTTATTCCCCTCTGAGAAAGCGCCTGACCCTCTAGCTTTATTCCTCTACTTGAAAAGCACATAAAACTTTTTAATTTAAAAATCATTACTCTCTGGATCTGCCTATGAATCTTTATTTGAAACAGAGAAATAATGGAAGTTATTTTGAGTTTTTGACAAAGATTGTAAATTCTTTAATTCCTTTTTTCCATAAACCATTTCCTTTATGGGCCTAGTTCAGGGATTAATGGATCATCAGGCACAAACTGTTTCTTGCCTCTGGATCAGTGTTTTGCCCCCGAAGTTTAATCGATGGAAAGTCCTGATGTTATTAACAGTTAGGACAGACGAGTTTTTTTAAAAGTTTTATAGGCATCTCTCCCTAATTAAGAATCTTTAGAGACATCCTGAGGCTATTTAAGGTTTTGTTTGATATTTTGGGTGTTTTCATTTGTTTGTTTTAGGTTTTAAAAAATAGATTTTAGTGTGTATGTATATTTAAGAAATACAACACAACTTTATGGGATATGTATAAATACTAAAATGTTTTACTATAGTGAAGCAGATTAATGTATCCAAGATACCGTGTAGTTGTCCTTTTTAGATTGTTTTTGTGACAAAGGCAGCTAAAATTCACTCAGTTAGAAGGAATCTCATATGCAGTGCAATTGTATTACCTATAGTCCTTTAAGACTATTTTGAAGTATGACAAAACTTCTATACTTTAAATCAATTATTTTCATATATTCTTCCTACTCTGTTACTACTTTTTTATTCTCTTTTCTTTTCAGTTTTTATCAGCCCATGTTTGCAGTACATAATGATTGCATTCCTGGTGGGGAGTTGGTGCATGTATGTAACACATCTCAACTCTCTCTTCATCCCTTCCTCCTCTCCTTCTTCCTCCTTCCACTTTCTTGAAGAATCTGATGTTAGCAGTTTCTTCCTGAGCTTCTGGGAATTTGGACAATGGATGGTGAAATCATCTATATTTGTCTTTTAATTTTTTATCATCCCCCTATTTTTTTAGAGACAGCACTTGGTCACTCCATTTCTAAGAATTTACACTTAACACAACCAACCAATGGGAAACCACATTACATGCATAGCAAATTAGTTGCTAATGTGTTTTCATGATATGTTGCCTTTTTTTTCCCCACTGATAAATGTAGCATATTCCCAACAAAAATACAAACAGGTGTTTCCCTCCCCTAGCAACATTTCAACCAAGAACTGGATATGAAAATTCTAAAATATAAGAATAACTAGATACACAAACAAAACAATCAAGAAAACTCTGAAAAAAAAGAGCAATGAATGGGAACAAGTTCTACCAATTTTTTTTTGTCTTTTTGAGACAGGGTCTTGCTATGCAGTTCAGGCTGGCCTTGAGCTCACTTTATAGCCCAGGCTGGCCTCAAACTCACAATGATCATCCTGCCTCAGCCTCCCAAGGGCTGGGATTACAGGCGTGTACCACTACACCCGGCAACCCTACCAATTATTAAGATGCTTTCTCAAGACAGCTTGTATTACACAGGTATAATGGGCTTCATTTGTCAAGATTAACAGGGTATATGCCTTCACTTGGAGTTTCTGTCTGGGACTGAGATCATAAAAAGGAAAATACTACCATCCCCCTGGCATTCATAGATCCACCATCTAGCCCCAGAGTAAGTGCTCTTGAGAGATGTACCAAGACAGATCATGTTTGAGGTCTTGCTGATACAAGTATCCAAAATTTTAAAAAAGGTCCAATTCATATAAAGCATGTTCTAGGCCTGCAGTGGAATTAAATTAAAAATCAAGAGCAAAATGGTATCAGAAATTCTCAAATACTTTTTTGTTTTGTTTTGTTTTGCTTTGTTTTGTTTTTCTCCAGTACCGGGAACTGAACTCACGACCTTGCGCTTGCCAGGCAGGCGCTTTTGCCGCTGAGCTAAATCCCCAGCCCCAGAAATTCTCAAATACTTAGAGAGAAAGGGACGTAATAAATCCACAGAGCCAAGAAGAATTCAGAAGAGAAATTAGAAAATATTTTTAACTGAATAGAAATGAAAACAATGAATCAAACCTTGCAGGGCGGAGTCAACGCATTACTTAGGAGAAAATTCACTGGCCCTGTCTTAGTTACTTTTCACTCACCGGGCAGACTACCTGACACCCACAACTTACAGCAGGACAGGTTCATTCTGGCTCACGGTTTCAGGCCACAGGCAGCGGGCTGCAACGCAGAAAGGGCATGTCCAAAGAAGGGTCCGGCAGAGAGAAGCTGCTCGCATCACCGCAGCCAGCAAGCTGAGGGTAAAGGGAGGGGCCAAGGAGGGAAAGATCTACTTCCAGGTCACCCCGCCAGTGACCCGCCTCTTCTGACCAGCCGTAGCCCCTAACAGCACAATCAGCTCTGAACGTTCCAGTTTCAACATCTCTCTCAATTTCTTAGATCTCTGCACCAAAAAAATTTGAAGCCTAAAAAGCAAGGATTCACTGTGAAAGATAGCATGTCACATTGTTCTCCAAGTAGATATAGGTTTCTATTTCCTTTCTCAAAGTTATACACTCAACAAAAGAAATTGAAGAGACCTTGAAAAGAGATGCCCATAGGTCACTTCAGAAAGGTAATTACCTCTCTTTCTTAAAAATATCCAGAAGTTTACCCAGGCCTCTGCTGGTAGTAGGCTATGCTACCTGCAGCCCTCAAGCCTGTTACACTCTTCTACTGTCTTTTTCCACACTATTTTTTTTTTTTAGAAAAATCACCTTTTCTTTTCTTCTCCAAACAGTTTCCTTCTTATAATTTTAAGTACATTCTTCTCACTCTTCTCCTTCCAAAGAGTGACCCCTTTAAAAAGCTAGCATCTACTTCTGCGTTTTTTTAGAGATCTCTTCAAGAAAGACACAGGATTCAAGGTCATGTTTCCTTTGGAACCTGTCCCTAAGGTCAGAAGCAAAATGCTCTATATCCCTATATCAGAATTGGTAAATATCATCTACAGGAAAAACAAGGCTTACCCCACAAGCATGCCCTGCCTCCTCGGGTCAGCTGGTATCTAGGCAAATGGTGACAACCACCAGCACAGAGGACCCTGGCCACCATAACCTGCTCTGTCAGGGTCACCATGCTAAGCATTGGAAACACCAACAGGTCCAGAGCAGTGCAGAGTGTACCCCACAAAACCATCTCATCACCCTCTATTCAGTGCTTTCAGGCTTATAAGCATCTTCACAAATACTACATGTGATCTTTGCATTAACATGCTGAGGAAGGCAGGAAATGAAAATGGATTTTCTCCCCAGCTTTAATAGACAAAGTTTTAGAAGGTGAAGAACAAGAACCCTGTTTCCTTTCCTCTAAGTCCAGATCCTCACTTCCAGCCTGTTCCTGTAGCCTCAGTCTTAATCCTGAAGTATCCCACAATAATTCCCAGGTCTGATTCTTTCCCATAATTCCATTACTACAGGAACATGCATGTGTCGAAGTGTCAGAGCGCAAATGCCAGGTGCATGTCAGTAGCAGAAGTGTCGAAAGTGTGGTTTTGAGAAAGTCATTGGTCAAGCAAATGGGTCTTGGCAAGGAAAGATATGATACTACTTGGGCTCTGTCTTTCATCTCAGGTCATGATTTTGATGTTCCTCTTTGTTCAGGCCTGCAGAGTGCGCCTGTACAGCTATCCAGTGAGGAAGCAAGCCTGCCCTTACAAGTGAAGTCATTTTCTGAAATGCTGTAGGGAGTCTCTTAGCTGCCCTCACCTTACACACACACACACACACACACACACACTCACTCACACACACACACACACACACACACACACACGCACTGGCTAATTCCCAGATGCCATTTCTTCCTGAGCTAATCCAAAAGCAGGTTCTCAGCATGACCATTGTTATTTCTCACCACTGCCGTGATTGAGTCTAAGAATGTCTTTAACAAGAAACATTGTCCTAGACCTGAAGAGCTGCAATCTGCGTAATTCCTAGAGTGGCTACTAAGTGCTTTGGTCTGTCTTCACACTTGTCCTTGCCAGAGCATCACTGGCAAAGGAAATGCACTGCAGGGTGGGCACACTCATCAGAGCTTGTGGCAAGGTGATATCTGAATTTCAGAATTACTCACCCCAGCAATTAAAAACGAGTGTTTCTCTTGTGTCTAGTATATGCAGGGTTAAAACTTGCAACATACGCAGATTTTTACCTGAAGTAGCTGACAGTATAGCTGGACATAGGAGACACTGCAATGGACCTAACATCGCGAAGAACTATAGTAGCCGCTTTAACTCCAAAATGAGTGGAAAGGAGCATAAGTCTTGTGAAAGCTCAGGGAAAGGGCCTGGTGCTCACACAGAACTCACTGGCTACCTTTACTCCTCACTCAGCCTTCAGCAGGGCTATGTGAGGCCAAAGAGCACTTCCATCTGCATTCTTCCTGTGGGGGAAGAAATGGAGGCGAGGAGGTATGGAACTTGCCTAAATCACACACCCACTGCCCAGGTGCCCTGACACAAGAATGCTAACTCTTAACCACAATTCTAGGGGAAGAAACCACCACTGCTTCCTCAACATGCAGATGACCAGGGAAGGACCCATCCAAAACCACCGAGGGAAAGACCAGTGTGGCAACGGACTCGGCAAACTGGAGTCTACGATGCAACACTGCAGAGGCTGTCCAGGCAGCGGGGTGGCTTGGCCCGTCCAATTCCAGGGACCAGAGTGACTCAAAAAGAGACACAGCATGGGAAAGGAACTGAGGCACCAACAGCAATAAATGGAAAAGCCAGTATCCTCCAGGGCAATTGTCAGAGGGCACACTGGCTCAGTGGGACAAATATCTTAACAGGCACTGAGGTACCAGGATATACAGGAGGGACCCTCAAAGAGGCACATCGTGGGACATGAGGCAATTGACTTAGATGAGAAAAGCAGGGTTGTTTTTCTGAGGGCCCAGGCAGCAAAGGTCTAGGCAGTGATGGCGAACCTTTTAGAGCTTTCAATGATAACAAAGAGGCAGCTGGGGCACATGTGCTATAGTTTCACCACCACTGGCCCAGAATAACCCATATCAGAGCAGAGCAGTCACTGTGGGGAAAGAGGCAGCTGCCAGAAGAATGGCCATCTGGGGAGGCGGCCTCGTTATCCAGAGTCATGGCATAAACTAGGGGCACCAAGCCGCACAACTGATAGGAGAGGGTTCTGGATTCACGTGAGTCAGGCGCACTCTGCAGGCCTGAACAAAGAAGAACATCAAAACCATGACCTAAGATAAAAGACAGAGCCCAAGTAGTATCATATCTTTCCTGCCAAGGCCCTGACATCTCTCCTGTCTGGGTCAGAATTGAGCAAAAAGCCGAAGATGAAACTGATCCGAAAAGTAAGGACCAAGGACCGCTACGTATGGATTGATGAGGCTTCAGAAGGTGGAATCAAAGAGCACCTATAGTCATTTCAGTCTGTCACTCAGCAAATATTTACTGAGTCCCTGCTATACCTGTGGACCACTCCAAGTGGCAGAGAATCAGACAGATAGGTCTCTGTTTCCTTGGCACTTACCTTCCAGAAGGAGCATAGCTACATAAGTTAACATGGGCAAGAGTTTTCTAGGAAAAAAGGAATGGCTTTGCAGAGGCCAGAGGCAGGAGAGGTCTGGGTGGTTTGGAAGAGAAATGATTAGTCTGATTGTAGCCAAAGCTCTGTGTAACTGAGTCAAGCTTACATGCAGAATCACCAAAATGTCATATGTTTGAGATAGAAGAGTCCACCGACCATTTACTGTGGTCCCTCCAATTTGCAGGGGAGAACTCTGATCCCAGAGAAATGAGGTGAGTAGAAGCTTGGAATACACAGGTCTTGGTGAGGATGGGCCCTCGGCCATCACTTTAGACAGGAATCTTCCACATCATCCCTCCATTGGATCTTGGGTGTTTAAATCCACTCACATGGTGCAGATTCCAGGTCACAGGTGCAAGGTCCAGGCCTCCTCTCTCCCTCTGATCCATAACCCTGGGCAAGCCCCTGGGCCTCCCAGGATTGATGTTAATGCTTCCAATTCTGAAATCCTTTAATGCTTTCAAGGTTAAAGCACCCTAGCTCAGTTCCCAGTAATGAACATTCAGCGACATCAGAGAGACACAGGAAATGTGGAAGGTGGCAGGAAAGCAAGCAACAGGATCTAGGTTCTTGTCCTAACACTGGGCCCTGCCGTAGCCTTGAACAAACCACACGTCCTTCGGTGTCCCATCTGTAAAGTGTGAGCTTGCCCACAGCCACCCAGGCCATCTCTTCACTCTAGGAGCCTTGGAGCCCAAAGCCTCAGTTTGCATTGACAGTGAAAATAGACAGACACGCAGCTGAGGAGCCGTTGTTAAAAGCATACCAGCGCTCAGTGAAAACATCTGAGAACAGGTAGCATTAATTAACTGCCTTTTTACACGTCTTCTCCCCCACTCTCCTTGGCAATGTTACAGTCAGTGGTGTAAAATTTCCACTCCAAAGGCTGGCTTTCAATGAAACAGTGGAATTTAAGTAAATGTTTTTAAGCACAATGCAAAAAGTAGAGAGTCTAGAAAGAAGATAAAACCCAACAAATTATTAAGTCTATTTTTCACAGATTAAACACACTACATTGCATACACAGGACTCAAATACATCCAGGTGTCCCTGGGTAGTTCACCCACTCACCTCTATAAATGTCATTAGCATGCTCCGCAGTTTATAGCACATAATGAATGTGTTTGTTCTAACAATACCATCAACCGTTCCTGAACGAAAGTCTGTCAGGATTTTCATTTTCTTTTATTCCAGGAGGTAAAAAAAGTGACTCCAAATGAAACTTGTAATCAGAGGAAAAAGTGACAGAATGTTGGTTTATTCTCTTTTTTTTTTTTTTCTTTTTGAAACAGGGTTTCACTATATAGTTCAGGCTGGCCTTGAACTCACAGCAATCCTCCTGCCTCAGCCTCCCAAGTGCTGGGATTACAGGCATGCACCACCATGCCTATCCTCTTTCACTTTTCTAAGGCCTCTTGGAAGTCCTTTACCTATAGTCTTACTGTTTTATTATCCCAGTTTTTCTAATCACAGCTACAATCATGATGAGACCTGAATTTAATTCTTGCATCTATAAAACATATTTTGTTTACTTCAGAAAAAATGACCCAAGTATACAAACATGAGTTAAGAAATATTATAGGCACATTTCCGTATTTGTCCATGGTCACATTTCCTAGCAGTCTACTTAATGCACTGCGACCTGTAATGTGAATAGATAACAGTAGCTAACATTCACTGAGCGCTGGCTACACAGTCACTACCCTAAGTGACTTATATGCAGTGCCTCCTACAATCCTCCCACCAACTGAATCTGTGAAGCAGTCAAATATGCCATCCCCTCAGAGCCAACTTCTGCTTCCTGGTTTTGCCATTTTGAAACAGTACTATCGCTCCAACCGCTACCAAAGCCTGAGAACTCAGCCATCATTCTGGATGCCAGGTTGCCCATCAAAGGCGATTCAGTGTAACATTGCTCATGGGAGTCTTTGCATCTCCCTTCACTCGTTCCGTTCCCCACATTCTCCACTGAGCCCCCCCCCCACAGTCAAAGCGCAGACACACACACACACACATACACGCACATACTCACTCCTGACTGACCACGGCTTAAAAAATCTCACCCAAATGGAATAGCCCACCCCTTCCTCCCAGCAGCTATTGACTTGAATGTTCATTTTTACTTATGCTCAGATAACAGTTGACTCGTCACAGGCTTAAATCTTGTCATCGCAAATAAAGAGAAATTCCTGGACAGTAGGACTATCTCTTTTGCAGCCTCCAGCCCAGGGACTCAGGAAAATATGGAATGACCAAATAAGTTGTGTATATGAGATATAATAAACTCTGCACAGCAATAATATTAGCACTTATCTAGTGTTTATGAGGAATTCAGCCATGTCACAATCACTTTAGACACGCTGACAACAACGGCCTAAAGTAGTGAGATTTATGTACCCATTTCACCTGTGAGGAAAATAAAGCACAAAGAAGCTAAGTGACTTTCTCAAGGTCACAAAGTAATAGGGTCAAAATTTGAAGCAAGCTGTCTCATTCTAACAACAAAACAAAGGGCATTTGTTTTTTATTTTAAAAAGAAAAAAAACTAACAAAACAACAATGAAGACAAAATCAAAAACAATGATACATGACCTCAAAACAAAAATGATAGGAATTAACAATGGTTGCTACGTTACCTACTGTTATCTTCAACGAAGTAGCTCAGTCCACCAGATATAAGAATGTAAGACTGATCAAACAACGACAGTAATAAGTAACCAAAAAAAAAAAGCTTTGGAAATGGTGCAGAGCTTCACCACACAAGATGGTAGGAGTACAACAATGGTTCTTATACTGTATATTGTTGTTTTCAGATCAGTCATTCTGATTACGAGATTCAAGCGTGCAAAATTGATCAAGAAAAAAGAAAATTTTAAGCATTGACTGTTCCTTTCAATAAACCACAGACATCAGCAATACACCTATTCCAGCTATCCTTGTATATACATATAAATTGTTTTTCATTTTTAAAAAACCCAAAATAACAAAAACAAATGCATAAACAAAACAGCATAGAGAACAATAAAAATGATACAGAATTTCAAAACATGGTGATAGGCTATTAGCAATGGTTGTTATATTACATAATGTCATCTTCAAAATGGTTGCACATATAACCAGATATAGGCATGCAAGGTTGATCAGACAGTTACACATTAACAGCAAAGAGCATTTGGATAACCTTGCTCCAACACACTGACATATTTTATTCCCTTTCATTACATTGTCAATATGTGACAAAAGCAAACTGCAGGTCAGATAAACCCAAACATACTAGCTATCTCTCATTTCCTTGTCAGTAAAATTTTAACCTTTCAGGAGTGAAAGCTGAGTCTGAATTGAAATTTGTCAGAATCTTCTCCACTTGACTAAATGGCTTTCATTTAGCTTGAATCCAAGGGAATACCAAGTGGCGAGTCAGAGTGGGCGTAACATCAGACAAATGCCTGGTGTATAGTATGGTGCCAGTAGAAGGATGGCGCAGTCAGAGTTGGCATCTAAAGTTCCACCACCAAAGCATTACCTTTTGAGTAAAGTTTTAATGTCTGTTACAATTAAAATTGCCAAGGAAAGAGAAGTACTTTGCCTTTCCAGGAATTATCTCAGTAAAGAACTGAGATTTTATTTAAATGAATAGGAACAGGAAAGATAGGATTTAGTACCCCATATGTCTAGAGAGGCCGCTTGGTGTATAAATGAAAAGCAAGTCCTATGCTGTGTAACAGAATGTCTGAATTCAATTTCTAACCACGGAGAGCCACCCAGGCCCTTGAGAAGACAGGGTCAAGTGTCCAAGGAGGAGGCTAGGGGGATGATTTCTAGGACAGCTTCTAGATGCATCTGCCTTCAGGGTCCAGCTAGAATAGGCAGTCTCTGAGGCAGAGATCACGAACATGCTGATCAACTCTACATCCAAATACCCGAAACTATTTGACACTCACCGCACGGGCCCCTGAAGAATGGCGAGTAATTATTCTTCACTTACAGCGAGGCTAATGGCCTCTCTCAGGGTTCCAGGCTTTTCCATCCGGCTGTGTCTGGGAAATCTTAACCCAGGTGTGTCATTTTATTCCAAACTCACCATGTGCAAGACCCAAAGCATTACCTTCTTCCCGGTACCGGTTCCTTCTCCTGACATCCCGGTAAGTATCCTTGGTTTACAATCACCAACATTCCTGACATGTTCAAACAGTACGGCTTTAAGTGATCACATCTCCTTTTGCTTCTGTATCTGAGAAGTCCTCAATCCCATTAGTTTTCCCTTTGATTTCCTCAGATCTCTCTCTCTCTCTCTCTCTCTCTCTCTCTCTCTCTCTCTCTCTCTCTCTCTCTCTTCCTTCAATCTCCTTTGCCAATACTCTCCTTGCTCTTCCCCTGTCTCACTGGTGTGTCTTAGACCTCTTGGCTTTCCTGCTTCTAAACAACTCACCCATATTTAACTTTCCGACACAATTTTTGGGACATCATGGTCCAGCTATATACAACTATAATCTGTCAATTTACAATTTTTTTGGTACCAGGAATCAAATTCAAGACCTTGCACTTGCCAGGCAGGCACTTGTGCCTCTGAGCCATATCCCCGACCCTCGATTTACAATTAAAAATATAAATTGTCAAAAAGAACATTATTCGCTTTCTCAAAAAACTTCAGCAGTATATTACTATATATGTCAATCTGATTTTCTTCCTTGGGCTTAGAAACTCAGCCAAGGTCCAGTCCAAACACACACCAGAAATGTGAGCAGGTAAAATTTTTCTTTTTCCTTTTTTAAAAAAAGTTTCTTTTGTGGTTGTGGTGCTAGAGATTAAACCCAGGGCATCACAGATGCTAGGCATGGCCTCTACAACTGAGCTACCACCCCAGCCCTAGGCTGGGAGAATTTAATAAAAAGAATTGTTAAGCTGGGCATGATGGTGTCCACCTGTAATCCCACAACTCTGAGAGGCTGAGGCAAGAAGATTATAAGTTAGAGCCTATCCTGGGCAACTTAATGACTTAGCAAGACCTTGTCTCAAAATTTTAAAAAATAAAATAATAAAATAAAATAAAACAATAAAAAAGGAGTGTGGATGCACCTCAATGCCAAGGCCCTGGGCTCAATTCTCAGTACTGCAAAAACAAAAAAAATGTTAACAAGGTAAAGCTGGCCAACCACTAAAAGCTACAAAAAATAATTCTGAGATTCAAAGGTAGCAACTTCCAAAAGCAGCTATTATCCCCAGGGCTTGAAAACATCAGGGCTCACCCAGACTGGGGAAGATTAGGTGCCCGAGAGGGCCAGCTGCAGAGCCCCACTCCTGGTTGCTGTGAGAAGAAGACGCCTGACAGGAGAGGCGTGGATCCATGTGGGTCTGCACTGCAGGGGACACTGTTGAACCCCCATCCCACACACTGAGCCACTTGCTCTTGCTTGGAAAGAGGGTGAGCAAAACCCCTTTCTTCTGCCATCACACCCTGCAGTTTGCCTTCACCATCCTCTCCTGACAGGTTGGTAGCCAAGGTGAAATGTCTGCAGGGCCTGGCTCCAGTAGCACAAAGTCACAGGGCCAGGAAAAAGAGAGTGTTAGGAGCTAAGATACACTGAATCACTAAGTGGCCCACTGTCACCATCCTTTACCTTAAAGAGAGAATAAGATCAAAGTTCCCTACACCAGTTGGAAATGACATTTTCTTATTCTGACATTTCCTTATTCTGACATTTTCAATTCTTATTCTATTCCTGTTTTACTTATTTTGGAGTCTATCCCTACAGCACTAAGTATGTGTTATATTAGATATTCTAAACATTATTTTCTTTACCTGTGTGTGTGTATGTGTGTGTGTGTGTGTGTATGTGTGCGTGTGTTACTGGGAACTGAACCCAAAACCTCTGCACTGAGCTATATCCCAGACCTTTCTACATCTTTTATTTTGAGACAAGGTCTCACTGAGCTGTCCAGGTTGGGCTTTAAATTGTGATCTTCCTGTCTCAGCCTCCCAGGGTGCTGCGAGAATATGCATGCATCCATACACACAGCTCATCTTCATCTTCTAATTATTGTAAGTCACTACCAGTTGAATCTACACATTTGTTCTTGTGTTAGACTTCAAATTAGTCAATTTCCAAACTGATTTTTTTCTTTTATGTCTAATTCTTTTTTAACTTCAACCATTTCATTTTCAAGTTTCATGTTTTCTGATTCCTTTTTTATGGGATTAATAATATCCCTCAGTTATTGCAGGCTGATCAGGTCTGCAATCTCCAGAATGAGTGTACGAAGGCTAAATAAAAAGAGGTAAATGGAATGATTTCAGGGCTCCAGGAGGATCAAAGCCCTCTCATAGAATTCAAGACTCTCTCAGGACTAAAACCAACACCTTCTCTTGGTAGCCCATATTTATTTGGTTATCAGAAAAAGGAAGGGAAGTACTCAAGAAGGGTGGAACCACTCAAGGACTTCTC
The DNA here is from genome assembly GCF_000276665.1 of Chinchilla lanigera. Lineage (NCBI taxonomy): Eukaryota > Metazoa > Chordata > Mammalia > Rodentia > Chinchillidae > Chinchilla > Chinchilla lanigera. Next base: position 6,145,505 of record NW_004955488.1, on the reverse strand, counting down.
TAAGTAAGGTATTAAGTTAATCCATTGAAGAATGAGATGCCTGAAGCTATACTCTTAATCCAGTCAAGATCTGATCCAGGTGTCCTTGGCTATGATCTTGTCTTATCCTTTGAGGTTTTCTGGCTTCATCCAACACTACAGGTTTCAGTAGGGATTAGTGCCTCATGGAAGTTCACTTACTATGAGTCTGCCATTTCCAGATAAGGAGGCTGGACAGGTTCACAAGTAAACATGAAAAGTCAATTGATTAATTTAAGTCATGCTCAGGTCTGCTTCATAGTGGTCTCCATCACTTTTTGGTGTCTTGTATCTCTTAACTCATTTAAAAATATTTAATTATAGTTTTCATTGTTGTGAGGATATTTTTCTAGCATGCCTTTGTTATCTATAGGATACCTCCTCCATTCTTTTTGTCCTGTAATCTGAATATGATTTGAATTCTATCTTTTTTCTTGCTCAGATTTACACAAAATTTAAACTTTCTGAACTTTTAAGGAGACTAGCTTAGAAGAGTTTTGTATTTGTGTTTTTAACATTTCTATATCATCCTCTTCTGGCTGTTTTTTTGTAAAGTGTTGAACACCATGAATATTTAAAATTTAAATTTTTGGAGACTTTCTTCATCGCCCTGTACAGGTCAATTTTGTGTAAATATTCCATGGTCCCTTGGGAAATATGTATTCAGCTATTAGGTACAGTAGTATCCTTAGGCTGATTACAGCAAGCTTGTTAATGTGGTGTTGAGCTGTTTGACATCCTCATTAGAGTCTTTTGTGTAAATAAAATAGCAAATATATAGGAGGCGAGCAGCAGAAGGGACCCAGTGGCCTTGGAGGAGTGTCGAGTTCTGTGTGTTCCACCACACACTGTATCTTCCTAGACCCAGACGCCACCACTAAGTAACTAGCTGTGCAGATTCTCCAGACCTTTCCTAACCCCTGAAGAACCTTGCCCCCAGCACCACATCCCAGCTCACTATAGCAGTCTGTTCAAGATCTTATAAAGTATATAATCTTATAAAATATATAATCTTATAAAAGAGGCAAAAATCTTAACTGGTGGCACATTTTCCCCAAGAGAACTCTAGGAATACACCCACACCCTTGTTTATCTCAAGGTGTCCGGTCACCCTAATACTTGCCTCCTAGTATACATCCCTCATCTATCCCTAACCCACATAAAATCCACCCCTCGCAAACTTGTTCTGTACTCCTGAGAACTCAGCCATCTCTCACCAACGTCGCCTGTGCCCTGGCTTTCTTCCCAGATGTCCCAGACCCTCTCAGTGAGTGAAAGCCGGGTTTTGCTCACCTGAAGCTCCTCATCCTCTCACTTCACCATCTATAGGGTCAGGAATGCATGTGTCCTCATCGCCCCTTGTCCTCCTCACTTAGTAGCCATTATAGCTCTCAAACCCTCTGCCCTGTTAGCTTCAGGAACCCTTATTTTACTTAACACACCCCCAAAACACAATCATACTGATGCTGGCAATGCAGACATGGCTAAGGAAACCATAAAACCTTTTCTTGGTGTGCAAATGGAGACGTTGTTTACTTAATAAGGAAAACAGTCATATGCTGAGCTTGCTAAGATCTGCAGTGAGTTGTTATTAATGTCTTACTGTGCCTAGCTTGTAAATGCAACTTTATCAGTGCTGTGTCTGTGTATTTAAAGACCAGATGTGCAGGGTCTGGTGCTGTGAGTTTTCAGGCATCCAATGGAGGCCTGGAGCAAATCATCCCTGGATGGGGGTGGGAGGTACTGCACAGAGGTTCAGATACCACCCGAGAGCTACTGAATCAGAATGCTGTGCATATCAACAGGATCCCCGGCATGTTGCCTTTGCACCAGAATACCATTTTCAAGCACAGCTTTCAACATTAGGATAAAACTCCAAAGCTCTCCATCATGTTACCTCCTGTTACTTTTTGTACCTCACTCCCCTCCACTTCTCTCCAGGCACAACTACAGGTTCCTGCTCCAGGGCCCCTCTACAGGATAGGATGCAGTGCCACCAGCTCAGCCCTCTGGTTACTCCTGCACTTGCCAGGGGCTCTGCCCAAGGTTCACCCAGCCCCCCTTCACAGCCTACCTGACACAGCACTGTCCCGCCTGCCCACACAGTTGCCTGTGCTGTGTTTCTTCAAAGAAATCTTTTATATGTGTACAATTGTATTTTATTTATTTTGTGGTACTGGGGATTGAACCCAGGGCCTTTGCACTGAGATACATCCTTAGCTTCTTTTTCCCAGATAGGTTCCTACTAAGTTGCTATATTGGACTCAGTTCAAAATCCTCCTGCCTCAGACCCCAGGACACAGGAATTACAGGAACGTACCATCTTGTTGGCTCAATATGCACTGTATTATAAGTTTATAAGTTCAACTATTTTATTTACAGTCAGATTCTTCCTTAGAAACACACACACACTTCCTCTATTTTTCCCTCCTATTGTATCTCCAGCGGGGAGAACAACACCTGCCTATTGTAACTATTCCCTCCTGTCATTTGCACCGATACCTGTATCGGCCTTTAGATATTCTCAGATTCTCCTTTTGAGCAAAAAGTCCTAAAGCACCCTTCTCCATTCACGTTCACCCAAGTTTCTTGTGAGAGTTGATCACACCTGATTGCTTTCACTTCTCAATTTACTGCAGAATGCCTTTTGCCCCTACACATAAGCGAATCCACTATTGTTTCCTAATTTCTGGTTTTAATCTCTGTGATCATTAACTGTGATATGTCAACTTGACTAGAGTAAGAACCTAGCAGATTAGTAAGCATAGTTCCAGGTGTGTCTGCAGATAGTTGACATGTAGCCCAGCAAACTGAGGAGGAAACCCACCTACAAATAGACTTGTAGCTACATGGGATAAAAAAGGCAAGAAGAAAGAATGTGCCAATGTTGAAGAGCTCCAGTCTGCTCCAAGATGTGTCTTTCATTTCCACTGCCTTTGGACACTGGCCTTCGGTGTCTTCAGGTTTCCAGCACAGACTCCCCTGGTGACTCTCCAGGGAGTTTCCAGGCCTTTGACCTTGGACTGTTGCTGCATCCTTGATCCCTCTTGGTCTGTGGCTTCCACCTTCTTGGGCTAAGCAGCTACTGGGCACTCCAGCTCTCTGATGTCCAGAAAGCTATTATGGACTCTCCCCACTCTGATCCTGTAATCTTAGCTAATAAATCCCCTTGCATAGTTCCATATAGATTTTTTTATCAGTTCTGTTCCTCTAGAGAACTCTAACCAATCCAGTCAATCTCATTGGACTTTTCTAGTGCACTCTGCACTTTCTGTGATGGGGTGCTGTCTGTTGTCCCCTTCTCACCCTTCTTCATGGATAATCTTTAAGGGTAGGACTATCCAGGGTCTGTTTCAGATGCTCTCCCTTTTACAAATCCTCTGGGAGTGGTCGTATTGATTCTAAGGTTTCTTTCTAATTCATACTGACCTCCAAATCCCTAACTCTGTCTTACCTACAAGTTTCTTTCTCATAAACAGACAAAGATGTGAAATAGAGTCCAGACCCTTGGCTGGTCTGGTGTACAAAGCCCTGCCTGGAAGAGGAATGCAGATCTTGCTTGTCTCTCTCTTTATAAGTCCTCTCCCCACTGTGCTTGTAACAGCCTCCTCTATAAAACTGTACCCTTCCTTTGAATGACCACGCATTTCCATCTCTCCAACCTGGGCTTCTCAAATTCACTCTACCTGATACACACATCTCTCAAAACACAGACCACACTGTATTGAAATCAGAACCTCAGGAATCAGTTCAGACCCTTCACCTGGAAGGTCCTTCTGGCCAGTAAAGACTTGGGTCTTACCTTGCCAGCCCCAGCACCAGACCCAGTGCCTGTAATGAAAAAAAATGCTCAACAAATATCTATTGAACTGAACTGGTCTTTTAACACCTACCAAATATTTTCACACATGAGTCTATCTTCTTTAACGCAGAAGTTATTTCCTTAGAGTCAAATCAGGCTGTAAAGAGTTAGACTGTGATCTAAGTAGCTGCAGTATGGCCTTCTTAAGAGATAATGGAGAAATCTGGGTATAGATTTTGTTTCCAAGGATAACACTGGTACTATATTATACTGCCATAAGAATTCATTTGTGTGAAAATAAATATGAATGTTTAGTCTTTTCTTCTCAGCATAAAAATAGCTTGTCCTTTAAGGAAAGACAGACTGAATATATTAATAAAAATGAAATTATTCATTAAGACTCTAATAGAATCTTTAACATGAATAGAAAGTACCTCCAACAACATGGAAGATAAATTTTAGCTTGGCAACTGGAAGAGGGTGGAGTGGTGAACAGCAGAGAAAGAGCCTTTCTGAGATTTGGAATCCAAACACTGGACTATAGCAACAAGAGGAAGAGAAGAAGGAAAGAAGTGGGTCCTCTGGACCTAGGAAGGATCTGAAATGAGAATTGAAGCCCATAGGGAAAGTGAAGAGAGAAACTTCAACATAGAAAAAGGAGGTGGCAGGTGGTACCTTCTCCCTGAGCCTGGACTCTGTACGGGAGAGGACAGCTCAAACCTGCAGATGCAGTGACTGCTGACTACCCCAGAGGCCTCCACAGAGAGATGCACCAGTAGAAAGGGGCAATGAACATGGAGGACTGCAGTCATCTGGTGAGTGGTGCAGGGGTTCAGATGTCCCATAGGAAAGGGGACATCTTGCAGTGGGGCCAACTGAGCTCAGAACTCAGAATAATTGCTGGCTCTATGTAATAGCCCCCAGCTGAGTTCAAGCCCATGGAAGGTACACTGATGGCTGTAGTCTGAATGAGTCTGGTTCCATCCTCACAACTAGAAACCAGCCTGAACCTCTGAAGGAATAAAGGTGCAGGCTCCCTGGGATTATCCACTACCTACCATAAAGCAAATGTTGGCTTGTTAGGATAAATCAACATGGATCTGGACTCTGCCCACATTGTCCAACAGTGATAGCAGAGACACACCTTGAAGTGCATTTTTCCCTCTCTCTTTTCTTGTTTTTTGTTATTTTATTTTGTCTTGTTTTTCCTTCATTGCTTGTTCTTCTTTCTAGATGAATTTAAACATGGTTTCTAGTTTCTTGTGGTTGTTGCTCTGTTCTGTTCTTGTTTTTATTTCTCCCTTTTTTCCCTTCCTATCTTCTGCACCAGTTTCCTAAAGTTTGCATGATTTTCCTTTGCCCTCCAGCCTTGCTTCTAATCTCTTCCTATTTTTCTGTTTCTGTGTATTTCCTACTAACTCTTTTTACATTTTCTCTGCTGAAGGTAAAATTCTAATATTGAGGATTTATTTGCTGCGTATAGTTTTTGGGATTGTTTCAAATTTTGTTATATAACCACAAATCTCATTCATACAGTTAAAGGTAGCAAATTAATAGTTTCTTCAGTTTGTCATTTTCTAGGCTATGTTTGATGCTATTGTTATTGTTGATTGTACCATATTAACCAAAGCAATATAACTGTTCAGTTGAACATTTATAACCAGTTGTTTAGGCTGGGTCAAGTAGGCAGCAACTTTTCATCCCCAGTAAAATGAAGAGTTAGGTCTTGCAGCAGACCAAATCCCCAAAGGCTAGCTACACTGGGAAGACACCTATGAGAAGCTGTCATTTCCTAAGGGTTCTAAATACTAGCAACAAACCTACACACCATAGGCAATTTCCCAGCATCAAGTATCAGCCCAGTAATTAAACTAAAAAAAAAAAAAAAACAGGGATATAGCTCAGCATCATGAGTGCCTGCCTGGCAGGTGCAAGGTCCTGAGTTCAATTCCTGGTTTCAAAAATATACAAATAAATAAATAAACATTTTAAAAGACAGAAAATAAGAAGACACTTAAACAAGATGCAATGCCAGATATTCAGATCACTAAAGGCAAACTGAGGGGTGGGGCAATGAGGTGGGACAATCCAAAAGCTACCCACCTGGCCTCTCTGAAGTGGCAATGGTGGAAGGAGCAAGGCAAATGAACAAGGCTCTAAAAAAATTAAATCAGAAGTAATTTCTCAGATAACTACAGAGATGGTGACCAAAATGGAAGACATGCCTACTGACTTTAAAGCAGACATAGATTTTTTTTAAAAATAGAAAAATTTAGTAAAAGATGGAAACAATGAATTCCCAACATAAGAGAGAAATAGAATCCATAAAACATATTCAAACAGATATCCAGGAGATTAAAAATTCCATCAAAAGTATACACAGCCAATATGAGGATAGAATTTCAGATATAGAAGACAGGATTGTGGTTAGTGATCATGAAAAGAAAAATTTCTTAAAAATAGCAAGAGATGACAAGAAATTAATCCAGCAGCTGCTAGATGATGCAAAGAAGAATAACAAGGTTGATTAGAGTCAATGTGGAAGCAGGAGATAGCACAAATGACATAGAAATCTGTTTACAGATGCCATGGCAGAAAACTACACTGGCAAGGAAGAGAATTTTACATAGAGGTAAGTGAGACATATAAAACTGCAATTAGCCATGATCCAAAAAGTCTACAGCAAGTCATATAATAGTCAAGATTCCAGAAATTCAACACAAAAAAAACCAGAATATTGAACAGAATATTAAAAGCTGATAGAGCAAAAAAGAAACCACCTCTAAAGGAAGCCTGCCAGAATCAGAGCTGAATTCTCACCACAAACCCTCAAGTCAAGGAGAGCTTCAAGTGAAGTATTTTAAGCCCTGAAAGAAAATAACCTCCAACTCAGACTGATGTACCCTGCAAAATTATTTTTCAAAATTAGTGGAGAAATAAGATACTTCTGTGGCAAAGAACACCTGAGGGAATTCATAAACACTGAATCAGGCACTCTAAAACATTCTGAAGGACATTCTAGAAAGAGATAATGAGAGCTGAAACTCCATGAACTCCAGAAGCATGAACCAACCAGGCAAGGCAAACAAATAAACAGAATAGGGGGGAAAGGGAGCCAACAACACAAAAATAACATACAAGGATAAATCAATACACATCAGTTATAGCCATCAATGTTACTGGTGTCAATTCACCAATAAAAAGAAACAAACTGGAAGAATGGATTAGGAAGCAAGAACCAATAATATGCTGTATACAAGAAACATACTTAATTCACAAAGATTTATAGACTGAAAGAAAAGGAGGGAAAAAATACTGCATGCAACAGGCACCCAGAAAAAAGCAAGAGTATTTGCAGACAAAGTGGATTTTAGGCCAAGACTGATCAAGAGAGACAAAGAAGGTCACTACATCCTTGTAAAAGGAACAATCCAAGAGACAGACATAATAGTCATAAATATATATGCAGCAAATACCAGTCAGTGCACCCATCTATACAAAATAAATATGAATGGACATGAAAAATCAAATGAAGACTAATACAGTTGTGTTGGAGGATCTCCATACCCCACTGTCACAAATAGACAGGTCAACTAGACAAAAAAATCAACAATGAAATATTAGAGCTGAATGAAACTCTCAAACAAATCGACTTAGTAGATTCTACAGAATGTTCTACCTCACAACATCAGAATACATAGTCATCTCAACTGCACATGGGATGTTCTCCAAAATAGATCACATACTAGCTCATAGAACATGCTTAAATAAGTGCAAAGGAATTGAAATTATCCCATGTGTCTAGCAGACACTAGTGCAATGAAACTAGAAATCAATGGCAAAAGAAACCACAAGAACTTCAAAAACACATGAAAATTAAGTAACACCCTACTGAACAACTAGTGTGTCACAGATAAAATTAAAGAAGAAATTAGACAGTTTCTACAGTTAAATGGCAATGCCAATGCAACATGCCAGAACTAATGGGATACAATGAAAGCAGTCTTATGAGGGAAATTTATAGCAGTGAATACTCATATCAGGAAAAAGAATGAGCTCAAATAAGCAACTTAATTTTGAACAACAAACTTCTAAAAAAGAAGAGCAAGTCAAGCCCATAGCTTCTATGACAGAGGAAATTATAAAGATCAGAGCAGAAATTAAAGCAATGGGGACTAAGAAAACAATGCAAAACATCAATCAATCTAATACTTGGTACTTTGGAAAATTAAATAAAATAGACAAACCCTTAGCTACCTTATCAAAAATGGAAAGAAAAGACTCAAATCCATGTCATTAGGAATGAAAAGGGTAACATCACAATAGATTCTGCAAAAACCCAAAAGATCATTTACACTTACTTAGAGGAATTGTATTCTAATAAGATAGAAAATACAGAAAAAAATGGACAGAATCCTAGATACATATGGAACCACCAAAGCTGACTCAAGAAGATATGTAAAATCTAAATAAACCAATATCAGTCAATGAAACTGAAGATGTAATTGAAATCCTACCAACAAAGAAAAGCCCAGGCCCTGATAGATTTAATGCTGAATTATATGAAAAATTTAGAGAAGACCTAATGCTGCTACTTCTCAAACTCAGTAATGAAATTCAATGGGAAGCAGTACTTCCAAATTCATTCCTGGAAGCAAACATTACCCTGATACCAAAACCAAAGAAGGACCCAACTAAGAAAGTGAACTACAGGCTGATCTCCTAATGAACATAGATGCAAAAATCCACAGTAAGATACTAGCAAATAGAATACAACAAATCATCAAGAAGATTATATACCATGACCAAGTAGGATTCATCTCAGTGATGCAGGGATAGTTCAACATATGCAAATCAATAAATGGAGTACACCCTACCAACAAACCCAATGATAAAAATCATATCATCTCAGTACATCTAGAAAAAGCATTTGACAAAGTCCAACACCTATTAATGATTAAAAACCTTACAGAAAAATGGAATAGATGCTCTTTATCTCAATCTGATAAAAGCCATCTATGACAAAGCAACAACCAACATCATACTAAATGGACAAAAACTGAAAGCTTTCACACTAAAATCATGGACAAGACAAGGATGCCCACTGTCACCACTCATTCAATCTAGTTCTGGAAACATTAGCCAGAGAAATTAGATAATAGAAAAAAATAAAAGGAATAAGGATAGGAAAGGAAGAAGTAAAGTTATCATTATTTGCAGATGATAGGATACTCTACATAGAAGACCCCAAAAACTCCACTAAAAATTGCTAGATATAATAAGCAATTTCAGTAGCATAACTGGATACAAAGTCAACACTCAAAAAACAATTGCATTCTTGTACATAAATAACAAACTCACTGAGAGAGAAATTAGGGAAACTACACCCTTCACAATAGCATCCAAAAAAATAAAATACTTAGGAATAAATCTAACAAAGGCTGAAAAAGATATCTACGTTGAAGCCTATGGTACTCTGAATAAAGAGAACAAAAAGGATATCAGAAAATGGAAAGATATCTCCTGCTCTTGGGTAGGAAGAACTGACATAGTGAAAATGGTCATATTCTCAAAACTGTTCCACAGGGGTTTTTTTTGTTTTTGTTTTTGTTTTCGCTTTTTTTCTGGTACCAGGAATCAAATTCACAATGTCGAACTTGCCAGGCAGGCGCTGTGCTGCTGAGCTAAATCCCCAGCCCCAGTTGCACAGATTTAATGCAATCCCAGTCAAAATACCATTAACGTTTCTCACAAAACTAGATAAGACCTCCCTAAAGTTCATTTGGAACCAGAACGACGTAGAATAGCAAAGGCAATCCTGGGCAGCAAATACATACCTGGGGATATCACAATCCCTGATTTGAAATTATACCACAAAGCTACTGTGATTAAAAACAGCCGGTACCGGAGGAAAAAAAAAAAAAAAAAAAAAAAAACCAATCACAGATCTGAGAATCAATGCAATGGATTAGAAGATGCAGACATGACTCCAGACATACTCAGTCACCTTATTTTTAACAGAGATGCCATACACATTCACTGGAAGAAACATAGCCTCTTTAATAAATGGTGCTGGAAAAACTGGCTTTCCACATGACAAAGCTTAAAGTTAGACCCATATCTTTTGCCACACACTAAACTAAAATCAATATGGATCAAAGATCTAAATATTAAAACAGAAACATTAAATCTACTGGAAGATAGAATAGGTAAAACTCTTGCAGACACTGGTGTACACAAAGACTTCATGAGCAAAATCCTGATCACACAGGAACTACCACAAAGAATCAACAAATGGGATTTCATCTTATTAAAAAGCTCTTTCACAGCAAGAGAAACCACCAACAGAGTGAAGAGACAACCCACAGAGTGAGAAAAAAATTTTCCAGCTGTTCCTTAGATAAAGGACTAATATCTACAGTATGTAAAGAACCCCCAAAACTCAGATCCCCACTGTGGAAATCAGTGTGGTGATTCCTCAAAAAGCTAGGACTAGATGTCCCATTTGATCCAACTATTTCCCTTCTTGGTATCTTCCCAAAAGAAATAAAAGTATCATACCACAGTGATATACACACACCTATGTTTATAGCAGCACAGTTTGTAATTGCCAAATCCTGGAAACAGCTCAAATACCCATCAGGTGGTGAATAGATAAAGAAGATGTTTTTGTTTTTGTTTTGTTTTGTTTAATATACAATGGAGTATTACTCTGCCTTAAAAAGATAAGCTTGAGACATTTCTAGGTAAATGGATGGACCTTGAGACCATACTCTTAAGTGAAATGAATCAGACACACATGTTTAAATATTGCATTGCTTCTGTGGTGTGAGAAACTAAAAGTGTAAATAAGGACCAAAATGTATAATAAATATTTTGAAACAGGAAAAAAGTATTAAAATGGCAAGGGGAACAGGGAGAGAGGAGAGGGAGAGAAAGGAAGGGAAAAGTAAATTTAAAAATGAGAAAAGAAGGAAAAAAATGGAAACAAAGTTTTTGCAAATAAGGAGGGGAGGAGCAGTTGAAGGGAGAGTATGGCAATGGGAAAAAAAGAATTAAGTTATATCATGTACAGGTACAAATTGTCTATGATGAACATGATCATAAAATGTGCCAATAAAAATTATTTTCTTTGAAACAAAATCTTGGCAACCCCTCAAAAAATCAGAAAATAAATTTTATGGCCCTGAGCTATTTCCTGCACATTTTGGAGGATATAAAATAAATACATGGATTGCTGTATTTTCTAAAAAGATATTGAAAAGGCATGTTTCTTTTCCCTGACTTCCCGGTATCTGTTTTATGCTTCTTCAGTTTCACAATTTAAAATTATGGGTCTGAGGACTGATTTCACAGTTACCCAATGAAAGCAAAAATGTAGTCTAAACTAGAAATCAAACCTTCTCATAGCAGCTCTTTAAATTTTTATGTTGTCCCCCAATGACTTTTGTATATTGTATACTTAACACTAATATTCATTTTTAAAAAGATCTCTGGTTACCTAACACTGTTTGTTTATTCTTTTTAGCATCTGAATCGAATTCTTAAAATACCAATAATATTTAAAAATCTCAAAATCTTCTCTAATTTTGCTTTTTTTGATGTGAAAACCCTAAATAGCTAATATATGTTTCATTTTTACTTCCTGGAATTATACTATTTCACTTCCTAAGAAGTGACTTTACAATACATACATTTTGATGATAATTGGTAGCATCTGGCTTTAAAGGCTACTGGCAAGGAAGAACATATTGTAGATCCTTATTTCAAAATAACAATATTAAATCCTAACTTCACAATTTGTCATCATGGTTAAATCAAGTATGCAAGTAAGAAAAGCCATAAACCCATAATTATTGATTTTGTTAATAAAGAACGATAAAATTTGTCAGAATTTATTTCTGAGAGTATGCCCTACTCCAACAGACATTTCAGAGCAATTACTCTGTGTACATGATTTCTGAGACATTATTTACAATTCCTTAAATTGAAACTAGAGTCTTTGTACACTATTCTAAAATGAACGTTAATCAGGGAATTTTGAGGAATAGTATTACCCAAAACTGTTAGAAAAAAAGTAGGTGTACCTCCCCCACACCCAGCAAAGGGACAGGATAAGTAGCTCACATCTGATTATCACTGTGATTAATAAAAGGCTAAATTCCACTGAAATGAAAAGAGCCTCCTTATGGGTATCCCTTCTTTTATCCTTTCCTTCATTTCTTCCAGCATCTTATAAATTCAAAATTTATTAGAAAGTGTATTGAACTAGAAGTCACAAAACCCAGGCTCTACCTCAATTCCATTACTTACTAAACCATCCAGATTTGAGCAAATAACAACTCTCTAAGCTTTAGTTTTCTCTCCTAAAACACAGCAATGCTGTAAGGGTCGCCCCAAATAAGAAAGGCATGGTTTGACTTTTCTAAGACCAAGAGCCACCATCTGGTTCGCCTTCCCTGAGTGGAGCTAGACATATGAATAAATCAAAGTAACAACCTGAACATAAAAGAAAAAATCTTTTTAATAGTGAAGACATTTTTCAACTTCAGCTACTGTGTATTGAAAAAGATGTCAAATCAGTAAAGAAAACAAAGTGATTTATTTTGTTGTTGCAAAGCCAAGATCCAGCCTGGTTGTCAGTTACCCCAGTTCAGAGCAATAGCAATGGAAGATTGCTCTTGAAGAAAGTGATTCTTGTCTGCTTCCTCACTGACACTCTTTGCAAGATACATTTTACTACAATTTCATTAAATTTAATTTATATTACAAATGATAGGAAGCTTGTTGTCTTTAAACCTCATCATCCCATCATATTCTGAAATTGCTCCATTTCATTGCCGATATTTATTTATTATGTTTTCTCAGCCATCCATATGGGACACGTGAGAGTCACAATCCTTATGGTGGTGAAGAATTTCACACAAAATAATGCATGCATAATGACCTAGAAGTATTTAGTTTAAGTGGGCTTGCACAAAATTCAACACTTTGCACCAAAAGTGGAGCTTTCTCCCTCCCATTCTCATTTTTCTCACTCATTCTCATAAAAGACAAATCAAAAGCATCTATATGACTAACCAGTATATAGCAGAACCTACCGTCTGCCAGCCACAACATTAGTACTAATAAATACTTTCACTGTACTGAGAAATAAATGTGTTGATGCATTGGATGCTCACTACATCGTATGTGTTAGGTACAAAGAGGAAACTGAGGCACTGAGAGGTTCAATCTCTCTTAATGTAAATGTTAAGTGATGGAGCCCGAAGTCAAACTCCACACATCAAGCTTCTAAGTCGCAGCTATCAAACACAATGTGATGATAGTGAGATAAAGCTAGGACCTTGAGATTCACTCAGTTGTCACAAATATTCATTGAGTGTGTAGCGAGAGTGCTGGATCCCATCCTTTAGTGCTACAAATATGACCATGGAGAGGTCCTACCCTCGCCCTCAAGATCCTCATAGTCTTTCGCTGTGCTTCTCTATATGGTAACCAAAAGCTGCTATGTAGCTATTAACATTTCACTTAAAGATTTTAATAACTAATTTAAATTAGTTTATTTTTGCTTTACATTATATGATTTATAAGAAATTTAAATAATTCAAAGAGTATTATTAAAATTAAATAAAATTTAAAATTCAGTTTCTCACTCATATTAATTATATTCAAGTCCTTAGTAGCCACATGTGACTTCTGCCATGTAACATGGATTAGAACATTTCCATCATTGCAGTAAGTTCTATAAGCAGTGCTGCTTGGGTGAGGGGGGCATCGGAGAACCAGTAGACAGAATTTCAATAGCCTTGTATCATTGCTATTTAGAGCAACAGGTGCGCTAGCTGCACAGAAAAGGGGATGTGACCAACACAGGAGTAGTGATGCTCCGTGACGCGGGTGACTGCTAAGCTAAGATCCACTTAAAGGAGAAGTAGGCAAAGAAAAGGAATAAATCTTCCTGGCAGAAGGAAGTTATTTCTTAGCTATTTCCTAACATGAGTCTTCCAGATCAAACATGGGGTACTTAAGTTCTAGCCTCAAAGAACCTAAAACATGAAGCCAAAACACCTGGGAGCCCAGGGTGGACATGTGAGCAAAGGCCCTGCATCCTGATGCTTTGTGCCTGAGCTATTGCCATGCAGTGTGAGGTCCATTCCTGCTTTCATCATGGAGCCCCCTTATCGAAGGTTCTCGTCCAGCATTTCACATCGCATCAATGTGAAGTGTGCTAAGTTGTGACCCAGTCCTTTTAAGACAGGTTGTCTTTCTTTTGCTTTAGTCTCATTTCATAGAATGGAGAGTGTCAGAAAGCACTGACAATTAGGAGAATTTCAAAGCCTCCTTTACCCACCGAGCCAGTTCCTAATGGTATGATAGAGTGGATTCATATCACTCATTATTTTCATGATAAAAGATGCTGTAATGTGGTGGTTTTTGTAAGAAAGATGATTGAATACCAAGCATAATCTTTTAACTTTCCCTCTACATTTCAAGGGCAGAAGTTTGGAGCTTTCATTAATATGGTAAAATGATAGATTTTAGTAAGTATTTAATAAGCTATACACACAGAAATTCATTCTCAAAGGAACAGATTTTGGGAGATATTATTCATTAACTCATTGCCAAAGAATTGTGTGAATTCAAAAAGGAATTAGAACTGAATGACTTAAGAGATCAACTAGGAGTATGTGCAAGTTTTCACTTCTAGGTCATGAGCTTTCATTTTTGTGAGCTGAATAAGACAAAGGGCATCTTTTACTGAAAATAAACTGGACAGTCATATGAGTATACCTTTGCTCAAGTTGGTTCCATCCTTTCCTTAATCTTCATTTATCTGGAAAATCCTATGACTATTTTCTTGTTTTAATTAGGATCATATACTTTTCCTTCTTTTATGAAAAGACAACAGGGGAAAGAAACCATGGGTAGTTTGGGATTTAATATTTAAAGTTCATTGTTCCTGAAATATTTTGGTCTCATAAATGGCTGCAACATGTGCATCTCTAGTTATTGTCTTCGCCTATTTCATAAGCTATAAAGTAACCTAAATCAAAAACTCATTATTGGCTTTTCACATTGCCTTCCATCTGCTAAGTATTTGTAGTACACAGAGGAGTGGTCCGATAATTATCACCTGGATTCCCACAAAAGCTCTGAAATGTAGACAAACCATCAGCATCACCAGCATTGTAGAAAGGGGAAAGCAAGGCTCAGACAGACTAAACGGCACTCCAAGATCAATTAACAGGCACACAGCCACTCTTGGGGACCCAGACTCAGTACTTTTCTCACTTTGTGCCAATAAATTTAGAGAAACAGACCGGCACCTGAACTAACCTCTGTGGCTGAGGGTCAGTCTGTCTTTCTCACAGATTCACATGGGGAAGGCAACCACTAGTAGGAGCTGATTGCAACTCTATTATCCGCCTGGCTGTTTGTGACAGTGATTAGAAAAAGAAAACTAACTCTACAGAGAACTATTCATCCTGTGTACACTGTGGTAGTGCTCTAAGAACTCCAGGAAAAGCAGTTGTTATATTCATCTTTGCGTTACTAAAATGATTAACTTTCAAGGAAGACAAGCTTATTTTGACTCATGGTTCTGGTCCTAAATCAGGTGGTTCATTGCTTTGGGTCTCTGGCAAGGGCAAGGCATCATGCAGGAGAATATCCTGAGCTAGGAGATAAACAGAGAAAATGATGTAAGTGGATGCAACCTCATAATCCCTTCCCGAGGTGTACCCTAATGTCCCAAAGGCCTACCTCTCAGAAAGCCCTATTGCTTAAAGATTTCACTCTCTCTCAATAGCACCATTCTGGTAACCAAATGGACCTTTGGGTGACCTTCAGACAAACCATAGCACAGGTCCTCTGCAGGAAGGAAAAGAGAAGGATGGTGCCAGAGAGATGAGGAGCATTATAAAACAATACATTCTCCCAATGCTATTCCAAGACATGCATGTGCATTCTATAAAAAGGGGCATTAATGACTATTAATTGAGAGAAAAGAATGTTAGAGTTTTAAACCTCCCTAGAAATCATTTCCTTTCACCTCTTCATAAGGAAGAAGATGGAGCTCAAATGTACTATTTATGAGCCCAATGACCTACACAACTCTTGACAAAACCAGAACTAGAACCTATGCCTTTTAATACCAAATGCACTCCTTTTTAGCACAATGAACTCATAATAAAGCTGGGTTAATCACAATTTTAAAAGCTTTACTTACTGCGCAAGTTCTCAGAATCTTTAAGATAATATGTCCTATATATTTCTACCAGAGATGCAATGATTTTACCAAATTTTTACCATGAAGCATCTTTTTGAGGAAAACCTATCACCATCTGTATCGTGATATTAAACTGTCACAGAATATAGCTTGGATTATCAAGTTCTAATGTTATGAGATGGTCTCAATGAACTTTGGCAAATTCATTTGAGTGAGTCCTTCCTTATATGTTTGAACAGAGGAAAGAAAAAGAAAGAGTTTCAGCTTTTGGCAGTATATTTCTCTCTCCACAAAAGGTCTAGAATATAATTTTATTAATTCCAACTCAGGAACCAGCTTGGCCAGAAGAACCTGGAGCTTGACCCTAACCTCTTACATACAGGAAGTGCCCAGCACTCAGCAACCTGCTCAGCCAGAGGAACTCAAGTGCCTGACCCACCTACCCTCTACACTATGGGAAGGGCAGCCAGTGTGAGAAGTGCCTGGGACTCATCAACCACCTTGGCCAGAAACCCAAGTGCCTGACCCATCCCACTACACAACATGAACTGCCTGGGACTGGGCAACCGGCTCAGCCAGAGGAAACCAGGGTAATTCCATTCTAACAAGGGGAAACACTGCATACAAACTCCTAATTTATGATTTCTTCTGTTATATAACTACAGACTTTGCTCCTATGGCCTAAAGTACAAAATCAATAGTTACCAAAGTTTGTCAATTTCTAAATTTTACTTGATGTTATCATTATTGCTGATTGTACCAGTGCACCTAGTATGTCATATCTGTTGTAATCACTTGTTCTCCCTTTGGTAACAATATTGGGAAGCTCTGGAGTAATACTCTCACCACAGCCCTATACCTAAAGACCAAGGACAGAAGCAAAGGGAAACCAACATTCTACTCTCAATCAAGTGGAAAGGCAGGGGCTGGGGATTTAGCTCAGCGGTACAGTACCTGCCCGGCAAGCGCAAGGTCATGAGTTCAATCCCCAGTACCCCCCCCAAAAAAAGTGGAAAGGCAGGATCTTAGGACAGACACAAACCAAGAATCTTCAACACATAGAACATATCCCTGAAGAACAGACTTCCACAAGAGAAGCCTTAATAGTAGTGATTTAGCTACCTACTACCAAAACTCACAAGGATCGTAATAGAAATCAAAATAAAAATTTCTTTTTGACATAGAAAATGTCAAGAAGAAGGAGCAAGATGCAATCTAAGACCTCCAGCCTACTCAGAACAAGTCCACGAGACATCAACATAGAAGAAATTGAAGTCACACCCCTGAAATTTCTGAAATGATAGCAAATGAAGTAAAGAAACAACTCCAGGAGGCTATAGAGGAAATCAGATAAGAAATAATCTCTCAGGTAAAAAGAAAAATGACAACCATAATGAAAGAATTGCTGAGCATATCTAAACAAGACATAGTTTTTAAAAATAGAGGAGAAGCCGTCATACCTCAGTGAAAGGAGTCACTGGTGAGGAGGTAATATGCTATTTTTGACAACCCTTAGGCTGTAACTACTTATTAGATCCTTCTTGCATATCTCTGTCTTCCTGAGAAACCACTTTGAAGATACCACCATGTATTACAGCAGCCATTGATATTTTACTACTAATCTATCCATAACTGTGTAAAGTTTGTAATGTTCCTATCCTATTTCATAAATGGAGGTATGTTTATTATTATGTGTTTCCTACAACAACCATTGAGAAGAGTTAATGATTTTTCAATAGGTCACTCATGTATAGCTCTATTTATTTTCTTTAGAAGCCACTTTGAAGATACCAAAGTATAGTACAACAACTCTTGATAATCTCCTACCTCTTTTGTCTCTAACTCACTATTATTTGTCTATTTGTTTTCCTGAGAAACTATTTTGTAGATAACAATATGTAAAACAATAACCATTGATAATTTCCTACCATTTTGTCTGTAATTTGCTAAGTCCCCCCTATTATTATGTTATCCTTCTTTTACTCTTTAAAATAAAATAAAATAAATAAATAAATAAAAATAAAAATAGAGGAGAATAGAAAAATGATGGAAAATTTCAATAAACAATATAGGAAAAAATTAAAATGCATGGAACAGATTCAAAGAAATATCCAGGAAACTGGAAATTCTATTGAAAGCTGGCAAAACTACTTGAGCTAAACTGAAGATAGACTTTCAGACCTTGCAGACATTGCTGCACTTAGTGACCATGAAAGGAAAAATCCTTTAAAAGTAAAAAGGGGGGCTGGGGATTTAGCTCAGCGGCAAAAGCACCTGCCTGGCAAGCGCAAGGTCGTGAGTTTGGTTCCCGGTACTGGAGAAAAACCAAAAAACCAAAAAAATTTTTTAAAAATTGAAAAAATTTTAAAAAGTAAAAAGGAACCAGGAAATAATTCAACAGTTACAAGATGATGTAAAGAATAATATAAGACTGATAGGTGATAAAACCCATCTATGACAAACCAATGGCCAACATCATACTAAATGGACATAAACTGAAAGCTTTCACTCTAAAATCAGGAACAAGACAAGGATATCACCACTCCTTTTTAACATAGTTCTGGAAACATTAGCCAGTAATTATTCAAGAGAGAGAAATAAGAGGAATAAGCTTAGGAAAGGAAGAAGTTAAATTATCATTCTTCAGATGACATGATAGTCTACATGGAAGACCCCAAAAACTCCAACAGACTTCTAGATTTAATAACCAAATTTAGTAGTGTAGCGAGATACAAAGTAAACACTCAAAAATAAATAGCACTTCTGTATACAAAAAACAAACTCACTGAAATAGAAATTAAGGAAACAACATCCTTCACAACAACATCCAAAAAGTTAAATACTTACAAATCAATCTAGCAAACAAAGAAAAGGATCTATATATTGAAAATTTCAGTACTTTCAAAAAGGAATCAAAGAGGATATCAGAAAATGGAAAGATGTCCCTTGATCTTGGACAGGAAAAATAAACATAATCAAAATGGTCATACTCCCAAAATTGTTGTACAGTTTTAATGCAATCCCAAGGAAAATATCATTAGCATACCTTACAGAACTAGAGAAAACATTCCTAAAATTAGTTTGGAAGCAAGAGATCTAGAATAGAGAGATCTAGAATAGCAAAAGAAATTCTGGGCAACAAAGGTAAGGCAGGCGGCATCACAATCCCTGACTTGAAATTATACTATAAAACTACAGTGATAAAAATCAGCATGGTACTGGCAAATATGTATATACCTGAGAATCAGTGGGACAGATAAGAAGATACAGACACAACCACAAATACCCTCAGCCACCTTATTTTTGATAAAGAGGCCAAAAATGTTCACTGGAAGAAAGATAGCCTCTTTAGTAAGGTGCTGGAAATACTGGCTGTCTACACACAGCAGACTAAAACTAGACCCATGTCTATCATCATGCACTAAAGTCAAAATGGATCAAAAACCTGAATATTAAAACAGAAACACTAAATCTACTGGAAGAGAAAGTAGGTGGAAATCCTGAAGATGTCAGTGTAGGCAGAGACTTCATAAACAAAATCCAAATTGTATGAGAAATACTTCAAAGAATCAGCAACTGGGATCTATCTAATTAAAAAAGCTTTTGCACATCAAAAGAATCACCAATAGAGTGAACATACAACCCACAGAGTGGGAAAAAATTTTATCCAACTGTCCTTCAGCAAAGGATTTCTAACTAGAACATAGAAAGATTTGGAAAAAATTCAGACCCCTAAACTTTAAAGACCCAATCCAAAAATGGGCATCTGGGATGAATACACATTTCTCAGATGACAAAACACAAATAGCAAAGAAATATATGAAAAAATGTTTGACATCATTGGTCATTCAAGTGATGCAAATTAAAACAACACTGATTTCATCTCACCAGAGAAAGAATGGCTGTCATCCAGAAATCAACCAGTAGCAAATGCTGGAAGGACTATGGGGAAAAAAGAACTCATCTCCACAGTTGGTGGGAGGGCAGACTGGTGCAGGTTGGTGCAACCACTATGTAAATCAATGCGGAGTTTCCTCAAAATCTAAGATTAGAGGTCCCATTTGACCCAGCTATTCCATTTCTGGGTATTTCCCAAAAACAATTAAAAACATACCATAGCAATATATGTGCACTCATGTTTATAGAAGCACAATTTGTAATAGGTAAAACATAGAAATGACCCAAATGCACATGAACTGAGGAATGGATAAAAAAGATGTGGTATTTTTATACAGAGGAGTACTACTCACTTATGAAGAAAGATAAGCTCAAGGAGTTTATAGGTAAATGGGTGCAACTAGAGACCATACTCATAAGTGCAATAAATCAGATTTGCATGTGTAAACATCATATTGTCTCCCTAGTGTAAGAAGCTGAAAGAATAAGTAATATTCAAGATGTAAAATTAAAATAGAACAAAACTGTTCAAAATGAAAGAAAAACTAAAATAGGGGAAAGGAGAAAAGAAGGAAAGGAAAAAATATATATACTTATGTACATGCAAAATAGTTAAGATTGTTATACTATTAATTTCTCTTAGTTTATTGAAAAGAAAGGTTTCTGCTTATATTGTTTGATCATCTTTCATGGCTGTGTCTTGTAATCTGAGCAACTACTTTGAAGATAACAATATGCAATGAATTAACCATTGTTATTCTCTGTGGTGGACTGACCACTGGTGGTCAACTTATAACACCAACCTGAACTGAATCAGCATGGCGCTGGGTGTGGGAGGCCCACCTGAAGATTGTTGCCAGCAGCATAAGAGGCAGAACTGGAGAAGAAGAGAGGCTGTTGGGAGCTGGGAGAAGCTGTTGGGTGCTGTTAAAAGCTGTAAGGAGCTGTTGGTTCTCTTGTCATGCTTGCTTTCCTGATGAACTCAGCTGTTTTCATAGTCTGAGGAGCTCAGGACCTTATCACTGAGAATGGCTTTGGATCACTTTGGGGTAGCTCTGGCCTTCACTTTGAGCATCCCTTCCTGACTCCAGAGGGGAAGATGGTGCACTGCTTAGTCTCCTGGAGAAGCTTGTCACATTGGCTTTCCTGATGGAAACTTGGCTTTCCTTGTCTTCAGAGGAACTTAGGACCTTATTGTTGCTGAGGATGGCTGTGGTGCTTTTCAGGGGAGCTTTGGTTTTTACTTTGAGCATTGCTTCCTGGTTCCAGTGCATATTCCTCAGGCTGCTGGCACGGTTCCTTCATGCCACTGGCACAGACTTTCTAGCTTCCACCACTGATCTTCAGACCTTCTCAGTGCAGATCTGTGAAACAGGCCAGCATGAGATATTGTCATGGGCTCTAGGCCTCCAGCTGGACTTATAGGAGGCATTAGTATGGGCTCTAGGTCTTCAGCTAAACTCATGCAGGACAGTACCATGGAATCCAGACCTTCAGCTGGATTCTTTGGTCATTAGTGTAGACAGATTTCCTGCACTCTCTTTGTATGTTTCTTTGGGTGACTATTATAAATAATCTTATAAAATATCCTGTATTATGCTCCTTGCAAAAAACCCAAACTACAACACTCATACTATCTTGTTTTGAAATTTTGTATCATTGTTTTTTTCTCTTTAAAATAAAAAAAATTCATTTTGCTAAAATTTTTTTTGAAACCTGATATATAGATTCAATGCAATTCCAATCCAAATGTCAACAGTATTCTTCACAGAATTAGAAAAAAATCCTAAATTTTTCATGGAAACAGGAGAGTCCTAGAATCATCAAAACAATCCTGAGCAAAAAGAGTAAAGGAGGACACATTATATTTCTGGACTTCAAGTTATACTACAAAGCTACAGTAATCAAAACAGTATAGCACTGGCACAAAAATTGACTAATGGAATAGAATTAAGAATGCAGAAACAAACACATACACCTTCAGCCATCTGATTTATGACAAAAAGCTCAAAAACATGCTGTGCCTTATGAACAAATGGTGCTGAGAAAATTGTTTATCTACTTGCAGAAAAATGATCTAGATCTATTTCTCTCACCCTGTACCAAAGTCAAATCAAAGTGAGTCAAAGAGCTAGATATAAAAATAGAAGTCTTGAATCTGCTGAAAGATGAAATACATAAAACTCTTCAAGACATGGGGAAGAACTTAGTGAATAGAACTCCACTTGCCAAAGAAATAACACCATGATAAAAAATAGGATTATATCAGAGTAAAAAGGTTCTTCACAGTAAAGAAAACTATGAGTAGAGTAAAAGGATAACCTACAATATGGGGAAAATGTTGGCAGATACCTATAGAACAGAGGACTGATATTTCAAATATATAAAAAACTTTAAAAATTTAGACCTCAAAAATAAAAGACCCAATTTAAAAGTAGGCACTTCTCAAGAGAAGAGGTACAAATAGCCAAGAAATACATTTTTAAAATGTTTAGTATCTTTGGCCAAACAACAATGAGATTCCCTTTAACCGCAGGAAGAAGGATTATGTTCAAGAATTCCAGAAACAACAAATACTGACAAGGTTGTGGGCAAAAAAGTACTTTTCTATATTGTTGGTGAGAATTTACGCTTGTACAACCACTTCGGATATCATTACAGACATTCCTCAAAAAAATAACAATACAAATTCCATTTGACCCTGCTGTTATGGTTTGTGTCTAGATAGGCCCCCATAGCCTCATGCATTCATGGGAACTTCTAGAGTTTGTGGCTGATTCATGATCTCATGCAGAGATCATGGGTGAGAGTGCTACACCCACCCTAAGGTGTGTAGCCTCCATACAATCTAAGGGAGGGAAAGAGGCTTGCTCCTTCCCCTGCTTTTGCTCTTATTGATTTTCCTGTCTTCCTCCACCATGAGTGGTTGCCCCTCTGCCATGCCACCCTGCCTTGCAGCCAGCTGATTATGGACTAAGACCTCTACAAACTGTGAGTTAAATAAACCTTTCCTCCTTTAACCTTGAGTGTTGGATATTCTGTCTTAGCAATGAGAGAAAAGTAACTAAAACACCTGTTATTCCTCTTCTAGATATTTTCCTGAAAGAGTTAAAATCATACTACAATCTATATGTGTATACAGAGGTTTATATTGGCACAGTTCATGACAGACTAATTATGGCAATGGCCTATATGCCCATCAACAGAGGAATAGATAAAGAAAATGTGATATACAGTAAAAACTTGGATTATAAATTGTTCTGTGAGTGTTCTGTAAGATGAGCAGATATTTCTAATAAATTTAACAAAAAGAAAAGGTAAATGAATCAAAGAGATTATTCCTTGAAAAGAGCAATGAAATCACAAATGTAGCAAAACTAAGCAAGAAGAGAAAAGACACAAACTTATTTCATACAAAAACTTATACATATATACAGATATATTCATCCAAACCAGATTAAATAAATTGTGATACATGAATAGCACAGACTACCAACCAGCAAGAAAAAGGAACGAACTATTAACATAATCAAAGACCTGGAAGAATCTCCAAGAATTATGGAGTGAAAAAGCCAATCCCCAATGTTATACAACGTATGATTCCATTTATAAACACACTTCCATATCACAAAATTAGTGGCTTCTAGAACTTAAAGAGAAATGAAGTGGGAAGGATGTGGACGTGGCTTTAAAAAGGTGATAAGAAGCACCCTTATAGTGATCGAGGTGCTCTATATCATAATGTATTTACACCAACATCCTGGGTGTAATATTGTCCTATAGCTCTGCAAGATGTTACAAGTATAGAACATACTGTGTTATTTTTTACAACTACGTGTGAATCTATACGTTCTTACCCAATATGACCATCTAATGAAGACAAATAAGTAAGTAAAAGAATGAAATAGAGATTATAAAATGGTCAGAAACGATTAAGGCCAGATGTGGTGATGCACACCTGTAATCACAGTACTCAGGATGCTGAGGCAGGAGGATTGCTGTAAGTGAAAGGTCAGTCTGGGCTACATAGTGAGTTCAAGGCCAGCCTGCCCAACATAGTGAGACCCTGTCTAAAAAAAAAAAAGCTTAAAAATAAAATGAATCTTTTAGCATCTATTTTTAGTCCCTTTTTAGTATCAAAATTCCTCTCTTCAGGGAATAAGATTTGAAAAATGCTGCTCTAGCTTTACCTTCAGGGATAAGAGTTAAGTTCCCATGTATAAAATTGGCTCTCTTTTTCTTGGTTCTTAACTTGCCTCAAGCTCAAGAACAAAATGCTGCTGCATCCCTTTCACCATTGAGTTTAAGCTCAGTTTTTGATAAATTATGTCAACTGCACTATATCAAAATGTTAATTCCCTCAGACAATGCAGTATGGGGAATTCCTTTTACCTGTCACCACTGAAGCCCCAAAGAAAAATTCTGAAAATTTCCCATTATACTACATGGGGTCAGAAGGAATATGAAGAGGTAAAACCCTCAATTACCAGTCCAGTTAGTTCACCAGAAAGACAAGCTCAAACAATAGCAGCAAGCCTTGATTTTCACAATGACCCATCCTGCACAACGTCTTCCACCTCATTTGTATGCTAAACATCTAAGGGGGCATTGTGCAAAGAGCAGAGGTGAGAAGTCCTAGTGAAAAAATACCATTCTCATCATAACCTGACAGATCTTCTCTATTAGATTATTTTCTTCGTGTATAGCAATAACTCTCAATCTCACATTACCCATTCCCTCATCTTTCCCATTTATGCTTTTCAATTGAAGTTTCCAGAATTTTCTAAATCAAAACCCCACAAAACACACTACTGTAACAGACCAACCTACAGATGTTCTGAATGAAGCCTGTCACACATTAAAGCCAATGTGCGCTCCTCTGAAGAACAGACAGATATATCATCTCAGTTGTAACAGGATAAAATAAAAATCCTGGGAAAACACAAAATATAAATGTCTCTGACTAGTTGACACTACCATATGAAAAGGTAGATACTAAAGTACTGGAATGTTTTATTTTCACTCCCATTTTTCCTGGCAGTGCTTGACATACATTTCAATATTATCTGTAGGGAAATTAGAAATGTAATTCCACAACATAAAATCTTACAGTTTCAAATATCTGCTTTCAGAATTGAAGTGTTCATCCATTAAGAAACTTTTTTTTCACTCCTAACAAAAAGAAATGCCACCACAAAAGTATCTTTTGTTTTTTGTTAACATTCCGACAACCTATTAAGCAAAGTAAGAAAAAGTGATTTTACTAATTACATAATGAATAACTCATATTTGGACTCAGAACCCCTTAAAATGCTCTCATTAGAAATCAATAGTTTCTCTTCATGAACTCTCCTGTAGAAGTTTAATTTTTATTCAAGGAGTCCCAAAAGAGCATTAACAGACCCAAGACTCATTAGCTATGTAACTACACAGTAGCTATGTGATGACTGATTCACTTTGTGACTTTGAGCAAATCACTTTCCCTCTCTGTTGCAATTTCTAACTGAATTAATACCTGCCCTTTCCTATTTCTCATAGTGACCAAGTTGTTCTCTATTTCACATTGATAACATCAAATTTTACAGTACATCCCGCTCTGTACCATTCCACAAAATGAGTTCCTTGGTTTATGACCCAATTCAAAACACTATGAGAAAGAAATGCATGTAAGCTTAGTGTTCGATAAATTATGTCTACTGAAAATAAATCCATGCTAATAAAGGTTTCAATTAGGAATAATTTCTTTAGCTCTAAACAGATTGCAGGGAAATATGGCATATGGGCAGAATGTGCAGAAATAAATGACTAATTGTAGTAGACTACTAGGAACTTGGATTTGGAAAAGACCTTACAGAACACTCGGTCCAAGAGAAGAATTTGCAGTGTCCAGTGTAGTTTTCTGATAGATTAAGGAATTAATTCTTCATTTGGTTAGTTCAAGGCCCTGTAGCCAGTTGTTTCATTCTTAGAAAAGTCTTCTTCAGGGTGAACCAGCGTTTGTCCTTCTAATTGCCAAACTTAGATCTTAATTCCACCTTGTGGTGTAAGACAGAAATAACGTTCACCTTTCTTACCTGACAGTTCATTCAGTCTCCATAGACTTTGAACTGTCTTTCCCAGTTTTCTTGATCATGGGTTAAATAAGCCCTGTAGGAAAAGCCTCACATGTATAGTGTGCTCATAAAAAAAAAAAAAGTCCACCTAATCACCAGACACTGCTTTCAACACCCTGCACAGAGAATCAGGGTGTAATTTCAGGAAAAGGGTATTATTCATATTATTGGAAAATTTGTTTTGGGTCTTGACCAGAAGTTTCAAATGTGTGAGCTTGGGGAAACCCACTAACTTCTAACTTTTTGTATTACCTTTGAAATGTTTTTGTTATCATTATTGTGCTAATATTATTCAATGAGTTGGGTAGCATTCCCTTTTCTTTTTCTCAGTTTTTGTTTTTTAGTAGTAAATATTGACAGTACCTAAGGATTACAGTCTTCATGGAGAGTTGGTACGTGTGCATAATACATCTCACTTCTTCCTCCATCCCTAACCCCAGTCCTCTGTCTCTCTCCCTTCATTTCCACATCCCCTTCGTGTTTGCAAAAGCTCTCCCTATTTCCAGTTATCTAGCTTTTAGTTTGCTCTTTATTTGTATCTTGAGCTTCTCGTGTAAAAAGAACCATGTGATGTTTAAACTTGTGTGTCTGATTTATTGTACTTATCTTTATGGGCTCAAGATTCATCCAGTTTCCTACAAATAACTTGAGTTTATTCTTCTTTGTGGAAGAGAAATATTACATTCATTTTCTTCACCCATTCATCTGTTAAAGGACATACAGGCTGCTTCAAACATTTAGCTATTATGAGCTACTGTGATAAACATGGACATGCACGTATCATTGTAATATGATGTTTTTTATACTTTCAGGAAGCTCCTTAGAAGGGGAGTAGCTGGATTAAATAGAACTTCAACTTTAAGTTTTTGTGCAATCTCCATCATGATTTCCACAGTGGCTGTACTAGTTTACATTACCACCAACTATATAGAACAGTTCCTTTTTTTCTAAAGCCTCATGAGTATTTGTTATCATTTGATTTCTTGAAGACAACCATGCTTTCTGGAACATGGTGGTATCTTAAGGTTGTTTTAATTTGTATTTCTCTAAAGGTCAGAGATATTGAACATTTTAGTACATTTTTTGGCCATTTGTATCTCTTCTTCTGAGAAGTGTCTCCTCATTGCAGTTATTGGATCTTGTATTTTGGAGGATCAAATTTTAGTTTTTTTATATATTCCAGATATTAGTCCTCTGTCAAAGACATAGCTAACAATTTTTTTCCCATTCTGTTACTTGTCTCTTCACTCTGTTTGTTATTTCCTTTGCTTCCAGAAGCTTTTTAATCCCATTTGTTATTCTTGGTGTTATTTCTCTGTATAACTGAGGACCTGTTCAGAAAGTCTTTGGCCGATCCTATGTCACCAATAGCATTACCTATTTTGTCTTTCAACAGATGAAGTGTTTCTGTTTTATTATTTAGGTCTTTGATTTATTTTGATTTTATTTTGGTAGATAGTGGCAGATATGGCTCTAGATTCAATCTTCTGCCATTTTTCCCAGCACCATTTATTAAAAAGGCTACCTTTCCCTCAGGGTATGTTTTTGGTCCCTTTGTTAAAGATCAGATCACTTCATTTGTCTGGAGTTTTTTATGCATCCTTCATTCTGTTCCACTGATCCAAGTATGTTTTTGTGCCAGTACAAGGCTGCTTTATCACTGTAACTTTGTTATATAACTTAAAATTGGGGATTATGATACCTCCTACTTTGATCTTGTTATGCAGGATTGTTTTTGCTATTCTGGATCTCTTCTGGTTCCATATGAATTTTAAGATTGTTTTCTCTAATTCTGAGAGCAATGCTGTTATTTATTTTTTATTTTTTTTATTTTTTTTATTTTTTTTATTTTTTTTTTGGTTTTTTTTTCTCCGGTACCGGGAACCGAACTCACGACCTTGCGCTTGCCAGGCAGGCGCTTTTGCCGCTGAGCTAAATCCCCAGCCCAATGCTGTTATTTTGATTGAGACTGTGTTAAATCTATATATCAGTTTTAAAAATATGATAATTTTGATTATATTGGGTCTACCTATCCAAGAACAGGGCGTACCTTTCCATTTTCTGATGTCTTTTTTGATCTTCTTTTTCCGAGGAGTGCAGCTTTCATTTAGAGACTTTTCACTTCCTGGCTTAGTTTAATTCCCAAGTATTTAATTTTTCTTGATATTATTGTGAATGATATTGTTTTCCCAATTTATTTCTCCCTGAGCTCATTATTGATTTACAGGAACAGTATTGATTTTTGTCTCTTACTACCTTGCTAAATTTGGTTATTAATTCTGAAAGTCTTTTGGTGGAAAATTTTGGATCTCTGTATAGATGATCATGTCACACGCAAATAATGGTAATCTGACTTCTTCCTTTCCCATACATATCACTTTTATTTCTTTCTCTTGCCATGTTGCTCTGGCTCACATTTCAAGAACATTATTGAAGAGTGGTGATAGTGGACATTCTAGTCTTATTCTTGGTTTTAGAGGATCAACTTTCAAATTTTCCCTATTTAATATGACATTGACAGTAGGTTTGTCATAAATGGCTTTTATCATATGAAGATAAGATACTTCTATACTAATTTTCTTTAGTTTTTTTAAATCTGGAATGGATGCCAGATTGTGTTGAAGGCTCTTTTATGTGTCTACTGAGATGATCCTGTGATTTTCTTTGTCCTAGCTCTGTTTATGTGATGCATTTCTTTTATTAATTTGTTTATGTTGAACCGTCTTTCTAACCCTAGGAAAAATATTACTTTTTGATGGTTTGCTGCATACTATTTGCCAGTATCTTGTTAAGAAATTTTTTGTATCTATGTTGATTAAAGAAATTAGCCTGTGGTTTATGTGTTTGGTTTCAGTTTTGGGGTTTTTTTGGGGGGGTGGGGGTTGGATATTTGTCTGGTGTTTGAATCAGGGTAGTGCTTGTTTCCAGGGATGACTTTGGGAGTGCTCTTTCCCTAAAGTTGTTAGAGAATTGATCAGTAAATCTTCAAGACTTTGGCTTTTCTTATTTGGTAAGTTTTTAATTACTGCTTCAATCTCATTGCATGCTATTGGATTATTTAGAGATTTTTATATCTTCTTGGATATGTATATATATAGAGAAAGAGAGAGACAGAGAGAGAGAGAGAGATCCATTTCTTCTGTCTGATTTCTGGATTTTTGCAATGTCAGTTGTGATTTCACCTTCTTAATTTCTAATCTCTTGATTTGGGTATTTTCTTACTTTTTATTTTTCTTTTTTCTTTTTACTTTTTGGTAAGACTAACAGTTTGTCTAATCTGTGTACTCTTTCAACAAACCAGCTTTGAGATTCATTGATTCTTTATATGACTTTTTTAGTCTCAATTTCATTAATTTTGGCTCTAGTCTTTATAATTTCCTGCCTTGCATTAACTTTGGATTTGAATTGTTCCTATTTTTCTATGACCTTTGGGTGCATCACTAGGTTATTTATTTGGATTCATTCCATTTTTCTGATGTGAGCATTCCCACCTATAAACTTCGTTATTATGACTGCTTTATTGTGTCTCAAAAGTTCTAATATATTGTACTGACTTTATCTTTTGGTTCCAGAAATTAGATATAATTTCTTCCTTGATTTCTTATGTGTCCCATTGATTATTCAAGAGTGTATTATTTAATTTTCAAGTAATGCATAATTTATATGGGTTTTTTGCCATTGGTATCTACTTTCATTGCACTATGATCTGATAACATGCATGAGATAACTAAGACTCTTTTGCATTTATTTAAGCAGGCTTTATTGGCTGGTATGGTCTATTTTTCAGAAAGTTGTATGTGCTGCTGAGAAGAATGTGTATTCTATTCTTGGATGGATCACTTTGTTGATATCTATTAAGTCCATTTATTTAAAGGTTTGATTGAACTCTGTTACTTCTTTGCTAATTTTGTCTAATTGATCTATTTTTTACAGCAGGGTATTGAGTCCCCCCCCCAATAAAATTGTGTTGATGTTTGTCTTTTGTTGTCCAGTATAAGAAGTTGGGTATGCTTTTATTTGGTGTACGTAAGTTTATAATCGTTACTGTATTTCTTTCTGTTGAATTATTCACTTAACTAGTATGTAGTGACTTTCTTTGCCTCTTCTGGCCAGTTATGGCTTGAAACTGTTTGCCTGAATATAAGATAGCTACTTTTACCACTTGAAACAGACCCTCTACACAACCTTATCAAGACTGTAGAGAAAAGGGGGTTTGTTTCCCTCCAGGATGAGACAGCAGAGGCACAGAACAACTAACTCACCTGATCACGGACAAAACCAACACCAAGGGAGAATAAGTAAGCCTAGAGGTTGGCAGATCCAAGGAGAATTTATAACCAAGGTTAGAAGTTCTAGTCCCATGAAAAGCCCACAGATATTATAAGCTACAAAAATAGCATGGGCTTTACTGTAAAAGTGACTCCTTTGCAACAAGCTAGTGTTGGAGAAGAAACCACTGCAGCACCCACCATCTTGCCAGAAAGTGTTTAATCAAGTACCATTTTGAGAAGGAGTTAATTGTTTAAGACTGAGACACAAAACAACTACATAACAATTCCACTTCAAGGTTTCCTGTGTTACCTTCCCACAGTTACTGGTGAGAGACAACCATGTAGAGGGTGCAGGCTAGACATAGACACACTGAGAAGTTTAAGTTCAGGCTATGAAGAACACAAGCTTGGCCTTCTGCAGTAAGAAACCAGGTGCGGTAAGTGTGGCTTCAGCGGTGGATAGATCTGAAAGTGCTGGAATTTGTTTGAACCCCAACCCCAAGACCTCCATCCAGCAGAAACTGGTAATCTGATTGATTTCCCCATCTACCAATATTAGTAAGGACACATTTGGGCTTGGATATTTGCCATAGTCTGGGGAATATGGACAGAGGGGCCTCTGGAGCAAGGGGAATATCTCACAACTCATAGTCTATAGAGCTAGGTGGAGAATAACTTGCTGGATTCCAAGATTGTGGATCCTGGAAAGAAACCACTCATTTAAATATAAGGAGAAAAAAATGTTGGAATTTTTTTTTTTCCTTTCTATTTCCTTCACTGGTTTCGAGGAGGATCAGGGGACTGGTTTTTCTCTGATTTTTCTTTTTTCGCCCTTGACTTTGTGCTGTTTTTCCTTTGTTCTTCTTTTTTCTCATTTGTTCTTTTCTGTTACTTTTATCTAATGCCATTAATTTTCTTTTACTGCTCAATAATCTCCTCTATTTCACTTTTTTCCCCTTGTGATTGATTAACTAATGGTCAATTTGCAACACCCAGCTAAACTGAATCAGTGTAAGGTCCACTGAGGATTGGTGCCAAGAGCATAAAAGGAGAACTGGAGGGGAAGATGGTGTGCTCTTGATTTTCTTGGAGAAGTTTGACACACTGCTTTTCCCACTATGAACTCAGCTGTTCTCATCAGAGGAGCTCAGGTCCTCACTGTCACTGAGGACGGCTATTGTACTCTTTGGGGGAACTCTGGTCCTTACTCAGAGCATCACTCCTGGCTCCAGGGCACATCCCTCATCCTGCTGACACAGATCTTTAATCCCACTGGCACAGACTTTCTAGCTCCCACCACTGATCTTTAGGCCTTCACAGTGCAAATCCTTGGTACAGACTTGCATGAGACACTGTCATGGGCTCTAGACCTCCAGCTGGACTCATGGAGGTCATCACCATATGCTCTAGGTCTTCAGCTGGACTCATGTAGGACATTGCCATGGGATCCAGGCCTTCAGTTGGATTCTTTGGGTCTCTAGTGCATGGACATATCTCCTGCACTTTTCTGCATTTGACTTTTTGGGTGAATATTATAAGAAAACCCTATAAATGATAACCCCAGAAATGATCCTATAAATGGTAAGTCCTGTACTAAATATATTCCTTTATAAATCCTGACTGCAACACTCTTCCAAATAAAGTTGTCTTATAAGAAAAACCATAAGATGAACAAGCTTGTATGTCTGATTTACTTCACTTAACATTATGGTCTCAAGGTGCATCCATTTTCATACAAATGCCTCCAGTTTATCTTTCTTATTTTTCTTTTTTTTTTGTGGTACCAGGAATTGAACTCAGGACCTTGCACTTGCCAGGCAGGCACTACACTGTTGAGCCATATCCCTGCCCCCTAGTTCATCTTTCTTAACGGCAGAGTAGTACTCCAGTGTGTATAGATCCCACATTTTCTTTATCCATTCTGTTGATGGGCATAAAGGCTTTGGGAGAAGCCAGAAGGGACATGGTGCCAAATCCAGTGAATATGGTAAATGAGGACACACCAAAATATTTTGACAAGTGTGTCTTGTCATTAGATGGCAATTGCAGCACCATTTGTGGGATTATTTTTTACCACATCTCATGAAGTCACTCACAAAAGAGCACTTAAAGACCTGCTTCCGAATGTGGCAAGAGCAATGGGGTAAATGTGGTCAAGAAAATGGGGGAGGATTTTGAAGGGAATTTATGGCAATATGTCTTTTACTGTAATACACTGTTTTTGTTTAAATGCACTGTATTTCTGATCAACCTTTCTGTACTCTAAAAAATTCCGCTTTAGTGGTCTTGGGATTTGCTTTAGAACAAGCTTTTAATCTTTTGTGTGACCCAAATTACTTACTTCTCTGTGTCTCTGTTCTTTTAAAATATCACTGAGCTTATGGATTTTCTGAAAGTATGAGATGTATGTTGCAAGATTATTCTGAAGAGGGAAAAATAAGAAAAGTAAGAAGGTTTTACTCAGGGATTACTATCAGAACCATAACTGCACCAGGAACTAAACTTTGTAGCGCAATATAAGAAAATAGGATGAGAAAATAATTTTAAATAGTGAGTTTAAAAGATTGAGTAAAACATGTAACTACCATAGGACAACTCAGTTATACTCTTGGACATTTATCCGAGAGAAATAAAAACCTGAACACAAATATTCAGAACAGCTTTATTTGTAATAGCCAGAAACTGGAAGCAGTCCTCATGTGCTTCAGTAGGTGAAAGATTGAACAAATTCTGATATCTCCATGCCACGGGATACTACTATGTAATAAAAAGGAATAAACTATTGACCTACCACTCAGGGTGAATCTCAAGAGCTATGCTCAGACTAGGAGGGCAATACAAAAAGATTACACACTATATTCTTCCATTTATGTAACATTTTTTAAGTAACAAAATTTTAAAATGGAGGATATAATGTCTGTTTCCTGAGGTAGGAGTACAGTAGCGCTGGAGGAATGGAGTGAGTTTGGTCATAAAGGTCAAACAGGAGGTTGTTGCTGTACAGAAACTATTCTGTGCTTTGCTTGAGATCGTGGCTATAGGAGCATGCATATTTGATAAACTTAAATGAATACTAAACACACACATACACCAAAATGAGTACACATAAAACTGGGGGAATCTAAATATGATTGGAGGATTCAATCAGTGTCAATATCCTGGTTGTGATATAAGACCACAGTTCTGCAAGATGCCATCAATGATGGAAAAGAGGGGTATATGGAATCTTGCCGCATTGTTGTTTATAATTGGATGCAAATCTATAATTACCTCAATAAAATTTGAATGAAATGTGATTGCATGCAAGTTGTCTTTCCCTTCATAAATACCAGTCCCCGTACACAAGCACACACACACACACACACACACACACACACACACTTTTCAATTAGGGTAAACTCCCCAGATGATCGTTTAGGCCACCCGAGAGTCCTGAGGCTAAATATTCCTATCTCTTCTTCTATCGCTGCCATCCTAGTCGCTGCAGACAGAGTGGATCGCGCCCTATCTCCCTGTTCTCTCAGCTGGAGACATTCCATGTTTTTCAACCATCAAACTCATTAGTTACTTTTTAATTTTTAAAAGCAACGCACTGAAGAAAAAAACAAGAGAGTTAGAGATCAATGTTTTGGCTCAGTACATTATAGGCCATCAGGAAACCTAGAACTCAACTTAGCGAAGCACAGCATACAAATGTTTTTCTTCAGGGTAAGTAGTGAGGAATTACTTTTCAGCAAAGGGAAAGAACCACATAAGTTGTTAAAAGGAGGCTGGGCATGGTGGTGCACACCTGTAATCCCAGCACTTGGGAGGCTGAGGCAGGAAGATTGTTCTGAGTTAGAGACCAGCCTGGGCTGCAAAGTGATCACAAGGCCAGCCTGAACTGCATAGCAAGACCCTGTCTCAAAAAAGGCAAAAAGAAAGAAAGAAAGAAAGAGAGAGAGAGAGAAGAAAGAAAGAAAGAAAGAAAGAAAGAAAGAAAGAAAGAAAGAAAGAAAGAAATGAAAGAAAAGAAAGAAAAGAAAGAAAAGAAAGAAAGAA
>NW_004955488.1:6105690-6111031 GCF_000276665.1 Chinchilla lanigera | reverse complement strand
AAGAAAGAAAAGAAAGAAAGAAGAAAGAAAGAAAGAAAGAAAGAAAGAAAGAAAGAAAGAAAGAAAGAAAGAAAGAAAGGAAGGAAGGAAGGAAGGAAGGAAGGAAGGAAGGAAGGAAGGAAGGAAGAAAGGAAGAAAGAAAGAAAGAAAGAAAGAAAAAGAAAGAAAGAAAAGATGCTAAAGGTATGCGTAAAACATAAGCAGAGAGTGGTCAGATTTTGCAGGTTCTAGATCCCTGGTATAATGAGGAGGAATTTCATTTTTAAAAGTATTTTAGGAAGATATCCTGGATGCCAGGAGGGAAAGGCAGAGATAGCAGACATGAGAACAGGACTTCAGCACACCCAAGAGGGGGGCCATGCACTATGGCCAATCTGCCTGCTGCTGAGTTCCCGTGACAGGGAGATTCACACAGGAATAGAGAGGACAAATTCACAAACGTGGTCTCACTACAGGTCGACTAAGAAGCTCAGCTCTACCACAGACACCCAGAGGCCAGGTGAGGTGCGCCTGGAAATTGGTAAATCTAGGAGAGAAAAAGGAAATCTGATGAAAGTTTGGACATCTGATTTGTAGAAGTGCTACTAATTTGAAGTAGGATGTAACTTTATAAGCTATTATCAGACTACTGGAAGAAAAAGGGATTAACTTCAGCACTGGGAAAACATCCCTCCTCAAAGTACAAAAATTTCAGAGAAGAAAGGTAAGAATTCGATTCTTACCACTAAGAATTCAATTCTTCTTTCTTTTCCAGACAGGACTGCTATTATTTTTCAAGAGAACATTAACTGAGCAAGAAGTTTTTCACATAAACATTCAGTGAAGGAGGGAACAAGCATAACTGATTTTTTCACTCTTTTATATTTCAAAAAAGCCATTAAAAGATTTATATGCTTCAACTATTACATAAATTATCCCATTATTGTAGCAATGAAAAGATTTCACACCCATCCATTTACTTCTGATTTGATTTTCCTCCATGAAAATTCTTTGTTTTTGAAAAATATTTGTCATGCTGCAGATGTAATTCACATTTATCAAAGAATATATTTAAAAGGTAGAGTTTGAAGGGCCTTATTAGAAGAAAGAAAAAAATTGGCCTCACATACCTGTGTAACAGTCCTCTTCTTTCCGCAGTATGTTTGCCAGCCAACTAAAGTTAATTGTCTTTGAAACTTACAGTAGAAAGGTAATTTCACTGCACAGCTTATAATTTGTGCCTATTTTACTAAAGAGTCTAGTTGTTGGGGAATAGGGCAGATGAACTCTTTTTTTTGCAGGGGGGAGGTTTCCGGTACTGGGAATCGAACTCAAGACCTCACACTTGCCAGGCAGGCACTGTACTGCTGAGCTAAATCCCCAGCCCCTAGGGCAGATGAACTCTTGTTGGTTTCATATGCTTTACAAATGGTGATTTAAGAAAAGAAAAGTTCAGATTCTGGAACAGCCTTTCATGATGAAATATGCATGACTAAATCCTGGAATATGCACAGAGATGGTACTTCGGGGAGTTGTCCCGCTGCTGAGACAGCCCTCTGCATCTTCCCCCTTCCCAGCAACCCCTTTCACATTTGAGTCCATGTTTAGAATGCAAGGGTGGACAGGAGTGAACTCTATGGCAGAATCCTACCTCAGTGCCCTGAAAGCCAAAAAGCAAATGACTGAGCAAATACATAGGAAGATGGATTTCTATAAGACTAAGAAAAGATTCTTCAAGACTTGAAGTAAGAAAACAAAAGTGCTGCAGGGATCCCAATAGCAAAACGAGAGATCAGTTTTACATGTCTAAGCAGATAGGACTTAGGCAGACAAGGGAAGGATTTTCATGACACCAAGCTGCAGAAAGCAGGGCCTGAACAGGACATGGGCGCCAGACTAACATCTCATGGCAACCAGACTAACATCTCATGGCAACATGGAACCAAGGACACATCTCCTTCCACTACCTTGAACAGTTAGCTGGATCTTGGTCAGCTATGTGAAGGTACAAACCCAGGAAGGGGTAACGGAAAGACTTTCTGCCCACTCCATCAGACAGAGAGCTCCAAATCAAAACCTTACATTGAGCTACAGAATGAACTCACATTTCTTCCCCATCTAAGTTATGGATTGATATTCACCCACCACAAATAACACACCCAGAGAGGGTCTATGTTATATATATATATATATATATATATATATATATATATGATAGAGCACTACTTCTAACTTTTCATTACATGGTAAAGCAATGTGATATGTCATTACAGAAACTGCCATAGATTTCCAAATACATGTCTTAAAATGATTTGTATTAGAATTACAGCAATGTATGTATATGTATGTATGTCAAAGAACAGTTATAGATGGGTTCTGGGCAAAGAAAGATGCCAGGAGAGAAAGAATAACTCTTTACTTCTTTAACTCAGAATTTGGCTACTGTCCAAAAAGAGAAATGCTTCACTCCATTTCTTCATTTTGGTGACCCAGGGAAATCCTTATTCACAAAGTCTCCCTGGAAGCAGAATAGCTTGCCCAGACTTGCCTGGGTTGCTCCCAGTAGCAACTGCAGCCTTGCTGTACCATTACATTTTAAAGAAACGTCTTTCCACTTTGGTCTAGGTTGGGAGGGGCAAACTGTTCTTCATTTACTTTGCACCTGTTTGAATATGCCTGCAAAAGTGTTCCCTCCTCTGTGACACACACTACACCCTACATCAAGACACCTCTGGAAACTCTAAGTAGACAAATCAAAAACTAAATAAGAACAACAGAAAGAAGAGTGGAAAACACTTGGAGACCTAACCTACTTTTCTCCAAGCTTGCGAATTCATTATTTGTGGAGTGATCTTTAGTCAAAGGAAAAAATCATGGAACAAATGTACATATTAAATAAAAACCCCAATCTTTAATGATGCTTATGTTTGAAAAATAGGTAATATGTTTTTATTTTAATTTGTTTTTAACTGGTACATAAAAACCTAAAAGTTGTATACTTAGGTGGGGTACCATACAATGTTCAATACATGCATACATTGAATAATATTTAATTCAGGTGAAACATACTCATCTCTTCCAACATTTATCATTTCTTTTTGGTGAAAACTTTCAAAATTCTTTGCTCTAGTTTTTTTTAAATGTGTGGTATATTATTGCAGTATATATTTGCCATACTGGGCAATAGCTCATTGGAACTTCTTAACCCTAACTGTAACTTAGTACCCACTGGTAAACTTTCCCCATTTTTCTCTGCCCTCTCTCTATTTTCCCCAGCCTCTGTTACTGACATTCTACTTTCAACTTCTATGAGACTAACTCTTTGATTCTACATAAAAGTGAGATTATGTAGTACTTGTCTTTCTGTGCCTATCTTATTTCACTTAACAATGATCTCCGGTTCTACCTATGTTGTCTCAAGTGAAAGAATTCCACTCTTTTATGGCTGAACAGAATTCCATTGTATATGGATACTACTTTCTTTATCCATCCATAATTTCATAGGCACTAGCATGGTTTCTTTTGGCTAAAAACCCCAATTATAGCTTTTCTTTTGAGACAGGGTCTTGGTAGGTAGTTCAGGTTGGTCTTGAACTCTCAGCAATCCTCCTGCCTCCCCTTCCTGAGTGCTGGGATTGCAGGCATGCCACACCACACTCAGCTAAAACTCCAGTTTTAAATGACACTAACCAGTTCAAACAGACCTATTCAACTCTTATTAGTAAAAATGCAAACAGGAAGTAAGTCAATCAGTGCCCATGAAGCAAATTGAAAAAATGTCTCAAGTTTAGATATAAAACAAGTAATATAGAGTTGTGACTCTATCTATCTATGACAACAGTCATCCTTTAGCCTATGAGCTTGCTTCTAAAATCTTGAGAGTGTATCTCAAATGACTAATGATGTTGAACATTTTTTTCATATATTTATTTTCCATTTGTATTTCTTCATCTGAGAAGTATGAGGAATTGAAAGAATAATAAGGTCCAAAATGCACAATAGATATTGTGAAATGGGAAGAAATTGTTCAAAAGGAAAAAGGAAGTAGGGTGGGGGAAAGAGGAAAGGGAGGAAGGGAAAAGGAAAAAACAAACTACAGGACAGTTATGCTACTACTTTCTCTTAGTTCACTGAAAAGAAAGGTTTGTGCTAATATCATTTGGAGAATTTTTTGTGCCCATATCTTGTACTCTGAGTAACTACTTTAAAGATAACAATACTCAGTGTATTAACTATCATCATTCTCCTACTATTTTGCTATGAAATTTTGCTTTACTTTTTTCCATAAAATTAAAAAATAAACAAAATCTTGAGAGCAAAGTCAGAAACAAATCCAATTTAAATTTTCAATAGCATGATCAGGGCAGGGCAAGTAATTTTCAAACTATACCTGTTCACCCCTACCTCCCATGACCTGGGCATGGCTGCTATGACTTCAGAGCTAGTCCTGATGGTCTATTTTCCCTCCGCTTCTTGTCTTCTCATTTTCATTTTTGGGTTGAATTTTCCTAAGAGAAATATTCTTCCAAACATCTATATACCTGTGAGTTTCACTAAGGTCTAGACTATTACTGGAGCAGGTACCTGTCAAGAGCTGGGGTTTAAGGATACAGAAGAGATCACCCCCTCAACCCGCACTCACATACATACCCTCTGGCCCATTCCTGCCCTGAAATATACCTTCACCAATCCCACAAAAGCCACTAAATGAGGCGGCCTGAGCAGCCTCTGCCTGTAGATCTCTCTAGGGAACCACAAAGGAAATGCAAGCCAGAGACAAAAGGTAGGAAGTCTGAGTGGGTAGCTCAGTGGGAGAGGACTTGCTCAGCATCTAAGAGCTCCAGCCCAGTGTTCAATCCTTAGCACAGGGCTTGGGAGGAAGGAGCGGTTTAAGAGCACAGCACTGTGGTACCCTGTACCTCTCATCCAAGGAAGAGCCTATGACGAAGAATTCCATAGCTAATCTCAACAAATGGAATTCCATAAACACATTAAGCTGTATGAAGACAGACAGGGCTAAGATTCTGACCAGAATAGAGTGGGGAATTTCTAATAACTCAATGTGAAGAAAATATCCTCCCCAATCCAGTACCATTTTCTCAAGGAACCTACTGTCTTTTACCTTTTTGGTGGTGGTGTCAAAGAAAAGCAAACTGGACCCACCAACATACCAGCCTTTGGACATACTTGGCATATTTTGACTTTTAAACAAGCAGTAGACAGAAGGAAGTGGACAAGAAATGCCCTTTGTTTATTTCAGCTACTCCCCACTTTTGCCTCTGAAAAACTATTGTCAGTTTGTGTGAGAGAATGCATATTTTTACTTATATTTATAACCATATACTTTTTTTTTTTTTTTTTT
>NW_004955488.1:6051542-6105590 GCF_000276665.1 Chinchilla lanigera | reverse complement strand
AATGCTGCATGAAGATCCTTTCACAGCTGTCACCTCACATGTGTGCAAGTCTTTTTGACGGACTTAGAATTCACAGGCTGAGTGGATATGCATTTGGAATTTGGGTAGGTACTGCCAACTGCCCTCAGTAGCATTTCTAATATTTTTATTTTCCAGAGTGGAAGTCTTTCCAGAGCAGGAATTTTCTTTTTTTTTGGCTTTTCTCTGGTACCGGGAATCGAACTCACGACTTTGCGCTTGCCAGGCAGGCGCTGTGCCGCTGAGCTAAATCTCCAGCCCTTATAACCATATACTTATAATTGATATTATGATGTGATCCCTGGACACTGACACTTGCTATGAAAATATAATTGTCTACATGCAAATGAAGAATAGAAAGACCTTTCCAGTATGACACTGCAATTCTTCACACTTTTGAAATTACCTGTCATATCTGGTATTAAAATTGCTAACCTACATTTATCTTGACTATGGACTGTATATTAAATTTCCATTTTAATGCATAATAGCAATGAAGCTATGGCAGCCAGAATCATCCCAATTCTTAAACTTAATTCAAATCAATAAATACTGAGTCCTAGCTATGCACAAAGTACAGGTGGTGTTAGGTGATACGGGAGACCCAAAGAGGTGCTGAAGAGGTCTCCGTCCTCTGGGGTCCTATTCCAGAATGCTGGTCCCCTGGCCATCAATTGTGCTACAAAGTAAAAGCTATATTTCTAAGAGCAAAACAGAATTCTGGTCTATCTTCAATGAGGGTACATCAAGACTAAAGAGAAATGCACATATGATTTTCAGATAAGGCAGCAGGTGCAGGTACACAATGAATTCTACTGGCTGACAGTACCTGATAGACCCAAAGAAGAGATGACTGGGAATTACTGTAGCCATAGGAAACTTTGAGGAACACAGTATATGCAGCTTCAGTTTAAAAGACCAATAGGATTGAAAGAAGCAGAAAGGAAGGAGGTATACGTTCTATATAAGGAAAACCACACTGCAGTATATCAAGGCAAGTTTGGAATAGTCAGAAGCCAGGATGTGATAGCAAAGAGCCCAGAGTTAGGAGCCAGATTTCGGATCAAACTTTGGTTCCACCACTTACTAGCTGATAAACTGGGGCCAGTACCTACCAATCTATGCAAACCTCGGTTTCCTCATCTGTAAAACATGGATAATATTGGGCCGTAGACATTTTACATAAACAAAGTGAGTTAATGTTTCAAAAGCACCCCAGTTAGGTGGGTTGGAGAGGACAGCTTCTGGGAGCAAGTTCAGGGGAACTGACAGGGATCTGCTTGTGGGGGCTTGATCTAAGCAACAGGAAGCCATCGAATGGCACAAAAGTCAAAATAACATGGAAGGTCTTTCCTGATGCATGTATCCTTATCCTTAATGCCAAATGCACTCTTCTACATGTCTTAAAAAACATTTCTTGTACCCGCCGCATGTTTTCATTTTTCACTCTCCTTTTATTTTTATAATTTGTTGCTTAAATTTGTGAAGGTTTTACACTCACATATTCGCATGCTTTTAATAATCCTATGATCATGAAACTGAAGAGTAAAACAGTCTGAAAATGTAGACTGTAACAAAGGATATTTATCCTAATTGTTATCAAGAACATTTGCTTAAAGCAAGTAAGCCTAAATGTATTAGATACCCATCATCAGTGAAATATTGGATTCGTTCAGTTCATAATTTATAAATGTAAGAATAAAAAGCCCCAGGGGTAAGCTCCAAATGAGGGTAGATGCAGGAATGCAACATTAATCATCCCACCTACAGTTAAAACATCAGATTTAGTATATTTAATTAAGTAACTCAATGATCTCTTCAACTCTGAAACTCGTCTTTATACCAAGGGTGGAAATACAGATATTAGCAGTCAAGGAAAGCATGTAATCTTCAAATAAGACCATTTTCCTTATGAAAAATTTCTGTCTTATTTGATCAAATTCCCCTTTTTTGGCTGAGCACAGGTCCTGTGCCAAGCAGTGTACTCCTGCATCGGCCTTCCC
This sequence comes from Chinchilla lanigera, assembly GCF_000276665.1. NCBI lineage: Eukaryota > Metazoa > Chordata > Mammalia > Rodentia > Chinchillidae > Chinchilla > Chinchilla lanigera. Next base: position 6,103,569 of record NW_004955488.1, on the reverse strand, counting down.
AGGTTCATCCCCAGGCCTACCACCGCCGGGGGACAGTTCCTCAGAGGCTCCGCCCACTCAGATCGAACAATGCGTCTTTACCTCTAAGCTCTGGGTGTGGGCCTGGGGTGCCCACCAGTCCCCACACACGCTCCTGGCAATGTCGGGGCCTCATCACCCTGGAGGCAACACCACTGCATGAAGTCTGGAAAGAACAAACTCTTCTCCCTTCCTCCCTGAGGCAGAAAATTCTAAGAAGCATCCTCAGGGCTGGCACTAATGTCCCAGGGGCATCAAGCCCCAGCCACCCACAGCAGAGCCACACCAGTAAGTCTTCCCTGCCCCTACAATCTCCCTCTCCTCCTTCATATCCAAGCCCACAAGCTGTATACATCCTTGATTGCAAGCCGCTCCTCAGACGCTGCTTTCAGTAGCCCTGTGTCTGCGAGGGCCTGAATGCACAGATCAACACACAAGAACACCGTTGTTCTACCAAATCAGAATGATACCAAATACCTCCAAAAATCCATAACCACAGCCCATATTATAGGAAGGACATTGATTTTAATATAGAAAACGAGTATTGCTCTAGAAATGGTCCCAGGAGCAGTTTGACTTTCATTCCTTCTTTTATTATTTTAAAGATTATCTAGAGAAGCTTTGAATATGGATAGCAATCATCTTGTCACTGCCACTGACATTTACCTATGTCCTGCTTGGCAATCCCATCTTATACCCAAGGATGTGCTGAGGTGAAAGGGCAAAAAGTTGCGTTTATACCAGATACAATGATTATATTGGTCTTCATTTTAAATTGGGATACATCGGATGACTTTTTATAAAGATTCTCTGATTATTAAGCAGTACCTTATGTTAAACTAGTTTTTGTACAGAATATCTGTATTAATAAAGAGAATTCGTTCACCCCAGCTTTGTGAGAAACATCATTAGTACACACAGGAATAATAATGAAGGCATAAAAAGCAAGGTGCACATTACGAGTACTATGATCTTTGGGTTTAAAAATACCATTAAACAGAAATGTATATAATCTTAAACACACTGAAAACACAAAATAGATCTGAAAGCTCAGTAAAAAAGCTGTGAATCTAAAAAATACAAAGAAGCATCTGGACACTCCAGACCCAAGGGAGAGAAAGGAAGGAGTTGTGTGAAGCCCACAGCCTCCTAGGCAGTGCCACAGTGAGGGACTGCAGAATGAAGGGACATAAAATGTTCCGCCTTTATGGGGAAGGGCCAGGCCTCCTATGGTTTTCCCTGCCCTGCAGATGAGGAAACTGAGCCCTAAATTACCTTCCCACTCTCCCAGAGCTCCGGAGCTCCATGGGACAGAGTGGCTGAGCTCTCAGTTGCTATGACATGCCATTTGCTTTGTTTTCACCTTGCTGTCTTCATAATGCCTATGTACCTGTTCCATGTAATGATCGATGAATGCTGATTGAAATGAAAGAATGAATAAATGATTAAGAGAAGGATACCAGAGGCACCTTTCTGGTTTTCCTGAGGCATCTGAGAGCTACTCACGCACAAATAATCCCATTGCTCTTAGCTCCCTTGGTTAACTTCAAATTTACCTCTGCTGCCACAGTACTATGGCATCCACTGAAGTCGAAAAAATCAGGTGAAAAAATATCTACTGACTCCTCAAGTGCCTTTACAGGGAAAAGGTTTTAATTCCACATTAAAGATTCAATACTTAGAAAGCATTGTCTGGTGAGAAAGCCAGCCACAGGACACCCTTGCTATATTAAGAACTGAAGGGCTGGGGATTTAGCTCAGCGACAAAGCGCCTGCCTGGCAAGTGCAAGGTCGTGAGTTCGGTTCCCGGTACCAGAGAAAAACCAAAAAAAAAAAAAAAAAAAGAACTGATACAATACAGTATTTTCTCTGTTTCTCTGTCTGGTTGGGTTGTGAGCTGTCAGCTGGTCAGAGGTCTCAACTGGACAGCCTCCGTGGGAGACGGGACAAATATCAAATGGAAAAGGATGCAAAAAGAAGAGTGGCACTGTAAGAAACAGAAACTGCCTCCATGGAACAAGTTTCCCTTGAAAAGAATCCATTCCCGGAAAGAATTCTTGACAAGTATAGCTTTACAGGCCCTTGGGTCCATCTGCCAAACTTATGAAAGTATTTCTCTGTTTTTCTAACTTGACTCAGTCAACCTCATTATAACCTAGGCCCTTATCTAAAAGTCTTATTATCTGGAAATGAGTTTCTAGGCAGGAAGACAGAATACTTTCTGGTAATTTCAAGCCCACTGACTGGTAACAAGTGTTGAAATGGAATTTTAACAAGAACTGGCTGCCAACGTTTTGAAACAGCTGAGGGAGGAAAGCGGGATGATGCTGGTACCCAGGGCCTAGGAATTGCCGCGCTTCCTGAATCTGCCAAAGCCCTGACAGTAGCTTCTGCTGCTGCAGCTGGCCACGCACTTGCTGGTTTTATGCGCTCAGAGTCCACAGTTCTGTCAATGCAGCTGTATCTATCACTCATGCTGCTTGCCCAGTGATCAAAGTGGCCAAGAGTGTCCTCTGACTTTGTATGCACGGCGCCTCCTGCAAGCAGATCGAACCAAAATCCAGTGGACAAATGAGTCTTAGAGTTTTCAGTCTTGCAGCCCCAGGCCACAGAAAAAAGAATAAAAAAGGGAGAGTGGGCTCACTAGGAATAAACAGTACGTACAATGCCGTATCAAGGGTGATTGTTTTACCATTTTTACATGGAAATGGTAGAGTTTTAATATTTTCCAATGCCTAATTTTTAAATCCTCTGAAATTGTGCTGGTGCATGTCCAAATATCAGAGTCATGTAGGCAATTAATCAAATATTCAAAATTACAAATCATCAAATTACTAGCCATGTAATTCATAAGGATGTTTTAAAATCTCTATATCATGAATTGTATTTTTATTTTCAAAGCCATTTTTTAAAAGTAAAGACGATTTTTAGAAATGAGTTCAAATATTTAGTGCTATTTGCAACTTTCTTTACTTTTTTCCTTATTAATAATTTTTGTATCACTGGCAAGTCTTAATATTTCACACCTAAGCAGAAAATATTATTTCTACAATAAAAGCAATAAGATTTTCTTTTCTGGGCTGGGGATTTATCTCAGTGGCACAGTGCCTGCCTGGCAAGCACAAGGTCGTGAGTTCGATTCCTGGTACTGGGAAAAAAAAAATAGATTTTCTTTTCTATAAGTAGAATTCTATAATTACCCTTTTGTTTAACAGGAATTTCTCCAAAATATTTGACTTCATTAAGAGGTAAGAGATGGGAGAAGAAGATTAACTCTTCAATTCTATAGGCCTGTCAAGAACACAGGTTATGTCTTCTTCTTCCTGGCTATTTTCCCCCCAGCAAATAGCAGGACGAAGGGCATGCTGTAATTACTGCAGAAAAAAAGATGGCACTCACTGACTGCTCAGCTGTTCTTCTCATTATCAAAACTATATTTATTAAATAGCTATTTTGTACATGGAAACAGGTACTGGTGATGTAAAGAAATTAAAGCCCCAAAAGGAAACTTTGAGCAGACATACAAGTATTTTTTAAAAAGAAAAAATATTTAAATTTGTATAAAAAGAATACTAATATTTTCATCATAGGACAAGTGAGACGCAGGCACACTTTTAAACTCCTCTAGTTTTTATGCTTTTCCATATAATTTTTAGAATAATCGTATCTGTAACTATAAAAGAATAATCTTATCTATATCTGTATCTTGCTGAGATTTTAATTAGAGTTAAGTTTAAATTTACATTCCTTTCAGGAGAATAGATATATTTATTGCGCTGAGTTTTTCAACTTGTAAACATGGTATATCTCTGTTGATGAGACCTCCCTTGATTTCCTTCATCAGTATGTGCGCATCAGCATTTCAGCATATAAGTGCAAGGCAAGTTGTGTAAAGTTTGCACCTATGTATTTGAGTTTATTGAGTGATCATAAGTGATATTCTAGCATTAATTTTGGTGTTTATGTGTTCACTGCAAGTTATAGAAATATGATTAATTTTTAAATTTATTATGTGTGACCTTGATGAACTTGTTTATTAGTTCTAAGAGTTTTTAAAAATCCCTTAGATTTTTCTATATAGATAATCACGTCATCTAAAAACAGGGGCAGTTTTATTTGTTCTTGATCTGTATGCTCTTTATTTGATTTTATTGCTTCATCACGCTGGTTCCTTAGTTTAACCCTAATCTCATGGGGAAAGCATTCAGTCTGTGTCTACTTGGTGTAATGTTAACTGTAGCTTTCTTCCTTTATCAACTTGAGAAAGTTATCATCTAGTCCACTGGATATCATAATTGAGTGCATTCAAAAGGCATTATTTTCTTTCTACTTGAATCCCCTTAACTATTCTATAAGTAATGTAACCTTTTGAAGACAAATTAGAACACTGACTTATGCAGTTTATAATATAGGCAGCTGTAACTCATTTATCAATTTAGTATCATAGCTGGGAGGATGTTAAAGTGATCTGTGCTGATATAAGAGTTCCACATTTCACATAAAATGATAAAAAGTTAACTGTAAGTGGAACATGGAAAGTTAAGGAAATATAACAAAATAGACCAGAGCTAAACATATGGATAGTTAAATTAATGTTAAGTCATTAGTCACTCCAGCTAAAAGATTGTGTGGAAGGCACTGTTGTAGGCCCTACTATAAACAACAAATAAATTCTAGCTTTGCTCTTACATTCAAATTGCCCTGTCCTAGGCTGTGTTTGAATATATGTGGGACGTGGTGTGCTTCTGCAATATAAAGACCAATTTCATCCTACAGCTCAGGGATTTTCCTGCCTTTTCCTCATCCAGTACTGGGAATTGAATCTAAGGTCTTGAACATGCTCTGTGAGCATGTTACTTCTGAGCTACACACTGACACCCCTTTATTTTTGTATTAAATTCTATCATCATTTAATTCTTGCCTCTCTTCTAGTTGAGATTTTTTGTTATTTTTATTTGCATATTAGGTTTCCTGGATTTATCTTTCAATTCACTTATCTTTCCCTTCTTATTTCCATTTCTTCATATGTTTGCTTTGAGGTTGTTCTTCTACTCCATTTTAGAGTTCACTACCTTGGTTCTCCACAGGGACCCCCTTCATCAATTCATCACCCAAATATTTTAGCTTTTCATGGTTTTTTGGTTACAAACACTTGTTGCCTAATTTTTTTGCGGGGGAGGTATATTTTTAGGGAATACTCTGAGAAGTATGTTTTCCTTCTCTTATTTCTGTGTTCTATTGGGTAGGTTGTAATTTCCCCAGGTGTGTCCAACGGGGCTCCAAGCCAGCTGGGAAGTACCTTCAGTGAGAGAGCCCACGAGCCATGGGGCTGATGGCCACTTACGCACGGCTGGCAGCAGAGTGGTAAGCAAGTTTTCTCCGCTCATGTGGCAGGAGCCCAGTCTCCAGGCTGGGAGGGACAGTGTCCATTGATAGGTCTGCTGCACAGGAAAGAGATAAGAGCTTGCAATAGGCAGCCTCTCCTTAGCTCACCTGCCTCACGCTCTGTGGAGGGCAAGCCTATGAGCTCATGTCTTCCCAGGCCCTAGCAGCTTCCAGGCACAGGTAAGGAATATGGGTTAGAATTGGGAGGTGACAGAAGCTAAAAATGCCATCTCTAGAAGACTGTCCTTTTGTCACAAATATAACCATTTCTATTTTAGGCTTTTGGTGAATCTTCAGAATTTATACTTTTTGTCAGTACTGAATAAGAAATACTTAAAGTGCACAAGAAACACACGAAGGAAATGTTGTAAGACAGTGAAAAGATGTCTAAGTTCTGTTTTTCAAGACTCAGTTAGTACCTGAATTAAAAAATCTTGGTGATTTCAGACTTCATTGTATTTTTTTATATTTACTGGGGCATGTTGAAGATGTTACCTTTCCTGAAATTCTGTAGTGCTTGCTCTGCATAACGATCACTTGAAAAATAATGGTATCAAAATAATAAGAAAAGCTAACATGTATTAATTACTTAAAAGTTTTTGAAAAGGAAGAATAAAGTAGAAAAATAAGTCTACCTATTTACTATATAGCTACAGCTATCAAGACTCTACTCTTGCATCTCTACTGATGCGCAGATCAGTAGCACAGTGTAAAGAACTAAGAAATAGATCTGCGCAGAAGTCCCACTGATTTTGGACAAACGTACCAAAGCAATTCAGTAGAAAAAAAAAAAAAACAGGCTTTTCAACAAATAGTGCAGAAGCAATAGGATATTTAACTCTCATACACTGCATGAAAATTAACTCAAAACGGATTGTGAACTTATAAGTAAAACATAGAACTTTACAACTCTTAGAAGAAAATAGAAAATCTCCCAGAACAATAGCTAGGAAAAGAGTTGTTATATTCAACACCAAAAGCACAATCCATAAAAGAAAAAATTGATAACTGGGGGAACTTTATAAAAAATTTTAAATTTCTCCATGACATGCTTGTGTCTGGTGGTCTGAGCAACTGATTTGAAGGTGACAACATCCAATGGAATTACAACGGTGAACTCCTACCATCTTGTCTAGTGAAACTCTGTATTATCTCTAAAGTTTAATTGAAGAATTATTTTCTTATTCTCTTTAATGGTTTGAGTAATCTTTCATTCTTACATCTGATAATCTGAGCAATGTAGTTGAGGATACCGATATGTAATGTAAAAACCACTGTTGATTCATATTATTTTGTCTTGAGACCCTGTATCACTTTGAATGTTCTTGCTTTGATTTGTTTATGTTCATGATACTGGTATGCTGCTACTGCTCTATTTTTTTTTGTTTGTTTGTTTATTTCTCATTGACTACTCTCTTTAAAATACAAAAAAAAAATTTCTTCATGACAGAACTATTAAGATGATGAAATAAGTGCTTCAGTGAGTGGAAACATTTGCAAAGGACCAGTATAATATATATGGCAACTCTCAAATTCAACAGTAGGAAAGCAAACAGTCCAGTTAGAATATGAGCAAAACACATAGACACTTCGCCAAAGAAGGGATATAAATTAAACACAAAAAGTTGTTTGCATTATTGACTATTAGGGAAAAGCAAATTAAGGAAAATCTAATTAGGCTACATCATTAGGTAAAAGCACAATAACAGATCACTACTTACCTATCAGAATCACTAAAAGAAAAACAGGTGACAACATCAAATGCTGGCAAAGATGTAAAAAAGTCAGATCACTGGAATATTGCTGGTAGAAATTCTAGAAAACAGACAATTCCTTTAAAAACATTACACATGCAACTATATGGCCATATGACCCAGCAATGGTGTTTCTACATATTTATCTCAGAGAAATGAAAACTTAGCCCACAGAAAATTTGTACATGAAATTTTTTAGCAGCTTTGTTTCTAAAAGCTGCACACTGGAGACAGTCCAGATACTCAGCAGGTGAACAGTTAAACACACTATGGCACATCCACACATGATACTACTCAACAACACAAAGTAATAACTATTCATGTGTGAAACAGTCTAGAGAATTATGAGAATTATACTAAGTGGGAAAAAGCCAAACTCAGTACTTTTTGATGCCATTTATAAAGCATTACTGAGATGACAATACAGAAATGGAGCACAGATCAGTGCTAGGGAGGGAATGTAGGCAGGAGGGAGGTGAGGATGGCTACAAAGGACAACACGAGTGGTTTTTGTTTTGAAGGAAATATTCTGCACCCTGATTGTAGCAATGTCAATATTCTGGCTGTGATATTGTACTGTAATTTTTTGAGATGTTAGCATCAGGAGAAACTATGTAAGAAACCTCTATTATTTCTTAGAACTAAATATGAGGCTATGATTATCTCAAAATTAAAAACTGAATTTCAAATCAATATACAAAAGATAGATTTGACAAATGTTGAATATTTTCAAGAGTCCTGCAGAGGCCCCTGCCAGCAGCATTCTAGTGCTCATCCTTGAACAGAAGGAGTACATTTTCCACCAGTTATACCCTGGGATCCAGTTTTCTTGGGGTCCATTCAACTCCGACTCTTCTGATGCTGCGTTAACACCTCCAACGTCTCCAGCTCTGGGTCTGTTCTCTCTTTATCTATTTATAAGGTCTGTTAGAAATATTCACATGTTTTTGCTTCGACAACCTGGAACCATAGACCATCTAAGGCAAACACACACCCTCCCTCCAGCCTCTGTGAATCTGTATCTGTGTCAGAGAACCCAGTCTGTGCCTTGCAATTTTTCACATAGGAGTCAAATACCATACAATTCCCAAATCAAAATGACAGATGCAAGCCTCATATTGTTCAAGCAGCCCACTGAAATCCTTCTTTATAAACTAAGATGGAGTCCGAGAGCTTTCCCCAAAGAAACTCTCTTTTCAGAACATTTTCTCCTCCAACACACCCATACATAAATCAGCAGTCTGATTGAGAGAACTACATCCTAAAACAACTTTCTAGTGCTCTCTTAACCTGGCTGCTCATAACAGTGTCCCAGACCTGTAGTATTTTGGTTCCTTAGTTTAAATTTGCTATTTAACATCCTTTTTCCCATGTGATGCACAAAAGGTAATTTAAGCTGATTTTTAAGAAGAGATCACTCAAAAGAAAATTTTGAGCAAAGGATATAAATAGACAATTCACAGAGGAGAAAGTTTTAGAGGCAGGAATTAAAGAAAGAAAACATCAGAATACACTAATAGAAATGTTCACTTTATGCCTTAAGGACAGAAGGGTATAGATGCAAGGACATTTCGTTGAAAATTGCAGTGGCAAAACAACTAGAAACAAGCTAAATGCCCGAATTAGAGGAGCACTCAAATAAATAAGTTGCATCCATGCTGTGGAATAATCTTTGGACCCTACAAAAGGTGAAAATTGTCTTATTCCTGATAAGGAGAGATTCCTACAAGTTAATGAAGACAAAGCCTGTGTTTAACAGGATTTCATTGTTTTAAAACCAAAGGCCAAACACACCCAATTATAGGAGCAGCGAGTAAAGCCACCAGGCTCCTGACCCAGCTGCCCCAGGCCAGCCTCATCTCCATATTCAAAGCCTCTGGTGCTGCTGTATCCCAACAGGTGGCAGATACCTGACCCCTTCTGCTCAATGCACACACAGTGAACATTTAGATGCATGAATGAATGGAGGAACTACAGGGTGAACTGTAACTAACCACATGGAACAGAGACAAGAACAATCCTTCTGTTAGCAGAAGCTCGGAACTGGCAATCTGCTACCAATGTGAGATCACTTGTCAGTCTTTTATTATTAAATGACTTACCTAACTCTTTAGTCCTTGCTTTAACACAAGAGCTTGATCCCTCAGTTATTAATATACTTTTAAATCCTAATATGAAATTATCCACAATGCCTATAAAAGTGTCCCTTTACCACAGTGAAAGTGGAGAGTATTCACAACTGGTTTTTTGAACATAGAATTTGACTCTTTCACCATATTGTAGTGCCAGGCATAGCTACCCTGCTAATATTCATCGTTAATATAATGGTCAGTGATTACAGAGCCTGCAGTGACAATATGCCTTCATTTCATCTAGGAGATCACCATTCAGCTGCTCTTCCATGGCTGCCTCTCCAAAGTTTCTCATACGTCTCAGTTTTGTCTTTATTTTTGTCTTTTATTTTTTGTCTTTATTTTTCTGGTACTGGTGATTGAATCCAGGATATTCCCACTAAAATGCACCCCTAGCCCTTCTTATGTTTTATTTGAGACAAGGTCTGGTTAAATCAGTAAGCTGCCCATGCTGGGCTCATACTTGAAATCCTCCCACTTCAGTCTCTCAGAATGCTGGGATTACAGGTGCAGCAACCATGCCAAGTTTAATTATGAGTTTTACATCTTCCTGGCCCACTATGATTCCTCCCCACACTGCACAGCTTTTATCTCTGACTTGGAAGAGAAATCAGGTAACAATAGGATGACTACAGTTCCTTCTATATCCACAGCAGAAGTCTTATCTTATAGGTTGTCTTGATTACTTTTCTCTTGTTGCTGGGACAAAATACCTAACAACCAAAATGAAGGAAGGAAAGGTTTATTTAGCTTATAGTTTGTGGAGGTTTCAGTCCATACTCAGCTGGCTCCAAGGCAGAGCGGTACATGGCAGGGGGCAACAGTTCATGGTGGCAGAAAACAGCAAAGCAAAAAGAGCAAAAGGGAGGAGTGGCAGAGAAGAGCAAGCCTCTATCCCTCCCTTATATTGTAAGCAGGCTACCTCCATCCAGGGGGCGTGTAGCACTCACACAATCTCCATGCCATCCTTTTGCACAGACTCAGGATGAATACAAAGTACACACCCTAGTTTCCTGCTGAATCACATAGTTAACCTTCTAAACTTCTCAAACTGACACAATGAACAACATCTCAAAAGAGTAAGGACATGTCCTTTTTGCCCCAAGATGCAAAATTGCTGAGTCACTTAGCTAAACCTCTAGACTCCCCAAGTTGACACAATGTATCAACCATAATATAAGTCCACACAGAGGCAAAAGAGAAAATGACCAGACAAAACAACCTTGATGTGGGCAGTCTACACCATGATGGTCTCACCAGACTCAGAAACGAACAGAATGGAAGGTGGTAGATGGGTAACCACCAACACTCCTATGGTTAACAGACTTTGGAACCCTAAGAGCAAACTGAGTTAGACAGCCAAAGAGAAACCACCTTCAACTGTACCAAGGAGATGATTAAAATGCTGAGGGGTGGAGGTGGAGAATGATGTGTCACAGGTAGTTAGAAAGACCAAACATGATAGATGTATCTGTGTGTGCGTGCATTAAGCTATAACAAGTACTTCTGATCACTTCCTATTCCTAAATTAGTATGAATTAAACATGCTTCCTAATGATGCTGGCCAGAGCTGTGGGTAACAGTGAGAAAAGAACACTGGAATCAAGGGTTTTGATCCTAACTCTATCACTAACCAGCCCTTGTACAAGTTATTTAATTCAATTAATCCCAATGTATTCAGGACATACAATCTTCAGTCTTCCTAGACCTCTGTGAAGTACAAATGTAAGACCAGATCTCTGTTCCCCAAAGGCAGAATCAAAAAGGCAATTTGCCAGACCCAAGCCTAAAGACTCTCCTTTGTTAGATCTGGAGTGAGCGCAGCAATAGAAATTTTTAAAATTCTCTTCTTGTGGCTCTGAAACAGAATTGGGCTGGGACTGCACAATCTAATTCTCTCCAGCTCTAATTCCCTCACATATTCCCTGCATCATGGAAAACAAAGTGCCTTCCCTACCCAACTGGGAAACTGCCCACGCCGTATAAGCCACAGCCATAAGATGGCTGTGTATTTGGGTTTCAAAGACACTCCCTTACTGGGAACTGCTAATTTGATAATTTGGTTGTAAAGGGATGAGAGGCACATTTGGCATTAATCTGCTGACTTTATGTCAATGGACTGTCAAACCAAATAAAAGAACTGCAGGGGCTCAGCATAGACAGGTTGGTAAGCCTTTCTGGAATTCTAGAAAGAATCCATGCTTTCTCAAGGGATCAGATGAAAGCCATAAAAATGGAGAGAACAATTGCTTTTGTTTGATAATAGCTTTGCCTTTCCGAGAGCCAACTATGGACTACCCAGTGGGCTGGCACTGGCAATAATAGAGTGGAAATCTGGTGACAATGTATGGGAGGGGAGATACCTTATTTAGGACACCTCTCCTTCTTCTTTCCCATTAGCAGTACGGTAATTATAAAGCCCAATATGGCTAAGCTTACACTCCTATTAGCAGCTCCCTAAAACCACAAATGTAAAAATTTAATTTTGCACCAGTTATGTATGTTCCAACACCTTATCTTGATCCCAAAACTCACTTTGTAGCAGAAAAAAAATCGCACTCTTTGTAGCTCCTTTAAAATATTTTCAAATCTATGATTAAAAACTCTTCATACTATGTTTCCTTTTAATAACATCAATTAGGCCAGAATGGTTGGTTTTATCACAATTTCCCTACCGCTGCCTGTGGGGGGTATGGGCTCTGCCATGCTGATTTGATTTCATTTATAACAGGGTGTTTTACTACTTAGCCATCCTCTTTCTCAGAGAAATTCTTTCTCTACTCTTAAAATAGAAATTGCAAGTGAAAATTTACCTTTTATGGTCTATGATAAAAGTGTCTTAATGGCTTCTTTCTGTAAACCATATTATTGTTTCATTGCTTTAACTGATCTAATGTGAAGTATTCAGAGAAATAGGGTGTCTGTGAAAAATAAATGAACAATAATTACTGCCATATATATGTGGCAAATACATAACTCCTTTCCAACTCAGAGAGCCCCTCAGGAAGACCCAGGTTCCTGACATATTATACTCTACCCAAAGAGTGGGAAGGACGAACCACTAGAGGAGAAAGGATCTCAGAGCTTGGTGGGTACAAAGTCTTTCTCGTTTGGAAATCTACCTGTATTCCTACCCAGAAATATAGGTACTAGGTTCCTGCATAAACTGTGGGACAGGAAAAAGCCTACCCCTCAGTTGGAAACCGTACATTACTTGCAAAAACTATCCTTATGGACAGGTATTTGCTCCAACATTGCAGCTCTGGTGACCAAAAACCAAAACAAGACCAAGGCACTTCCAGAGGAGTGAGGTCAGCAAATACGACCAATGCCCTTCCTCAGATGACCCTCAGAAGGTGTGGGGACAGCTGTGCCACTCACCACATCTTCCTTCCTCTGTCTCCCTCTATGACATCACGTTCCTAGGCCTTCTCATCCCTGTCTTTTCCTTCTAGACCTGTTGTAATTTAGTGCAGCACTGTTTTGACTTTAGAGGAAAATAATTCCTTTCTCTTAGAATTTAAAATTCAATGTTTATGATAGAAAAGCCAAAGGCTTGGTCTTACACCCCACAATTTCTTACTGAGCCCTAGATGCTCTGTCTATGAGCTCTTTAGTCTCAGATTACTGTTCCCCAGCAGACAACATCCTATTCATCTGAATTCTTAGCAGCTCACAACATGCCTGCATATGATAAGTATTCAATAAATATTTTCCTTAATTAATGACATCTAAGATACCTCCATTGAGTTTTTAGAAACCCTGTCATCATTAATTAATTGAACAATTAATACATCACTAGTTCAAGAACTTTATATGAACAAAAGTTCAGTTGTTTGACTAGAACAAAGTGGCCTTGCAGAGGCAATGCAGAAGCTCTGTGCCACTGTTAAATTCCCAGTTATTTTTCTTCTCTACACTGATGGAGACCACTATGAAGCAGACCTGAGAAGTACTTCAATTAATCTACTGGCTTTTCACGTTCACTTGTGAATCTGTCCAATGCCTAGGCTCCTTGTCTGCAAATGGTGGACTCATAGTAAGTGAACTTCTGTGAGTCACTAATCCCTACTAAAACCTGTAGTGGTGGATGAAGCCAGAAAACCTCAAAGGATAAGACAAGATCACAGCCAAGGACACCTGGATCAGATCTCAACTAGATAAAGACTATAGCCTCAGGCATCTCATTCTTCAGTAGATTAACTTAATACCTTACTTAGAGAAGTCCTTGAGTGGTTCTGCCATTGAGTACTCCCCTCCTTTCCTCTGATAACCGAATAAATATAGGCGACCCAGAGAAGGTCTTGGTCTTAGCCCTGAGAGAATTAAGATTTATGTGAGATGGATTTGATCCTCCTGGAGCCCTGAAATCATTCCATTCACCTCTTTTTATTTAGCTTTCACCGTACACTCATTCAGGAGATTGCGGACCTGATCACCCCACAATAACTAAGGGATATTATTAACTCCATAGTACACAATGCGTCTTTTGCAGGATACTATCATTTTCACTATTTTTCCAACAATTTGTAAAGTCACAGGTTCTACTCCAGATTGTACTTCCATCCCTACTTTATGAAATAGTCTAACAAGTAATTTTAATTGTATGTATTATTCATTCAAATACTAGCTATTAAAAATTATAACAAAAATGTTTCCATTAAACATCTCATACCTTAGACACTTCTCACAGCAGCTTCACAATATCCACACTATGAAGCTCTCATTAACCTCAACATGGGTCCCTCGCATGACATGGGTGTAGTTCCCTAGTCTTCCTTCCCTTTATTGAGAGCATACAAATGCCTTTATAAAAATTGTGTTGATGACCTATGCAAGGTCCCTTTACCCCACAGTTGTCACATCCCAAATCTCCTTTTCATTCCCTGGCCTGAGGAGAACCCCAGAGATAGCTGCGTCTCTTACCTTGGGACTAAGGCTGCTTTTACCCAAAGATTTGGGAGTGGCTTAGCCAGCCCCACTGGAACCCAAACAGTAATTCCTCCTTTCTGTAACCAGCTTATCACCTAGGCAACAGAGATCACCTTCTATCTTTAACAATGAATATATGGTAAACTTCGGATTTAGGTAAACTTCCAACCTCTTTAAGGCATGCCAAGAGAATTCTCAGCGTGACAAGCCCCATAAGCAAACAGTCATGTAGAGAAGGATCCTGTGACTCCTTACAATTAGTCCCAGCCTCTGAAATCTCTCCTGCATTCTTTGAAATCTCTCGGGGCTGGGGATTTAGCTCAGGGGGCAAAGCGCTTGCCTGGCAAGCGCAAGGTTGTGAGCTTGATTCCTGGTACCGGAAAAAAAAAAAAAAAAAAAAAAAAAGAAATCTCTAAAGGCCTTCACAATGAAAGCACTCATTTCTAACCCCAGAAAAGTGACTTGGGAAGTATTGGTAGAAACATGAAAAAAAAAAAAAAAAAATCAACTAGCAGTAAATGCATTTTCCAAACCTCATTTCATTTTCACAAAATATATATCACACTTCACGATTTAATAAGCATGAGTGGTTTTAAAGGAATGCAGCTTCCTTCTTTACTCATAGTTTGACATGTCACAACCACAGAAGGAAGAATTTTGCTTATCTCAAATAAATAGTCAGCCTATACTGCAGGTTAAAGTATCAGTTTTCAAAGTATCTTTTGGTTATTTCTAGTCCTTTTTATTTCTTCTTCTTCACCTTAGGTAATAATCTTAGTTATATCCTTGGGGGATTAAAAAAAAGCCTCCTATATTATTTTTCTTAAAACAGATGAAGTAGCTGTTTGTATTAATCAGTCTTCTCCAGAAAGATGAGTCAATCAGATATAGATAGAGAAACAAGACATTAGAACTGGCTCATGCAATTATGGCAGCTAAAAAGTCCCAGGACAGGCTATCCACAAGCTAGAGGCCCTGCAGTGCCCACAGTGTGGTTTAGTCCAAGTCCAAAGTCCCCAGATGCAAGGAAGCTCACCCTGTACTTCTCAGTCCAAGCCCAAAGACCTAAAAATTCAGGGACCACTGGTATAAATCCTGGAGTTCTGATGTCCAAAGGCAGGAGAAGACATTGTCCCAGCTTTAAGAGACACAGAGACCAAGAGAAAATGGAAGTTGCCCTTTCTTGCCTTTTTTGTTCTATCCTGGCCTTCAGCTGGTTGGATGGTGCCCCCTGACACCGTGGACAGGTCTTCCCCACACAGCCCCTCAGCCTACTTGCCAGTGTCCTCAGGAAACAGCCTTCCAGAGCACCCAGAAGCAGTGCACTGCTGTTACCTTGTGCACTCCAGGCAAGCTGGCGCTTAGAACTCCCTACCACACTTGTAGTTTCATCTGCCCACTATATTACATGGTGCCATTATTACTTGGTTACATACCCCACATTTCTCCTTAATGTAACCAGACTTTGAAACTCATTTAGCAGCATTCTGTAGTAAAACTGTGTAGCTGCCTATTGATAGTGTGTGGGAAAAATAACAGATACAGTAAAAGAAATTCAGGGAAAATATTTTATATTCTTGGTTTGCAGAGGTATAGTTGTGAAATATAGATTCTAAATAGAGCCTGTAGTGTTTCAAATATTAAAAGGACAGAAAGTTCTGACTATAAATCAAAAAAGAATATAAAATATTTTGCCTGAATTTCTTTTTCTACATTTGTTTACCAAAAAATTAAAAGGGTATTTGTATGAACTCATTACACAGCGATACCTCAGTTCACAAACACTTTGTGTGCAAACAATTTTGCTTCACACACAGAAGTGTTTGAGAAGATGTTGTTTTTGTTTGCACATTCTGCATCTGGTGACAAACATGACCAAGGTCATCTTTCCCTCACATATACAAACATGACTATCTTTTCTAAAACAGTAGAACAAGTTAAGTTCATGAGTTCAGGTACCACTGTATAGTGATCTTCAGAGAAAATTAAGTATGTGATATATTTTGGAAGGCAGAGGGAAAAAAATAAAGGCACAACATAAAAACACTCAAATTACTACTTAAGAGAAAGTCAACAATCACCAACCTTGCTGAATTGATTCCCAGATGGAATCTCAAATCAACTAGAAAGTTAACAGGATAGTCAGCAAGATTTTATCCTGAAACTTGCTATACTTCCTACATTTGTACCAGTTAAACTAGAAGTTTCCTCCATTACAGGAATTACTACATGGCATACAACAGCCACTCTATAATTATATAGTCATATGCCACGTGTTTTAGTTACTTTCCTTGTCACTGAGACATAATACCTAACAGTCTGGAGTTGAATCAGACATTAATCTCACAAATATCTTGTTGCCATTATGCCTATGAACCAAAAGGTGAAGTTCAAGTTCTGACGGAGATGTTTGTCCAAGCCAATCAGTCTAAAGTGAGACAGTGAACAGTACTCAGAAGAGTACCCAAGGAGATCAAGAAGAAATAAAGTCATTGTGGCTTTTTACTTGTTATATAAAGGTCTGACATCCTGGAAGATTTAGTTTGCTTTGTTTCATACTATATTATACTGCCTCCTGGGGAAAGAAAAAAATTTTAAGGCAAGATACTCTCTTGATCTCTGCAAAATTAAGCCTTTAGGCAAAAGGTCATGGTACAGATGTCTTCTTGAGATTCTACTATAAAATCATGCAAAGTTCCTGTTTTTAAAACTGCCTATCATATTACACAACAGAGCTGTATAGAATGAGAAAAGCATATGTAATGGTTGATTGATTGTGTCAACTTGAGAAGTTTAGAAGCTTAACTAAGTTGGTTCAGCAAATCTACACCCTATGTATGGTACAGAGGACCTGCCCTAGGGCAGCCCAGCACCTGGACCATATTAAGGGGAAATGAGGAAGGACAGATCTGCTTCTGTTCTTTGGAGGAGCTGCAATCTTAGCCTTCAGCTTGGATGTTATCTCCCGGCTTCTAGAACACACTTTAGCTTCCACCTTGGATCCTTCAGCCATCAGCCTTCCATCACAGAACCACTGACCTCCTGAAATGGACTTATATGGACACTGCAGTGAACTTCAGACCTCAGACTGAAACATTTGGTCTCCAGTATGCAGATGCCTTCTGGAACTCTGTGACTGAACATTATAAGCCAATCTTGTAACTGCTTATACATTTGTAGACCTTATGTTATATCTGTTTTTCTAGTAAAACACAGACTGGTACAGTGGATATTGTAAAATCATTTCCTTTTGTGTAATAAAATATTTATTAGGGGAGGGAGAAGGGAAGGAAGGGAAAAGGGATTCAAAAATAATGGAAGGGAAAAAATGAAAACAAAGCTTCTGTAAATAGGGAGGGGAAGAAGACTTGCAGGGAGGGGAAGAGAAAGAAAAAAAAGAAGAATTAAGATATATTATGTACAGGTACAAATGATGAATATGACCATTATGTATGGCAATTACATACTAATTAAATGTTGTGATAAATAATCTTATTTTGAAAAAGTGAATCAAAGACAGATGTAATTCATAAATATCATAGATCTACATATTGCAGAAACAACCTTATTAATGCTACTCATCAAATGGATGATCTTTTCTGTCATAGATTTACATGCCAAAGTATTTAAATGTCCAAAAGCCTTTAAATTCTGCCTAACACAACTCAGAAATATAAAGATAAACCTTATAAATTGTGAAACTGTAAATTGTGAAACTTAACTTTGTGAAAATTTATAAGGATAATTCATCCTGAAATGTCCAGCATTTGTGAACTGAACTGCGTGAATCTGGAAGTTTAAATATACTTGAAATCAAAGGCAGATAAGATGTATTCAGTATCCTTCCCTCCCAGACATCCTGTAGTGGTCCTGGAGCACAAGTGATGACTGATCAGGAAGACTCTTTTGCCCTTTGCCTAGATGTTCTAAACCGCATAGCCTTATGGGAGCATAGCCACTGTTCTGACTGCCTCCTTCTTGGTCTGGTCCCTCTTCCCTTTTTTGTTTCAGTGTGTCTGCGACCCTCACATCTCTTCACCTTTCTGCTAACAGGCTCACCTTCCGGCTAAGACAACCTCCTTTTCCTGAGCGCTTTCAAAACAAAGGGGTTACAAATCAAGAGATACACAAAAATTCGAGAACTTCTGGCACCATGGCAAACTGTGCTAAATGCAGACTCCTCAAATCATAATAAAAAAATCATATCATACTGCTTAGGCAGAAAAGCAGGGAAGAAATCCCTAATTTGTCAGAAAACATAAAAACTCTCAAAGCCAATGTGGAAAGCTTATTGATATTTGGGGGGCTGGGGATTTAGCTCAGAGGCACAGTGCCTGCCTGGCAAGCACAATGTCCTGAGTTCGATTCCCGGTACCAAAAAAAAAAAAAAAAAAAAAAACAAGACATTTGGAGTTTTGAGGAATCAAAAGACAATGAGTCCATTTCTGGACCTTTGTCATAAATTCTACCCCTCATTCCAAATTGGTTTTTTCTATTTTCACTACAAAAGCTATTTTTAAAAACTGTATGTGCCCAAGTAATTTTTAAAATATTTCATTACTTTGCATAAGAAATATATTAAGTCATGTTCTTCTTAATATTTGGAAGAGTTAATCAGAAGAAACACAATTCTTTATTATTCTTTTTTTCTCTTTATAATAAAAAAGGTGAGAGATTTTATAATTTCAACTAACATTGACAGCTAGTATTTTTAAGTGAAGACACAGCTCCATTGTCATTAGAGACATAGAAAAATAAATTAAAATCTACAGGTTCCAATTTCTACTGACTGACTATAATCTTGGGAAATTCACTTGATATTTCCCTGTCTTCATTTAGTCATTTATGAACCAATTTAATAATATTCTTAATTTACTTCTAATGTCAGTAGGAGACTCAATTAATATCAATAAACTAAACTAATTTTCTTTGGTTAAAAGACTAGATAATTATGCATTACTTTGATGTTCTTAATTTTGAAAGTATTTTAAGATGTGGAAATGATTAAATTTGTAATCTTTTCAATGACCTTTACTTTAATTTGATTAATTGTGACATATTTTAATTTTTAAAGTATATATGTGGCTTTTCAAAATGATAAAATCTTTTCCATTCAATTAAAGTCAACTAAACCAAAATACCCTCACCTAAACTGACAACTTTTATACCTCAACTTCTACAGGTATACATTGCTTTTGCTTGTAACTTTACTCAAAGTAAATATAATTAAACTAAGAATGTTACATGTATATATTGCATTTCTTGTAATTTTACTCAAAGCAAATATGATTAAGCAAAGAATGTTCATTCTCATTTTTTAAAAATGTGGCACCTCAGTTCACAAGCTTAATTCTATAATTATGGAAAAATTGGCCATGTTTGTGTTTGTGTGAGAAAGATGGCCACAGTTGTGTTTGTCACCTAATGCAGAGATTACAAACAAAAATAAAAGTTTGCCAAATACTTCTGTGTGGGAACCAAACTGTTTGCAAACAAAAGTGTTTGTGAACCGAGGTACCACAGTATCAATTTTTAAACAGAGCCTAAAATACTTTTGGTCATTTTACACGTAACAATGAGAGTGTCACACCCATGTTTATGCTTTAGAATATTTCTATTGCTGAATTATTAATTTTAATTTTATGAGTTTTATTATATTAAACAATGAATGCTTAACAGGGAAAAAATCATAAAAATAAAGTGTTTCATTTTAAATATTTATTGAGGGTTTACAAAAAAGCCTCAAAATTTTCTTTTTTTTTTTTTTTTTTTTTTTTTTTTTTTTTTTTTTTTTTTTTTTTTTTTGGTTTTTTTCTCCGGTACCAGGAACCGAACTCACGACCTTGCACTTGCCAGGCAGGCGCTTTTGCCGCTGAGCTAAATCCCCAGCCCCGCCTCAAAATTTTCAACATTGACTGATTTTTTGTGTACAAAGTCTAAAAAAAGAACAACAGAAATAAATTCCTATGTGAACTACAATGAAAATACCAATAGAACTCGACAACAGAATAATCTTTGAATTGTCACACTCAAGGCAGTCTTCACGTTCAATGGAAATTGCATGCTCCGTACACAAGTATCACTTACGCTGATAGCACGTATGTTTTGTTTTCTTGTTCTTTCTTGCAGGGCAGAGTTGACATCATTTTGTTTTCCTGTTGTTATAGTAGGTCTTTGGGATGCTGCTCCTGCCTGTTCACTTTTCAGCTCACCTATGTGGTCCACAACTGTTTTGCATAGTTTTTCTTCTGCTATAAATGATCTCTTATGAGTACCAGTCCCAACCCTCTAAGATAATTGCTTGGTGGCATTTTGCCCTTGTTATCTTCTTTGTAAACTATCAAACTATTTATGCCACACATGTTTAGGATCAAATAAAATGCAACCATTAGTCAATTCTTTGTGTTTTGAGTGACATCATAGTTGCTGCATAATTCATCCACAGCCTCTGCTCCATTTTTGGTTTTGTTGTGGAAAGCTTCCATCTCAGCCTTCCATTTTGTGAAGGTTTCCCTATCAATATTTCCATCATGGTGCAGTGTTGACCTCAGCAGTACCAGTTTGTTTTTCTTTGCCATATATGAAGCCAATGCAAATCTTTCTGAAATCCAAAGATTGTACCACACAATTCTCTGTTTTGAAACTGCAACATTTCATTCGGAACTTCTGTGTTGTTCCTGTGTACACTTCCTGCACTGGTCAGTTTGTGCTCTGTTAGCAAATATATCCTTAATTGGAAACCAGTAAATAAATTGTTGAATGTCACATTCTGATTAGTTTGGGAGATAGGAGCAACAACTCTGTTCACAACATCATTTGATTTATTCTATATGAATAATGACCTGATGGCTAAGTTTCAGGATAAATAAATTGAAGGCATAATAATTCTTCACATCTACAAGAGCAGGAATTTTTATGCCATATTTTGATACCTTGCTCTTCTACCAGTCTTTTACATTCCTGAAATTACCATGAGAAATCCCTACTAAGTACAGTAAACATACGAATGCTTTTAGTTCAGCTAGTGAGGAGTCATAATAAATACATTTCGAATTATGGGTATTGGTGCCTACAGAACATTTTACTTGTATGTCAGCCTTTGTGTATTTCATAACATCTTGTAACATTTCATGTTATAACTTCCAACACTGAATGGCAGTGCTGGTATTCTTTATAATAGGTTTTACCCCTGCCAAGACTTTCACTATGTTTTCAGAGTTAGTTTTAACATTGTATCATTCCATTTGGTTGTGTGATAATTATTCAAATTTGGATTAGTCAAATATGTTCTCACATTGCTGTTTTCTTCATCATCTGGATCAAGAAGGTGTGCATTCTATGTGTTTGTATCAGCCAATTCTTGCTCCATTTCACTGTCACAGGAACTTTGGATCACATGGCCAACATCAGAGTCATCACCATCATCATCTTCATCACCATCATCATCATCCTCATACATCTACATCACTCTTCTGTTATGAAAACATGTATTTTACCATAATGGATCATCTTCATCATCCATGCATGAGTAATCTAATGATTCACATTTGTCCTCCACCAAAACTTGCATATCTGGCTTTTCATGTTCCATTGTACTGAATTGGGCTACTTCTACCAAAAAAAAAAAAGGGAAAGAAAACTTTTTAAAAACACAGCCTAGAGTGGTCTGGGTATATCATACCCTCTGTGATATTCGGGTAAACATACATAAAAACTGTTCCACAAAGCATAATGTGGGTGTAAATGATGCTTTGACACTTTTGTACATGTTCACATCTTGCCTTTCATTGTACCAAGTGGGTAAACACAAAGATTGCTTCTTTTATCCCTCAGGGAAATGTACTGAGATGCACAGCTGGTTACTATTATGCTAAAGTACAAACTTCAGTAGAAAAGTGAAGGGTGTGTATATGTCACACTGTTGTGTTTGGAGGGATAAATGAGCTTTAAATGCTGGTCTCATTCATCTTATTCCTTCTAATGTACTGTGAATATGTGTGGGCTTGTGTATGGGCATATGGCAGAGTAGGGGTGAAATATGGGCTCACTATATGTGTGGGGGGGGTAAACTTCATCACAAATGTGTACTAGGCGTAAATAGATCAATGTTAAATATGCCAGCACTTGAGTGATTAAGAATGAGAATACACATTACCGTATGTCTTCTATTGATATAACAGAAAGAAAAAATTAAATGATTTTTGTATTTTATCACAGGACCACTTTTCCTAATATACTAGGCTTCGTTTTGCCTATTGCATTTCCCTTACTTCCTTTTATGTCCCCAAATGATCAGCTCTCCTTCTGAAACATGTAATGTGGAAAAAATTGTCTTAAAATGAGCTTTCTATAAAAGATGACATAAAATATCAGGGCAAAGAAAGAGATAATAGGAGACCTAGGAAAGCATGTCAGAGTAGGTATTCTGGAGTACTTCCCTGTCTCTTTCATAAAGAAAGGCAAGAATTGTCAGTCCACTAATGACAATTTTTGTAAGATTTCTGTGTTCCAGGAATGGTGCTATGAGACGTTTGCAAAGTTGGCCTTTGCTAACTGAGGAGTTGCTTTTTCCTGGGGCTTTCCACATTCCATGCGTGAGGACAGCCTGTGTCCCAAGCTCAAGCCATTTAAGCACATCTGTGCTCATTATTAGGCCAGACCTCCTGTTCATTTCCTTGGCCATTAACCTAACTACATGTCCTTTCCCATTAAATCTCTCATCAAAACATTTGTTAGTGCTCTAGGGGAAACACAAAGTTTGATCAGGTCCCAATTATCCACATGAAGGCTCTGTGTTGTTCATTGTCCTTTTACCCCTCCTCCACTAAATCAAAGGGTAAGCAAGGAAGAGTTGTATAATACAGTGCTGGTAATATGTGTTAAAATCAGCCTATAAAATGTCCATATGTACTGAGAAACTTTGTACTTTATGAAGGGTGGTGTAGGAGCTGAGGAAGGTGTTTGATCAGTGGAGTGTAATATTCTAATTGCACCCAGAGAAAATACTCAAAATAGGTTAAAGGATGGGGATTGAAACAGAGAGAAAAACTGGTTTAGTTTTACTAGTGAAGCAGTGATGAGGGCATAAGCTAAGGCACTATTACTGGAGTGGAGAGAAAAAGGACACTTGAGGGAGTGTGACCTCAGAGCGGGAGAGACAGAGATGATCGCAAGCATCAGAAGTGAATGGCCAGGAGGGTTGTGGTGGTGAGCACAGAAAGATTATATCCAGTAGGTCAGTCAGGGGAGGCAAGGAAGGCTTGAGTGAGGGCATCACAGAGGGGGTCAAGGGGTCCACAGGGGGGAGCAGAGGGGAGAAGGGAAAATAGGAAACTTTCTACCGCAAAAGGAAGAGGTGAGTGAGGAGGGGCAAAATTGCAGGGGGAGGAAAGAGGAAGGAATCAAGGGAGGGAGGGAGGGAGGAAGGAAGGAAAGAAGGAAGGAAGGAAGGAAGGAAGGAAGGAAGGAAGGAAGGAAGGAAGGAAGGAAGGGAGGGAGGGAGGGAGGGAGAGAGAAAGAGGCTGGGTGTGGTGGTACCAGCCTGTAATTTTAGTATGCAGGAGGCTGAGGCAGGAGGATCACTGTGAGTTCAAGGTCATGCTGAGATACATAATGAATTCAAGACCAGCATAAACTACATAAAGATACTCTGTCTCTAAAAAAAGGAAGGGGAGGGGAAGAGGAAGAGGAGGATGAAGAAGAAGAGGAGGAGGGAGAAGAAGAAGGGGAGAAGGAAGGGAGAGGAGAGGGGAAGAGAGGATAAGGAAGAGGAGGGGAGGGGCGAAGAGAGGTGAGGAGACGGACCTAAAAGAGGAAAGATGAGTCATGTCCAAGGGGGATGAGACTCAAGAGTGAAGGTGCAGAAGAGGCGTCTGGACTTGCTCCAGAGGGTGAGGATGCTGCGCTGACACCGGAAGGGCTCCCCGGTGCTCCCCTAGGCATCACCCGCTTCTCCCTCTGGCATCAGGACTTGGCGCTGCTGTGAAGACACATCCAGCACTAGATACCACCAGAACCTCTTCTCTCAGTGTGCAGCGCCCTCTTAAATCTGCCTCTTGAGCTTGGATTGTAAGATCCATGTCTGTTCTTCAACTGTAAAACGCGGGGCATCTGCTGTCTCGATGATGAGAAGTGAACATTACAAAATTCAGTGTATTCAAGGTGCAATCCTTGATCGTCACAACTCCAATCCTAGACAGGAATGAATAAAAATATTTCTTTACAGAACAGAACTTTGGTTTCTGGAAATCACTTTTATGTGGAAGCAATTTTCTAGGGGTAAATACTGAGTGATCTACTCAGAAGTGGCAGTTTATTTCAAATAAACGAGCCTCTTTTCATTTCTATTAATCTACAAGAAGTGTCATTATCTGCTGTGCCATCACAGCTAACCTACCCAGGAACACGCACTTAAAAACAGGTAGGCAGCCAGCAGCCTTTGCCATGTGGATTTAAGTTACCCTCCTATCAGCAGCTTGTGCCGCCTGGCATGGCAAAGTCACCTGTCCCCTTACAGAGAATGCCATTTGCCCAGTTCCTTTTACAGCGAGCTCCATGCCTCTGCTTTGTGGCTGACATATTTTGCTCCAGCTGAATAGACTGCCAGATGCCACTGGGACGTTTTATTATCAGTACATTTATTATGAGGCTAGTGAGAGTTGAGATGACAGAGGCCTTTTCCATATCACAAATTATCATACAACTTTCAGAAGTGCTCTGTTTTTATTAAGTTCAATGATGAGCATCCTTTCTTTGCACCTCGACTTCCTAATTCCCACCCAAACCTAGAGACATTTTCCCTCCTGTGTCAGGATCATGCACTTCCTTGGAATCACTTCCGTTTGGAAATCATTTAGTCTGGGATATCATCTCCACAGCATTGATAGCCCTTCCTATTAGGGGATGGTTTTAGGAACACTTCTGTCACCCATTTTCAGTGAAAACCCTCCCCCTCCCGCCAAGCCTCACAATGAGAAGCAGGAGCAAAGGTCCTCCTACAGTGAGACTGAGACCCAGAAATCCTGGATCCAGAACCTATCAGGTGGTCTAAAGCCTATAAAACAAATCTCACCACTCCTCTCAGAAAATACTTGATAGTGATACAACTTACATAACATGAACAATGAGTGGTGATACTGAAAGGATTGCTAAACTTCCCCTGATTAAAACAAGA
Source organism: Chinchilla lanigera (assembly GCF_000276665.1). Lineage (NCBI taxonomy): Eukaryota > Metazoa > Chordata > Mammalia > Rodentia > Chinchillidae > Chinchilla > Chinchilla lanigera. Next base: position 6,078,175 of record NW_004955488.1, on the reverse strand, counting down.
AAGAAAATTGTCCATCAAATGTGCCACAAGAAAGACTGGAAACTGAGGATTCTTCCACTTCCTTTTTTGAAAAGTGTGCGGCCGAACAGCCATAAAGTGGCAGTCAAAAAGTATCCAATCAAAAACTCCAGGAAGTATATGTCACAGCGCTGAATCCACCCACCAATAAAAATGTACTATTCTCTTATTGTCTGTATTTTGTGTTACTGACAGGGCAGGCTTTGTGAGCCTTCTGAGGGACCCACACTCAGAAGGCTCTGAGCTTGCCTGAGAGTCTGCTGTCACCACCTTGAAGGGCTTTGAGCCTTTGCATCTTCAAAGTCTTCATCGGTTTTTGCACTTAATTCCATCATCTCATCTTGCTCCTGGCCCCACAGATTGGATAGCTCGTCCCGACAACAGCTTCTCCACTGATAATGAGAACCTAAAAGAAACAGAAGACCACACACTAAATGCAAAAGAAAGGACACGCTCTGGATGTTGAAGTATCTCTCAGCTTTCCAAAATTTGGAATTACTCATAAGTTCTCATTCTGAATGATCACATTCTTTTGCACACAATACTGATTTTGTAAGTAAGTCTTATTTGTAATGGAGGTCCTCCAAATTATATCTATAATCTTCCAACCCACAAGACCTCTACCATGGAAAGTGTCCTTCAGGCTTTAGTTACCTGGAACCTGGTAACAGTTGGCAAATTACTCAGACTCAGTTCCTTCCCACCTATCCAACTGGTGATTGTTTCTTAGCATTTTAGCTTTTACTTCAGCAGAGGCTGGGGAGAAGCCAGAGGTTGAAAAACCACAGCTTGGCAGATTCTTATCATTTTCTAAGAGTTCCAGAAATCTAATAGGATGTGGAGATGTTGAAAAGAAGAGATTCTGATATTGTTTGCAAGTTTTCTTCAAGAAGCAAGTCCTGTACCATCATTTCTAACCTACACTACTGCACGGTGGTATGTTTACCTGACTAATAGTGTCCTTTTCTTGTCTTGGTTACAGGGTGCCTTTCAAGGGATGGGAGGATATTTCTCTGTTGTGGATTTCCCTTGCTCTTTTCTCTGACTGTGAGCTTGTTACAGAAGGGAGGCTGGAGACATAGACTGCTCATTAATGCAGACTTCGAAAAGGGTGGGCACAGGTGGACAGAGCCAAAGCTTAGATCTGTGTGACCTTTCTCTGGCACACGGATCTCTCTACCTACTGGAGTGACAGCCCCTACATTCAATTTCATGTTGGTAGGGTGCTCTCCTACCGGTCTATTTGAATGCTGAATTCACATAGTTTTTCCATTTTTATTAAAAGGCAAAATTGTTTCCTTAAACTGGTAATATTTGAAAGGTACTCTCTTTTAGATAATGTGATGTACCACAGGTCTTCCCTTATATTTCCCACAGTTAGTACATGCAAAATAAAAGAATATATGAAACACTGATTACACTATAACTAATTTTCTTTCACTTTTTATTTTAAAGAGAATAAAAATATTAAATACAATACAGAATTTCAAAACAAAATGATAGGAAATCAGCAATAGTGGTTATATTGCACATTGTTCTTTAAAGTACTGTTCAGGGGGCTGGGGATTTAGCTCAGCGGCAAAAGCGCCTGCCTGGCAAGCGCAAGGTCGTGAGTTCGGTTCCCGGTACCAGAGAAAAACAAAAAAAAAAATAAAAATAAAAATAAATTACTGTTCAGATAACCAGATATAGGCATGGCAAAAAAAAAATAAACATTAACTGTTTCTTTCAATAGACCAACAGGAATTAGTAGTACAATTATCTTAGCTATCATATATATATTTTCCCCTTTCTTCTTTCGTTTCTCCTTTCCCTCATCCCAGTATTATAACTAATTTTCTTTGAGAAATTTATTACAAATAAATTCTGAAGAATTTGAGAAGCCAGCTAGTAGTTCAGGGAGTTCCTTCAATATATTAATTTTCTTTTTTTTAGATAAGGTTTGAAATTAGATTCAGATTGCAAATTACAGCTTTGTATGGGCTCCCCACCGCTAGCTAGTGAAATCCTCTGGCTTCTGCGTAATGAAGCAATTTGGCTTCTCATAATAGGACTGTGAGAACCTTATTTCCCACTGGCAGAATAATATGACTGCAGCCAGAAATGCAGGAATCCAACATTTGCTCTTTGCCTGGGTCACCAGTAGGGATACATTAAACTCAAAGAAAACAGGAAAGAAAACACAGCAATCCACCTGTGTGTTTCAAATTTATTCTAACACCCGCCCTCCCCGTCATCTTACCCGGCTCTTCAGATGTGGCTCACAAAATTCTATTTTCCTTTCTCTGAGAAGAATTAACCTTCTGCTGGTTTCTGGGCACATGACTCACACGCTGCTTCCCTCATACCCTGGCTACTCGGCAGCCCAGTGCTCCAGTGGGTCCTTCCTTCAGGCATAAAATGAAGTCTCTTTCTGTGGAAGAGTCTGAAATCTAGGGCAGACCCCTTGATGACAAACATGTGGTGATTAAATACTATGCATGCACCATATTGGATGTTCAGGAACAGAATTCAAGCCGGCGGACAGGACTCAGCCTCCCTTTGTAAGTTAAACACACACCAGTTGACCGCTGGAGGTGCCGTTCACTGGAGAACTCACCCGTGGAGCCTGGCAATTCATTCATGCATCTAGTTTTCAAATACACTTCCCTCCTTGGAGTTTCTTGGATCTCCTAGCACAATTTCAACTAACTTTACTGCTTCTTTTGGTTACTTGGGGTGAAGGGAGAGACACAGAAAAAGAGAAAAGGTTTCCTAACAGTTTATCAAAATTGTTTTGCAGTGTATAGTTTTCTGTCACCCTTGCTGCTGTGTCTTTGAGCATTTGAAAGCAATTGATGTTGCCCGGAGACTGTTTTTCTTTTAGAAGTCCCTGTGTTTGAAATTCAAATCTCAACTGTCAGCAGGCTGCTTGCCCCAACTGTGCAACTGTGTCTTTTCCTAAGGTCCTTAACAGGGTGCCTTATGGCAGATCCCTCAAACCAGAAGCTTTCTTACTCCAAAGGTCCAGAAGGATCCTATTCCAGCTGGTGGAAAGAGAGACAGGCTTGACACAGTTAGCTAATACCTCTCGATTTCAGTGACGTTTATTATCAAGAGTCCACTGCCTGACACTCAGGTCACATCCTCTCTGGCTTCCCGTAGTTATTATGTCTCCATTCCCTGGTTTGCCTGTTCATGCTTGTGCCTGACAGAACAGTAGTAAGCTGCAATGAGGACTCCGGTTAGCGGCCACTCAGGAAAACCCTCCCAGTCTTTTTCCCTCTTTGGTATCACTGTCGCCATCACACAAGGTTGGAAATGCTTCCTACAATTAAAAAATATGAGACTTCCAAATCTTTAGTCACAATCTGAATGAAGCTTGCCAACCTGCCTTATTGTATTTGTAATAGTTCTTGCATTATTCAACTTGGCCTAAGACTAGAAATTTTCTTTTTTGCATTTGGTCATACAAAAGGATCTCAGCTGCTGCTTTCCTCAGGCAAGATGGCTGGGGAAGGGGACCAGGGATGGGCATATGACATGGGCACAAACTGCACAGTAACACCCAAAGAACATCACCACAGATCACCACAGCAGGGGAAGATAATAGCTAAGAAGACAACAAAAAGAAACCATTCGGTTGCCATTAGCCAGCCTTCATCATCAGCCACTCCTGTGTGGGCTGGAAGGACACATCAGTGGAGCAGTCACGGTGGCCAAGCTGGAAGACGGGTGTGGACCCAGCAGTGTGGACACCCACAGATCAAAGCCCTTCTATCTACGGCTGCCTAGCTACCAGACACGGCTGTGACAAAAACTAGGGTGGACCCTCCAGGATGACCTGCCCGTGAGAGACCAACTGACCACTTGGCCTCAAGTTGGCTTCTGTGGACCTTTTTCATCCCTCAGAGAGATACAGACCTACTCTGTATACATTTGTGCTGTTACTGTCCTCAAAACCTCAGCCAACACCACTACATATGAGCACATAAGGTGCCTGAACTCGCAGTGTTGCTTTATCTGCATTGTCGTTACACTTGTGTGCGCGTTGTAATAATTTCATATATCTACATTTGATCCACTATTTCAGATTTTTTATATATTTCACACTTTAATGAAATGAAAATAAATTGGGGGGCTTACGTCATAGGACACAGAGATAATTTGCAAATAAGGTATAAATGGAGCCAGCATGGTGCCACATGCCTGTCTTCCCAGAAGTCTATGAGGCTGAAGCAAGAACATCGTAAGTTCAACCCCAGCCTAGGCAACTTAGCAATTTAGTAATAGCTTGTTTCTAAATAAAAAATAAGAAACGGGCTGCAGATATATCTCATTGTGAAGGTCTTGGGTTCAATTCCCACAACACAGAAAGAAAGAGAGAGAGAGAGGGAGGGAGAAGGGGCAGGGGGAGGCAGAGGGGGAGGGGGAGGGGATGGGAGAGGGGGATGGAGAGGGAGCATAAATGGCCAAAATATATTTAAAAAGAAGCTCTGCCTTACTAGTCAGAAAAAATATGCACTTTATTTTTTTGTTTTGATTTCTGTTTTTTTTTTTTTTTTTGTCTTTTCTCCCAGTACCAGGAATTGAACTCACGACCTTGCGCTTGCCAGGCAGGTGCTTTGCCGCTGAGCTAAATCCCCAGCCCCAAAAATATGCACTTTAAACCAGTGGTACCTTTTCCACTTATTAATTTTGGAGAGATATAAAAGAATAATTAAACCTAGTTAAACCTAGTGGTGCAAAATTGGGATGAGGCAAAAGAGAAAAGAAAGAAGGGGAAATTATGTATATATGTATATACAGGATAGCTAACATAGTTGTACTACTGACTTTTATTGCTTCACTGAAAGGAACAGTTAGTGACTAATTATTTGATCTATCTTGCATGTCTATTTGTTTTCCTGAGAAACCACTTTGAAGATATCAATATGTAATACAACAACCATTGTTAATTTCCTACCATTTTGTCTGTAATTCAGTATTGCTTGTATTGTTCTTATATTTTGTAAATGGATGTGTATTTGTTATTATGTTTTCCTTCTGCTATTTTTAAAATAAATTTTAAAAAACTAGTAGTGTGAGACAATGGATAATTTTACACATTCAATGTGAGAGATGAGTATATTTACTAGAAAATGTTTTGATATAGTACATATCAAAATAGAATATGTATCTTTCTGATAAAAAGCCACATGTATATATTTGCTTTAAGATAGCTTTACTATTTTAATTATAAAATTATTTTAATATTTACATGTTCTTTATAAGAATTTAAGGTAATAGTCAAGAAAAATGCAAAGACTTATCAGCTGCAAATTAATTCATGATAGTTAATATACCATTATATGTCTATATAATGGAATGCTAGTCAATCACTACAAATTATGATCAACAAATACATATATTGATTCACAAACAAAGGTAAGCACAGTAGGATTTTTAAAATGCAAGTAGGATTTCTAAAAATGCATATGCATGCCTATGTATGCTCACACTTAGCAATGAAAAAGTCAAAAGGAATATAAAATATTGTGGTGAGATTATGACAGTCCTTTCCACATAATTTTACACCAGCATAAATTAAATCAGGATTGAGCAAAATAGCAAAGTAGAAGCCGGCATGGTAATAGCCTCCTCAAGAATTTGAACTGAGATACCTGCAGAACAACTGCTGATGAAACTGGAGGTGATATGCATGAAAATCCAATATTTTACAAAATTAATATGCATCAATAATAAAGTGGAAAAGTGTGGGAAAATAATCAGGAAAAAAGTCTTATAGTGTTAAAAGTTTTTAGAACTAGTCATATGCTATGTATAAGGCACATTAGCCAAAGTAAATCCTCAACTACTTTGTAAGATTTAATTTACTGTAGAAATATTGGCAGTAGTGGCATTGTATGAATATGTTTAGATAAATATTATTTTCTTCTTCCTGAAAGTACTCAGTACACCTACGGCCACTTCTGAACTGGCAAAGGTTTGTGTAATTTTCCTTTTTATACATTATCCTAACAAAGACAAGAACTTCTAGAAACTAAAAATTCATACAGGAAGAATCTGTGCCAATAACCATTCATTTATTCAGCAGTTGAGCGTGTTTAGCCCAATGGGGGAGAGATGAGTAACTATGACATTCCAGTACAGAGCAATGTCATGAGGAATACGCAGAGGCTACCTCACAACCTGAGGGTCTGGCTTCCTCCCTCCTCCCTCAGCTTCCAGGTAGAATCTCAGATAAAACCAAAACACACAAGACCCTTATGCAACTTCTGAAGAAGTTTTGCAAACAATTTTGATGTATGTATGAGGGTAGGAGCAAGAGAGAAATGAATATTTTTTTAAAGCACTTTTTTTGGACTTTCCATCAGCAGTGTATCCATATTATACAATCTGAACACGTTATCCTGCTACAAGGTTTGGAAGGCTATCTCTGGTTCAGTGCAGAGAGCTGGGGTTTGCAGGACTTGGGCACTCGATATTTGGGAGTTACTACAGGCCGTCCAGTATACGTAGAGACATTTCCATCTATTTGACCAAGAAGCAAGTTCAAGGAAAGTAACAGCACTGGGTTTGTACAAATCATCTCTGTCTTTCCTGAAGCATTCATACAGCACTATACTCTGTAAAACGGATGTATCTTAGCATACACGTACTCATGATTACACTTCTAATTATTGCAAAATCCCAAATGTAAATCTTCCTGCTGCCTGGGAGATTATATTAAAAGGTTTCCGGGTTCTTCGTTCAATTTCTCACACTGACATTAGAGGCTCATTAATATTAAAGAGACCTGGGGTATCGTATTAGCTAATCATACCTAAGACTATCTTTGGAATCTGTCAAGCATAGACCTGACTTCTATTTTTATAGCTTGATGTGCACCGTAGACTGATTTGACTATTTTTAAAACTATCAATCCCTCTTTGACTGGAAGAAAATTCTCTGCGTTAAGATGCATGCTTTACCAAGGTAAATATCACCTGAGGGAAACATAATCTGAATTATGGACAAAGTCTATGTCCATTCTTCAGGCAACCCATATGATCCTTCTGCTTTCAAGTTCCACTGGGTACAACCACATCTTGGATATGGTGTTATTAGCTATGATCCCTCATTTGGTCCTTGTCTTGGTTACTTTTCTCTCATTGCTGGGGCAAAATACCTGATGCCCAAAATTAAGGAAGGAAAGGTTTATTTAGCTCACAGTTTGTGGAGGTTTCAGCCCATACTCAGCTGGCTCCAAGGCAGAGTGGCACATGGCAGAGGGCAATTGTTCATGGCGGCTGAAAACAGCAAAAGCAACAAACCAAAAGGGAGGAGTAGCGGCAAGCAGCCTCTTTCTCTCCCTTACATATGGAAACTATCTGCCCCAGGGCGGGTGTAGCACTCACACCCATAATCCCAGCATTGGATCACGGATCAATCATAAACTCTAAAAGCCTGCCCCATGACTTCATGAGGCTTTGGGGGGACATCCAGACACAAATCATAACAGTCCTGTTCAGGGAGGCCTTTAGAACTCCACAGAAAAAAATACCAATGTCAGGGTCCAAAATCTCTGTTTGCTATGAAGAAACAGAAAGCATATTAAAGATTTCTCAGTTAGATTCAGTATTTACTATGTGAGTAATCATTGCCAGTCATTTCCAACAATAAATCAACCATTATTAAGTGCCTACTGTATATATGGTATTCTGTTGTACCCTGTGAGAAAATGTAAAAGATTAAGCTATGACCTGCCCAGAAGCACTTTTAACCTGCTCAGAAAGAGAACAGAGACTCTAAATATAAGCTGGTTGTCAAACAAGCCAGCAAAATGTGACATTTGTAGAAACTGGGGCAGGCTATGTAAGGAAAATCTTACAAAAGTTTCTTATTTGACACTAAGCAAAAAGTCAAACTTTTTGTATTTCTTATACTGGTTCATTCTTCTGAGTATAGCTTCCTCACCTTCCAGAGAATAATCCATCCATGTTACACAACCAAAAGTTAGACCAAGGCTTAAATCCTCACTCAGAATTCAGTATTATTTCATTGCTTAGAAAAAGAAGAATTTCAAAAGAAGTATGCTATCTGCACAAGTTAGGTCATTCTTTTATATAATAGAATTATAAAAGGATTTCATCCACTGTAAAAAAAATCAACTGTGAGTAGTAAACAGATGAACTTTCACAGAGAGCAAGAGAATAAACTGGAAAAGGAGGCAGATTTATGACAGTGTTTCATTTTAATGTTTCTTATTGTGTGTCTTTGTTTATCAGTAACAATTTATGATTTGTTCTATGTTTTGTTTTTACTTTTTTTTTTCTTAGTACTGGGGAGTTGAACCCTGGGCCTCACACATGCTAAGCACATGCCCTGCCATACAATGCCATCCCCACTCCTCTAGTTTACATGTGATACTAAAATCATCATTATATTAAGGCTTTTTTAAAGAGCAGAATGTATTTATTGAGGGAAAGAAAGCTTCTGTCTGAGAGAGGGACAGAAGGGGACCCGAGTGGGTTGCCAAGGACCCTGCCTTTCCTAGGGATTTTATAGAGCAAAACCACGAGGTGAGGCGGGCCCAAGGTGGGGGAAAAATGGGAAATCGCAAGGTGGGCATGAGGATGGACAAAACTATGGTCAGCCAGTAAGATTACAAGTATAACTGTTCAGGTAAAATTGATTAAATCGGGATCAAATGGGGAAGTGAGTTATGTAACAAGAGGGCATCAATACAGAACAGGGGCTTCCTTGTAGGGGGTTGGGTTAGTGACCCTTCCTGGCTTTTTCAAGACGATCGATACCTACTTAGAATATAAACCCCTGGTGTCCATCCCTAGGGAGGTAAGTGGCTGCATCTGTTTAATCTTTTGTCTTGAGGTCCTGCCCACAGCAGAAGTGCCCATCTCTCCGTTTGCAAGGTATCCCGTCTTCTGCACTGGCTCCTTCAAGGGCCCAGCCCTGTGACTGCCTATAATATCTCTATATAATATCTAACTCAACTGCCTGTAACATTCTATTCAGTCTTTTAAACAGAAAAAGAACTTCTGAATTTGGTAATATTTGTCTCATTCATTTCCTGATGTTTAGAGAAAGTGTAATTAGATACAGTCTCAGCCCAAGTCATCAAAAAGCAAAGCCTCAGGCACTGCTTGAGTTGCTAATAATTTGACAAGGACAGCCCGAGGGCCTTGAAGGCACAGGATAAAAAATAACGAAAGGAAAGCAAGAGAGACTTGTAATGCCAGGGGTAACTATTGCTTCACAGTGAGCCACGGAGAATCCCAAAGCTATTAGTGAGGAACTTCCACAAGAATGTTGTGAGGAAAAACTTCTCTTCACGGGAGTTAGCATGACAGCCAAAGAAAGGAGACCACCGGCCAATGCCCGCCTCCCTTCACCCTTCGAGCAAGGCTCACATGCTAACTGCCTGAACTCTGAGGCGTCATCGGTCAGTCCCTGCCTTACCACTCAATCCTATTCCACCCCTCCGGGACTACAGGTCTCACTTCCGGCTGTGTTGTTTCATCCACTTCCCGTGCAGGACAGAAAAAAAGACACTACTGTCAGGACATTCTTGAGGAAGTTGAAGAAAGCGTGAGAGGGTTTTTGTCTGATAGAGGTGTCTGACACCACATTATTTCCATTTCTCTTGGCTTCTTTCCTTACCATAGCTTTTGAACAGTAAACACTCAGTAGCTATGATTCATAGAGTTAGCGAGTGTTGTGAGTTACCTCTGGGTTTACCAGTGACCATACCCCAAATTTCAGGCTTAATGTCTGTAATAAACAGAATAGGGACCCCACAGAGATGTCCTTATTTTCATAGCCAGAATCTGTGAAGATGTTTATAGCAAAAGGGGCTTTGCAGGTGTGATGAAAATTAATTAATGAGATTAGCCTAGATTATCCATGTGGGGGGTCCGTCTAATGACACAGAACATGTTCAGAAGGTAGGTAAAGTGAGAAGGATTCGATATGCCATTGCTGTTATGAAGATGAAGAAGGGAACACCAGCCAAGGAACGCAGGCAGCCTCGAGACCAGGAAAGGCATAGAAGTAATCCTTCCAAGCCCCACAAGGGGAGCAAAGCCCAATGAGACCTGCGATAGAGTTCCCACCTATAAAACTGTCAGACAATAAAGTTATGCTAAGAGGCTAAACGTGTGGTAATTTGCTATTGCAACAATAATATAACAAATAAAGTATAATAAAATGAAGCTGTTCTGTTCTCCCATGAAAAATCTTAGTTTATTCTCACCACATGATCTATTCTTTTAAGAAATACAGGACTCAACTGGGGTAGGTTTTTTTTATTTTGGTTGTCTAATCTTCCTAATGAGCTACAAATATGAAAAGCTATTATGTTTAATGATGCAAATTAAAAAGGATGTCCCCTAAAAGAGGTGAATTTTTGAAATGATAAAGGAGCCTTTTGTGAGTATGAAAAGAAAACAGAAATAGCATCTTTGGTGGTTAGATGTGTTAAATAGGAAAAAATACTTACTGAGAGGGAAAATGTATGCATTTGGTAAAAGATTTGACCCAATGTTAAGAAAAAATTTCTAAAAATTGAGCTGCATGTCTAGGGAACAGATTTGGGAGGCAATGATAGTGTAAACAAAGTTGGAATAAACATCTGATGGGTATTACCAAGGATATGCAAGTATCTGATGAGTTATCTTTATACTTCTTCAATATTGATACCCTGTGATTAACTTAGAAAATAACTGTATTGACTTTATTATAGTAATAGTGTAAAAACAAATACAAGAAACAGGACTAGATACCAGGAATGTGTCTACAGGCAAATGAAAAAGAGAAAGAAAAAGAAAAGTCAAAATAGGAGAAAAAAGAGAATTCAAAATGAAAAGCCAGGCGTGGTGGTGCACACCTGTTATCCCAGCACTTGGGAGGCTGAGGCAGGAGGATCATTAAGAGTTCAAGACCAGCCTGGGCTACAAAGTGAGCTCAAGGCCAGCCTGAACTGCCCAGGGAGACCCTGTCTCAAAAAGACAGAAAAAAGAAAAAGAAATGTCCATTCCAGTACAATTGCTAAACGTATATATTAAGATTAATTCATGTGAAAAAATAAGAAACAGGCCATATCCTTGATATTATAGAAATATAGAGTAAGGAAGTAGGGGCAGGAGGAGCTAAAATACCAAGGAGCTCTGTACATAACAAAGGCATAAATATGCTAATGAGGAAATGGATAGCACTAATGCTGATGGAAGACATAGTGTTTCATAAGAAAATCATAATATTAAGATACTTGACTAACAAAAGCAAATGGCTTTGGCAAAATTGGAATCTGAACAACAATAGTAGAATGATCATCCTTATATAGGATGAGATGAACCTTTTAGGATAGTTTTCGGAAAACATAAAAGATGGAAATGAAGGGACCCTGGATACAACAGATTTTAACTGAACAGAAACTGTTTAGAGACTGTGTTACTGAAGAAATTGAGCAAAACCTGTTTCCTGAATGTGCTGGAATGTGTTTGCAGGCTTACATCAATTATGGAAGTCAACATCCTGAAAGTACATTTATACTTTCGTCCTTGGAAATGAATCAAACGGGTAACGAGGAAGACTGGAGCAGAGACGTTGTAAAATGACTCCAGGCTGTCTGCATTTACAGTCTAATGGGCTTGGTGGGATTAAGATATGGCTTACAGGTTGGCGTCACTAACCTTTTAATGTCTCATCTTTCTCTTCATGCAGTAAAGGGTCTGACTAAGTGGGCTGTAGTTTCTTACAGCTCCAGAGCTGAAGATGAAGCTTGTCAGTAATGGCCCTGTAATATTCTGCTGATCCCAATCTAACTTTTTTAACCCAGGCCTCAGAGTGATAATTCATCCTGCCTTCCTCTATGATTTGAAACTTGCCTCTGTCCAGCAGTGAGAAGTTTTTTCTCTTTTCATCAGCTCACACATGCCAGGTTCTTGGCCTACACCTGCACATCTGTTTCATGGATGGTTGTTAGAGTCCCACCTGGTAGGTATGTGCTAGATGAGCCCAAACTTTTCTCCATCTTAATCATTTGACTCCATCACTCACAGTGCTTTATGCTAGCTTCTGGGCCACATACAGGTGTTTGTACAGGTACCAGTTCTTTTTGCTGCATGACCAGAGTGAGAGATAGTGCTGAATTTGGCTGGAGTGAATGCATTGAAAGTCTGGACAACTCTCACCTTTGTCCCTGCCCCAGCTCTCTGGCACTAAGAACATGGTGGAGTCATCCATTCCCAGCAAAATGGAAGATTCCTTCCTCAAGAAACTGAATTAACCATCACAGAAAGCTGACCATTCAGGCATAGACACTAGGGCTTAGGAAAGCCATCTGCACTCTGGCATTTGGACAACCTGAAGTTTTCAACTCACTTTCTTCCAATGAAAGCTTATCAGCAACAGCTTCTTCACCTCCTGATCCAGGTACACACCAAATACCTCAGTCTTGTTCTGTGATGGAAAAACCCCATACTGTCAAGCAAGATAGATCTAAGCAGTGAGGATAACCTGGTGTTACAGTTTATATCTAGATATCCTCCCAAAGCCGTGTGAGCTTAATGGTAGGCCTTTGGGTCAGTAATTAGATTATGAGGCTTATAGCTGACTTACTATTAGGAGGCAGGTCCTGGCCCAAACAGGTAGGTCTCTAGAGTCATTGCCTGAAGAGTTTATTTCCCTACCTGGATCCTCCCTTTTTTTCTCTCTGCTTCCTATCTGTCATGCCATGAGCAACTATCCCCTGAATGCCCTCTGCCATGTCATCCTGCATTGGAGACAGTCAACTATGGACTGAAACATGAGCCAAAAGGAGCCTTTCCTCCCTTAAGTTGTAGGTGTCAAGTATTTTGTCCCAGAAGTAAGAAAAGTGCTTAACACAGATCTTGGTACCAGGAAAGTGGGGCTGTTACTGTGACACTTCCTAACCACGTGGTTCAGAAGCCTTTAGAACTGGATTGCAGGAGGAGTTCAGAAAGATTTGGAGATGACAGCTGGAGAAACTCTAGAATAATGTGAGCCAAACTTGATGGAAAAGTCTAGTCAGAGCTCAGAAGACAACAATACTGACAATAGTGCAGCTGGTAAAGACCAGGTTTAGGAGGTTTCAGTTGGGAATGAGGATTCCCTTGGCAGTTACACTTCAGGCCATGTGTGTTGTGCTCTGGCAGAAAATTTATCCACATTTTGCCCATATCCTGAGACTTTGCAGGAGACTGAGATTAAGGGCAGCATACTGGTTAATCTGATGAAGGAAATTTCAAGGCAGCCCAGTGTTGGAGCTGTGGCATGGATACTTTTGTGGGTTTTCAGCCAAGTTTATAGTGAAAGTTAAGAGCAAAAAAATCTATTTTCAAAGTTTTGATTTTGGCAAAAAAGGAAGCTCCAGTAAATTTGGGGTCTAAAAAAGTTGTAGTAGAGGAAAGTTTGATTGCCAAAAGATGAGTATTAAAAAGAAACCAAGTACTTTAGATCAGGACAATAGAAAAAATGGCTTGAATGCGTGTCAAGAAACAGCAAGACCTCACCCTTCAAATTGCAAAAGTGAAAGACTGCTTTGAGAACAGAGCCCCTGGGCACTCTCCTGGAGAAGAGTTGCCTACAGAATTGATTCCCTGGGACTCAGTTCACCATGCTCAGCCATCAAGACATTTAAAGTCTCTGTAGCCACAACACAAAAGGGCTAGGCTATTCCTCGAGCTGTTAGTAGACTTGGGCGTCATCCACCTAGTGCTGGCTTTACAGACACATAGAATGCAAGAGTTATGGTGTCATGTAGGATTCCACCCAGATTTAAGCAGATTTAGGAGGCCAGTGTGCCCCTGAGAAGGCAGTGTGTGAAGCTCTAAGAGTAAAGCTGAAAGTGCAGTGGGGACCCCAAAAAGTTGGAGAACCCAGGAATGTGGAAAATCTGAGGAAATCTACAAAGAATGAGTAAAGCCAGCCCAAGAGAGAGACCATAAGGGCTAAAACCACTGATCATGTCTTAGAAGCAGAGCTGCCCAAGCATTTTGGAGTTCATATTTCCCATAGTTTGCCCTGGGTACTACCCACAGAACTACAAAATGTAATGTTTTTCCTCCTGGGTTTTGTTCTTGTTTTGGTCCCACTGGCCTCAATCCCCTATTCCTCCATTTTGGAATGGGAATATTTATTCTGTAACATATATTAGAAGTTTTTAATTTCTTTTTTGTATTTACAGGGGCTTATAGCTAAGAGTTTGCCTTGAATCTCAGAGGAGAATTTGACTTTAGAGTTTTCAGTAAAGATGAAACTGTTAGGACTTTGGCAACTCTTAGAGGTAAACTAAATGCATTTTACATAAAGTGATATACATGAATCTTTTGGGGACCAGAGGCCAAATGTTATTGTTTATGTCTAGGTGGCCCTCAAAAGCCTCATGTGCACAAGGGTGGGGCTTTTGAAAAATGTTTGAATTACTAGGGCATGTTAGTCCACTGATAAATTTTTAGTTAAATGTGATGTTGGGAGGTAGAGCCTGCTTGGAGGAGGTGGGTCACTGGGGGTGTGTCTCTCCCTCTGGCACTTCTCCCTTTGATCTCTCTGCTACTTGTCTGTTGTGCCATGAGCAACTTTCCTCTACCATGCCCCTGCATCATGCTGTCCTGCCTTGGAGTGAGCCAGCTATGCACTGAAACTTCTACAAACTGGGCAAAAAATGAAAAAAAAACAAAAACAAAAACAAAAAACCTTTTCCTCCTCAGATATTGTATCTCAATGGTGAGAAAATGACAAAGACACCTGGCATCAATAGTAAGAAAAACCAAGGCAAACTATCCGAAAAACTGGCTCTGAAAGAAACACTGTCCAGGAGACAGAAGTGTGCCTAAAATATGAAATTACCCAATGCTGGGATGAGATCAGAGAAGGCATACAAGGGAGTATGAGAAAGGCAAAGCTTATCTACATAGAATAGAGGCAGCAAGACCTGTCTAAAGTCATAAGCAAAAACTCAGGAGAAGCACGGGCTTAGTACCCATTGTAGGAATAGAAAAATAGGAAGAGATAAAACCTCTGTAGATTGGAATGTGGAGTAGGAAGAGCAGAATAAAAAAAAATTGTTCTTATTCTTCCAATGCACCCTGACTTGTGCACTTAGTTCAATTTGTCTTTCTGTTCAAAAATCTACTCCATTTGGGGAGATGCTCATAAGGCAAAGAGGACATGCTAGTATGGTGCAGAAAATCAAATGCCCCTCTATGGACAAGTTGGATGTAAGCCACCACCTCCACCTGAAGATCTGAGTGCACCCATGGAAGGTATGAAAGTGATCCACCCAACCTCTGGGATACCATGTAGAGGATGCCATCTAGATACTTGTCAAATGCCATCTCTTTAAAAGCCTCTGAGCTGACAACAGAGGAGTGATAGAAGAAAGTGGTGGTGACCAATTCCTGAGATCTATGTAGGGAACCACTGGCTGGATGACGTGTTAAGAACTGGTAAGCTAAGGTCAGTCCACAAATTGTATTAAATCAAGACTTTACACTGAAGCAGGCAAGGTGCTGAGTGGGAAACAGAAGCAAAGGCAGCCCCATGCTTGCTGGGCTAACTATGGGCTAGGTAGTGTCCTGAGCCTTTTTTTGAGAGGACTGGGGTACTGGGATTGAACTCAGGCACTGTCTACTCCAAGCTATACTCCCAGCACTCTTCATTTTTTATTCTGAAATAGAGTCTCACTAAGTTGCCCAAATTGGTCTCAAACTTGTATCCTTTTGCTTCAGCCTGCCTAGAGTCGGTGTTACAGGACTGTATCACCACACCTAGCATATCCTAAGCTTTTTACTTGGATTAACATTGTGAGGGGTGTAGTAGAATTATCCTCACATTACAGATGAGGAAACTGAGGAGGGAAAGCAGTGCTGAGCCGTGATCTATGGCTAGTAAGAGGCAGAGCCAGGATACGAACACATCAAGGAAAGACAAACATTAAACAATTACTTGGGGGTTGAATGGATGTTATGAAGAAGGACAGGCGGTATGGATTCAGTTAAGCAAAAGACCTAGTTTGAAGAGTCAGACAGGCTAATTGCTTCCTTTATTTTTTCTTTTCAATTGTCTTTTCCCATCTGCCCAGTTTCTCTCTCTTTTTCTCAGACACGTTCATTCAGCTACCACCAAAATCCTGTGGGATCCAGGGAAATTCTTTACCTCTTTATCTATCTCCATTTGGAAGACAAACTTTTCCTTCTTGGTCAGTACTTGATGGATTTCCTCCTTGTTAAACTACCATCGTTATTTTCCTGCTTTTAGTTACTTGAAGTCTACTTACTTATCTCTTCAAAACCTAGGAAGGTTTGATGGTACTGTTTTGCTTTAAAATTAGCTACTAATGGCCAGGAGCGTGTGACTTCCCAGGGTACAGGGGGTCAGCCAGACTGGATCAAATGAGACTACAGGGGCAGAGCAAGGGAAAAAGAGCTTCTGTGTCCCCCCTTCCATGTGAGTTTCCTTTCCTTCCCATCATTTTCTCTTCCCCCAAATTAATCCTTCATATTGTTAAGAGGTTATGATAGTAGGGTTCAAATCTCAAATTGCCTATGATCCACTGAGCAGATTTTATGGCAAATATAATTTCTTTCTCCTTCTCTTGATAGCCAGGGACTATCATATGAAAGAAGAGATATAAAGTAAACAGACAGAACTGGTTCAATAGAAAGTGGCACTTCACACACATGCAAATGAATAATGAAAATTTTCTCAGAGCAAACCCTGCTGTTAAAGTAGATCAGGCTGAGAAAAATAAGAGATGTTAGTATATCTTCTGAAGAAAAAAAAAAAAAAAAAAAGAATGCCTACACTAAAAAATATTGCTTGCAAAGAAAACGTATGGATGGACTGCAAAGAAAAATAATGAACCTATCTTATTTAAATATACTGATTTTTAAATTCAGAAACAAGCATGGAATCATAAACAATATATACTGTAAACACATCTCAGGGATTAGGAGTATCATTTTCTATTACGCTTTGAAGAGATGAAGTTATTCTCTTTCTCCCTGTTCTGCAGGGAAAGAAAGCCACATTTTGGGGGCAAGGAGGGCTGATGCGTCGCGGGCAGGGACACCTAGGTCCTATTTTCTAGGCTGCAGTGTGAGCCAGAAAATGCAAAGTCTGAATGAGAAAAGTGAGGTTTGTAGTTCTGTTTCCATAAGTAATTAGTGAGCACTCTTATTTACATCATTTAACATGTATGGGTCTCTTCATCTACAAAATGAGGCCATTGAATTACATGATCTGTGAGGCCCATTTCAGCTATGAAGCTATGAGGATTTTTCATAGAATGACTTTAGAAAGGTACCAAATAGCAAAAGCTAAGCCAACGTGACCTATTTTTTTTTTCTCTATTTTCATTCCAGAAAAAACCAGCAGTATGCGGGCCACAACCATCCAAGAAAGTCTCACTATATCTAAAGAGCTTCCCAGCATGGTTTTGAAGCAAAGATTTTAAAGTATAACAAAATATACAGAGAATAGAAATAGAGCAAAAGATGCATCAATGCACATCTTTTCATACACAATACACAAAGTGATATTTTTTTAAATTATGGAGGAAATGGCAGTGAGTGATACCACAGTTGATGTGAGGAGCCGTTTAGAGTCTTGAGTGGTGAGAGGGATTTACTTTCTGTCGGGATTTACCAGAAAATCAACCATAAAAGCAAAACCAGACAGGCTGTTTATCAGGAGGCATCTCCAGCCCTGTGCACCTGCCTCTCTTGTCCAAAAGGGGAGACGTGCAGCAGAAGTGACCTCAGACCTTTTCCACCCAGCTGCACTGGGGGAAATGACTCAACCACATGTTCAGCAGACAGTCACCCTGGTGACCGACCTCTCCATATTCCAAAACTCCCACAGCAGGTCTCTCTGCAGGCACTGCCGACCAAGTCCAGGTAAGCTCTTCCTCATTTGTGTACTGCTTTCTAAGATACAATATTCTTTCATGTAAACTCTCTCGTTGGGGACTCCCAATCACCTGATGCGGTTAATAGAACAAGACAGAAAAACTCAGGCTCAGAAACATTTTGTAGCGTATTTCCTAGTCTACTAAACTAAAGCAAGAATAGCTTTAGTCGTAGAATCCAAATAAAATGAAAAACACAAGACATCAAATGATCAGTACTCTTTTAAGTGCTAGTTTGCTCTCCCCCTATAGTTAAAATGTGAAATACAACCAAGATGTGCCAGGATTGTCTGTGTGAAGGTCATAATCCTTTGCCTTCCTGACCACCTCAAAACCATGTGATGGGACCAGACAGATACAGCTGGCAGTCGCTCCCAGCATGGCCAGTGACTACCCCGCATACCTCAATCTGAATGGAAACCAGTACCTTTTGGAAAATCACCTTTATCTGTGCATTCATCCATATCAATTTACAGCATCATTTTCCAAAAACCGTCAAAGAAAATATATACTTCTCTTCCTTTGCTATAATTATGCAAACCACAAGAGCAACCAGTTCTAATATTCATTGTAATGATACCAGTTATCTCTGTCCACTTCCTGTAAAAGGAAAACAGTAAAAACCTTTATCATTATACATCTGTACCATGACACATCTGTATCATGGGTCTCTGTCCCCTTTGAGAGACCATGTTGACGGAGCTTCTGAGAATACCAGAGCAGACCTCCACAAAGTAGCATTGGCACTCCTCTTGCACCCCACAGAACTCCATGTGCCCTAAATAGAGATCACAGGTCTGCAAGTGACGAAGAATGCTGTAAAGATACCCATTTTACCTGGGAATCCCTAAGTCCCTCTTTCTCACTCAGGGCCCTCATTAAATCTTCTATTTTCAAACACTCAGTATTTGTTGCCTTCTTCCACACCTCTGTCCTCTCTACCAGCACTGTGCAGTGTGTCCTTTTCTTATCTATTTATTGCACCAACTCCTGATTCTTGTCTTCTGTTCCCTACTCATCTATGTTGCTCATCGTTATCAGAATTTAGCTGTCAGGACTAGCTATAGAATTCACAGGGCCATATGCAAATGCAGGAGCCCTTGCTCAAACATGATTTAGGATTTGAAGCCAGCAGCACTAGAGCAATGTACCAATTTTTGAAGCTGGAGCCCAGGGCCAGGCTGGTGAGGGAGGTTGGTCCTGGCCATTGCAAAAATGAAGACAAAGAGATCATTGGACAGAGGGGAGCGGGGAGGGGAAGGAGATGAGAAAAAGAATTGAGATGTGTTCTATACGTGCACAAACTCCCCACAATGAATGTGATCATTATGTACTGCAAACACACACTAATAAAAATTTTAAAAATAAAGCATCACACACGTTGTTTCCAAAAGAAAAAAGAAAATTTAATTCTATCATTCTCCACCTAAAATACATTACAGCTCTCTCAACACCCAGAGAACGAAAGACAAACCTGAGGCCCACAGTGTCTCTCAGTGTCTGGTTTCTGTTGTCTTCTCCCATCGTCTCTCTGGCATTCTACTGCATTCCTTCAAATACTCTTACAGAGGAATGGATAGACAGGTAGGTAGACAGACAGACAGCAGACAGATAGCAACAGATACATAGGTAGGTGTTGCTGGACAGATGATTAGGTAGATAGATGATTAGGATCCATTGCTCCTCCTGCTCCACCTGGCTGACTCCTATTCTTTCCAGCCTCAGTTCAGCCCTGACTCATTTCTGCCGCTCTCCTTGACCCCCATTCTAGCTGAGCACAACTCTGGTGCCACTCTGCCGCCAGCACAGGCAAAACGCACCATACTGTGTATATACATACTCTTGATTGTTGAACGTCCCACCTTCTAGGCAATAACCTCTTCGAGGAAAGAGGTGCTTACTTGTTATTTAACCCTAGCCCTGGTACCGGTTAGGCACTCATCAACAATTAATGACCAGGTCAGTTCAAAGACATGAGTCTTAGAATTAGATAGATGTGTCATCCTTTTCTTAGCTGGGTGACCTTATGCTAATTTCATTTTTTAACTAAGCTAAATCGCAAGGTCTTGTCCATAAAGTGAAGATAACACTGCCCAAATTCAGGGTTACAGAGAGGTTCCAAAAAAGAGGAGAGTGACACGGTGGCTGGCGTTCCGCACGAATTCTGTAGATGCTACTTTCCGTTCCCTATACATGCGAGATTGCATTCATCCCCATATATGTGCTGAATAAAAAAAAAAAGTCAAAAAATCAGTTCTTATTCAAATGTAGTAAAAATAAACAGGGTGTGTCTATTAGCTTTGGCTGATCTAGAGGGAAAGAGTTCCAGAGCTTCAAATCTGATACTTTCAGAAAGTGTGCTGGTTTATTACCTGAAGAGAAAAACAGCTTCGCACACAGCAATGATGAACTTTCCGGCAGTTAAAGGTTCTATAAGAACCACTATTGGTTGCCAAGTAAGGCACACGCCGGAGGAGCTTTTTAATGGAGTGACTAAAGAGTCCCAGGCTGCATTTTTAAGTGCTTATAAAAATGAACATCCCAAAGGGACAAGTTTTTAAACACTTAAGGATGAATGAATGGGGAACAGCATGCATTCGGGGGAGGTTTGGCAGCCACCCAGCACCAGGGCTGTGGGCTGCAAAGCAGACCAGGAAAAGCAGCGCTCACAGCCCCAGGCAGGCCCAGATGCAGTGGCTGGGTGTTAGCTCTTCACGTCATACACTGGAAACCTGCTCTGTCACTGCAAGCGGATGCCTGGGAGGAACCTATGGAAAGTCCAGCGGATGAGAGCCAACAGGAGCAAGCACAGAAAGACAAAGCCATCACCTTACATGCAGGTCACTGGAGCCAAACACAGATGCACACTGCACCCCGCTGAAAAGTGGGGCTCCTTCCCCAGAGGTCGCCCCTCAAATTCCAGCTTGGCTCCAAGAGAGCGATTAGAGATTATTTTCAACAAAATCTATTTGTTGCCTGAGGCTTCCACCAGGGAAGAAAGTTTCTCTTTTCCTAGGAGAAGGGAACTACGCTTCCCACTTATATTAGGGATCTCTCAGAAATTAAGAGACATTCGACTGCCACGTAGCCAAAATCAAATGTTCGTGTCAGTACGTATCACGCTCCAGGTTTTACATTACAGGCAGCTCGCCCCGAGGCCGCCATAAGTGTCTAACATGAGCAGTGAGTTCTCCTGACTCTTCAGCTGTGCCTTCGCTGCCGCGGCTCCCTGATTAAATTTTATTTCTTTTTAAAAAACTGATTAAATTTATCAGTCTCCTCCCAAATGACTTCCATTGTGCTATGAAGACATTGTGTAGGATTAGCATTCTTACCGTTCTTTAGCTGCTTACCTGCTTTTCTTTTCCCTTTTAAAGGCACATCCAGATATTCTGAAGCAGCGATGGCGAGCCTCTTAGAGTTTGCAATGATAATAAACATCTGGCCCCGGCTCGCGTGCCACAGGTTCGCCACCACTGCCCCAAAGGCTCCTCCTCCAGCCAAGAAGAATTCACAAGGACAATACTCCAAAGTTACGTGAAAAGACACAAGCTGGACCTCAGCCAAAGAACCTCTTTCCGAAGCAATTGAGCTTGTGCAGCAGGATGTTTATTATACAGCTAAGGGGAGCCAGTATCTCGAGACCCTTTTCCAGCACAATGATCATTTAAATGGATGGCTGCGTGTGCAACACTAATCACCAAATCTAGGATCGATTATGGAAGTTAGTCCATGTTTAAATTTTATTTACTACCCGATACAGATGTTTACCTTCCCTTTCCGATGGCATAGTCAGCTGGAAAATTTATTCCGCTCTCTCCCAAGATAACCATTTCCAGGTGCCATTTTTCACTCCCAGAGTTCACAGCAGTTTGATCTTGTCACTGCTAAGGGAGTCAACAACTCTGAAAGAACTCTGCTAGGAAAAGGTAACACAGGGTGGGTTATTTGCAGATCTCCCATTTCCTGGCACAGGCACTGCTCTTTTCTGTTCCTCCTTCCTCTCCCTGCCTGGCTTTTAGATATTTTGGCAGGAGCAGCAGCAGCCATCAAGGGGCCATGAGGAGTAGACTAAGAGAATAGCAAAGAAATGAACTTTGATAAAACTTGAGCCTCTGAACCACTTCTCCTACTCTGAACTTGTTGCATGAAGCAAAGAATAAATAAACAAACCACGATGTTTTCTGTTGTACACAAACAAAAGCAGCTCTTCCTTTTTCAGCCTGGAGAGTTATCAATCCTCCCTGGAGGGCACACAATCTCCTATAGGGTTTTGGGGATTGCCATGAGATTAAATGTGGTATGGATTTAAAGTGTATTAGAGCCCACAGAAAAATTCATGCAAACATAGCACACCAGTCTTGAATATTACTGCTGGTTAACATCTGAATCTCAATCAGTGAAGTTTATTTTTGAAAGTTGGTTGAAAGCCATCAAAATCTGTTCATTGAGCAGAATGATATATTGCAAAATCATTGTTCAGCACCAATATGCACATTTTAATTCAAAACAGCCATTGGCATATAAAGTTAATTATTCTGTATTGTTTTATTTGATTCTTTTCTGAAACAGAACACTTGGGTAGTTTCTGGATATTCATGGAATAAAGTCCATCTTTTTGCAAGGGTCTGAACTGCCTCTGGTGAGCTAACCCATCTCTGTACCCTGTTCAAGCACGTCTCCTAGCCCAGAGGTATCGCCCACTCTGTTCCACTTTTGCAAGCCCCTTCACTCCCTGAAATTCTGCCTCAGGGCTGTCTTCTTGCACTCTTCCATTGATGACTCCTGTCCCGTTCTCAGGCTCTGGCATGAACATCCCACCCTGGCAGCAGCCTCCTCCAGTCACGCAACTATAGAGGCCCCAGCACCGGGTTCATCACATCCATAGCATTTTCCAGTTCATTCCCATTCCCTGTTCTGTTAAAACCTATGCCCATGAGGACAGGACTTTGCCTCTACCCCAAAAGGTGGAACTTATGAATCACAAAGGGAATTGTTTAATGTTCCTTCTTCAATCAGGCATTTCTCAGCAAATCAAGAAGCTCTCAAACTGTTTTCTAGAACATGCATGAAATTAGCAAGAATAAGAATAGCTAATGACAACGCGGCTCTTACAATGGGCCAGGTGAAATTAGTGCTTTTTCTGTGAGCTGGGTGCTTTCACTGTAAACCCTTTTTATCAAAGACAATGTGAGAGGGTGGGCTGAAGTCAGCTTGACATCCAGGTGTCTTGGCTGCAGGGCTGGTCCTCATGACTCAACCCTCCACGGGCTCACAGTCTTCTGTAGTGACTCCCTGGTGTGGCTATAGCACTTAACCTGGTTTTGAAATTTTTTTGCATGTCACAGATTAGACAAAATAAGATTAAACACTTCCCAGAGATGGTACTAATAATCCTTGTCCACAGCTGAAAACCGAGGGTGCTGCCACAGTAAATGATTTACTGGTGACCCAGACAGCAATGGGTAGAAACAAATGTGGCGCAAGAGTCTGGTTCCTGGCCCAGTGTTCTTTCCTTGGAACTGTGCTGCGCAGGAGGCCCAACGCAAATCCGAGGTGTGTTGTCCCTTCACATGAGCCCCTTTCAAGAATCTGCCTGCAGGAATGTTCAGTTTCCTTCCTGCCTTATGGTAATCAGCAGTGTACATGACATACTGTGTGTGGACCCCAGAAAGAACTTTTTAAAAGTGATCATGTCCTGACATACTCACATAATGATGTCACTCTGGAAATAATCATTTTCATAAAGAAGATGAAAACAGTCGGATGTTGTGAGCCATTTTACAAGTATAGTGCTGTAGAATTCATTGACTTCACATCAGTAATTTTTCTCATTTGTAATTGTCCTCTGTTCCCATTTACAAGCTCACAGGAGGCAAGAACTATAAAATACTTCTTTTTGTTGGAGGTTAGGACATGTTCATTGGGACTTATCTTAAAAATCAGAGAAGGGATCTTCTAAATGAGCAAGAGATTTTTTTCATCATCTACAAATCAGAGCCAACAATCCTAAAGGTTTTGAACGATTTTAATTTCCCTTACATTAAATGATTCTGTCAAGCCACAAATAGTAGCCAGGCACCTGCTGCAGCTCAACCCCATGCTAAGTGTTAGGGAACACGGTGGGGGTGAACCAGCGCTGTGGATTAAAATTCAGTGCACTGGTGTGAAAGCTGTGGATTAAAATTCAATGCACTTGAAACAATTACAGAGCAAAATGGGACAACATATAATTTATGCTAAATTCTATCACATAAATAAACAAAATGAGAATTGAGGAAAGGAAAAGGAGAAAGAAAGAAGGACCTCACCAACACAGAGCTACTTTCTGCATATGGACGTATGGGATATGCATAAATTGGTATCTCCATACTTTAAATATACATAGCATTGAGTCAGTGATACAAGTGGGTGGACAGAAATAATAATGTCTGCCTAAGAGACAGGTGTTATTTGAAAAGATTATGTAGGATGGAGGATATGGTAAGCGTCCTATGCTTTAACTAGAAGCTAAAAAGCAGCATTTCCAGAGATTTAGTTAGTGTGAAAATCCCATGTGTACAGAACTCTCACAAAGTCCCACTGCTATACTGAATATCATCTTCCAAGTGTGTCCTCATTTGCTTTACTGCTTTTTGAATCAAAATGTCAGACACTTAATCTCAAATATTTTTAAAACATAAAGCGGTGTGTGTGTTTCAAACTGGAATCTATAGGGTTGGAGCCTGATAGAATGAGGAAAATCAGAAGGAAACAGGAGCTTATGATGTCTCTTAGATGGGGAAGCAAGGGGAAGAGCGAGGGCATTTCTGAAAATGATGGGTACAACTAGAAGAGTTGGAGGAAATGACCAGTTATGTTTTGCACATGGGTCTTTTGAAATGCCACTGAACATCCTATGGGGATGTACAGAAGTAGGAAGAAATATTGCTTTAGAGTTCAGGACAAAGGATCTTAAAGGTAATGGCACATAGGTGGTTGTTGAGCTCACAAAAACTGTTTATCCATGGAAGTGTATGAGACTGAGATTTTTAAAAACAACATTAATACTAGGCTTTCAAAGAGAAACCTGAGGCAACATAACCAGCAAAGGAGCAAACAAACAAAGTGAGCTTGTTGAGGAATAAAAGGCAAGAAGGAAGAGAATGAAGACAAGATTTGTAAGACTGAGCATGAAAAGATCAAGTATGCTAGGGATTTAAGTGGCCCACTGTACGAGAAAAGAGAAAGAGCCTAGTGACCCTGCAGAAGGGGGCGGGCAGTACAGCATGAATGGAGGAAACAGGAACGGAGATTCACCTCCTAATGAATGCAACTAGAAAAGCTGAACAAACTGTACTAAAAATCGGCCTTATGGTATTTCAGAATGAACAAGGCAGTGAAGCATCATTGAGTCTGCATTAGGGCAGACAGACTTCCAGGAATAGAGGCCCTCGCACCCAGCCCCTCTTTTTCTAGGAGCACCCTCTGCTTCTCATAATTGTCCTCTGTTCCTATTTCCAAGCTCTCAAGAAGGAAACACTCTGAACTACTTTTTGTTGAAGGTTAGGACAGGCTTACTGGTACTTACCTTAAGAATCAGAGAAGAGAAGAGGAGTATTTGTAGCGGGGGAAGTAATGCTAATATATCTTTTTTTTTTTTTTGTACCAGGACTCAAACTCAGGACCTTGAACTTGCCAGGCAGGCACTTGTGCCACTGAGCTAAATCCCTGGCCTGGTGATATATCTTTTACTGCAATTTTTTATGTGTATGGGGTACCACGAATTGAACTCAGGACCTTGCTCTTGCCAGGCAGGCGCCGTGCAGCTGAGCTATATCCCCGGCCAGGCTAATTTTTTAAAATGTAAACGTTTGCCCTATCTTTTGATCATACCTCATGCAAGTGAGTGGGGGGAGAGGAAACCGGAAATGGAGAAAGAGAGGTACGAAGTCTAGATTCTCTTTTCCAAAATGTGACTAGAAATGATGGGGGACTATTCAAAATAAATGTGTACTATGGCAGACTGAAGTTATCTGGGTCAAGGACTGGTACAGGTCCCCAACATGGGGAACAGAGCAGATCCAGGGCTCAGAGAGCAGGTTCATCTTGGGTGATTACAACAACAATTTATTGAGTACTTACTCTGCACTAGGTGCTATTTTAAGCCCCTTACAGATGAAGAAACAAAGGGACAAGATTACACAGTTGAATTATACTGCTTGTAAGAAAAAAGTCCAAATCTAAATCTAGGCAGCCTGGCTTCCAAGAAATCGCCCTGCCAGGCTGGTTTTCAGGACATTTTCCTCTTCACAGCAGAGGGGATGTTTATCTAGGAGACGACCTCATTCATCCAGGTAATACATACAGTGTTAGAGAGAATGAAGGAGGCGATCCCTGCCACTAGCTCCTGCTCTTTCAGGGAGAAATTTACGTCATCTGCTGAGTTAGAGGGGTGGGGATTAGGGAGGAACTGAAGGAACAGAAAGTGCTGGAGACCCTGAGTATTCAAAGCAGGGCCCATGAACCAGGGCCGGTTTGCTAACTACTTGCTGTCTGCGCTCAGTGCATGAGGACAGAAGTTGAGAGTAAACATCGAGGTGAGTTCTTTAATTTATGTGTTTTTAGTACATGGTAATAGTACAAGATGTGATTGCCGGGCATGGTGGTGCACGCCTGTAATCCCAGCACTCAGGAGGCTGAAGCAGGAGGGTCGTTGTGAGTT
>NW_004955488.1:6018899-6051314 GCF_000276665.1 Chinchilla lanigera | reverse complement strand
GAGAGGAGGAGAGAGGGGAAGAGGGAGGGAGGAGGGAGGAGGGAGAAGGAGATGTGGTTTACTTGGGGAAGCTTATACATGAAATTAATATCTTCATTGGTTTCAATCCCCCTGCCCCTTCTCTTTATTCTCCCCCCTCCTGATCATCATCTTCTCCTTCTGCAGGATTCTCCCTTCTGGTTTCTTGTCCTCTCTCCTTAATTTCAATTAGTTTCTCATGTAAGAGAAAACATGCAATATTTAACTTTCCGGGTCTGGCTAATTTCACTCAATGTGATGCTTTCTAGTTCCACCCATTTTCCTGCAAATGACAGGATTTAATTCTTGTTTATTGCTGAGTAATATTCCATTGTGTATGTATACATTTTCTTTATCCATTCACCTACTGATGGTTATCTAGGTTGTTTCTACAGCTTCGCTATTGTGGATGCACTGCTACAAACACGATATGCATGTATCATTAAATAATGCAGTCTGTGGTGGATTGACAACTGGTGGTCAATTTGTAACACCCAGCTGAACTGAGTAAGTGTGGTGCTGGGTGTGGGAGGCCTACCTGAGGATTGTTGCCAGCAGCGTAAGAGACAGAACTGGAAAGGAAGAAGTATAGAGGTTGGGAGCTGCTAGAAGCTGTAAGGAGCTGTTGGTTTTCCTGGAGGAGCTTGTCATGCTGGTTTTCCTGGTTAACTTGGCTGTTTTCATCATTGGAGGAGCTTGGAACTTCATTGCCACTGAAAATGGCTACCGTGCACTGTGGGGGAGCTCTGGTCCTCACTTTGAGCATCGCTTCCTGGCTCCAGAGGGGAAGATGGTGCACTGTTCAGTCTCCTGGAGAAGCTTGTCGCATTGGCTTTCCTGAAGGGAACTCAGCTTTCCTGATCATCAGAGGAGCTCGGGACCTCACTGTTGCTGAGGAAGGCTGTGGTACCTCTCAGGGGAGCTCTGGTTATTTTGAGCATCACTTCCTGGCTCCAGTGTAGATCCCTCAGCCTGCTAGCACAGCTCCTACTGGCACAGACTTTCCAGCTTCCACCACTGACCTTTGGGCCTTCCAGTTCAGAACCATGAATCATTGTCATGGCCTGCATGAGACATTGTCATGGGCTCTAGGCCTCCAGGTCGACTAGTGGGAGGCCTTGTTATGGGCTCTGGGTCTTCAGCTGGACTCATGCAGGACATTATTGTGCAATCCAGGTCTTCACCTGGATTCTTTGGTCTTCAGTGTGTGGACAGATTTTCTGTACTCTTTTTGTATATGATTCTTCTGGTGACTATTATAAAAAAATTCTATAAACTATGTGTCCTGTATTGTACTGTTTCCCCTTGCAAAACCTCAAACCACAACACAGTCTTTCATTCTTTTAGAAATACCCTGGAGTGGTACAGCTGGATCAAATGGTGTTTCTGTTCTCAGTCTTTTGAGGAATCTCCATAGTGATTTCCATAATGGCTCTACTAGTTTACATTCCAACCAACTATGTACAAGGGTTCCTTTTTCCCTTCATCTTCATCCACAGTTACTGATTTCTGTATTCTTAATGATAGCTATTCTAACCAGGGTAAGATAAAATCTCAGTGTAGTTTTAATTTGCATTTCTCTGACGGCCAGAGACACTGAACGTATTTTACAGCAATTTGATATTGCTTCAGTATTCAAGGGCGCAATCAGTGAGCGCCTCTCCTTAAATGGACATAGATGAGCACAGGTGTTGCAGAACTCACACACGCAGCAGACATAATAACAATATTCCTAACAGCTGGTCCTTCTCTAAGTTCATTTGGGAAGCACCAGACAAGGAGAGAATGAAGGAATAAGGCTCTGGAGAACAACGTGGTTGACTGACTCCCTTGATCATCTCAGAGGGATTCTAACACCAGAGCTATAGCCCATGACAAAGGAAGCACTGCCCCTCTAGAAATGGCTCTGCATACTCTGGAGGATATATACATGAACGTGTGCAGCTCATGCAGAAACAGTGCTGGAAATACCGGCCTGTGCTCTGAGACCTCCATCACGGGAGCAGAGAGTTCAAAGGGAAGAGCCTGGCCTCCCAGTGAGATGACCGTCATTCTAGTTTCAGCGCTGCTCTGACACCCTCTATACTCCTGAGAAAGTTATTTAATCTCTTTAATCCCCTTGAGCCTCAGTGAGTTCACTTTAAGAAATACATAAAAGGTTATCTGAGGAACCAGATAGGGGAGCAGGGCGCTGTCGTCCTCAGGGTTTGGTATTTGGTTATTATCCATTCAAATTCTGACAAATTCCACCTGTTATGCTTTGGGACTTATTTTGCAAGGGGAAACAATATAATACAGGACACATATTTTATATAATTGTTTATAAGTCACCCAAAGAACAATATACAAAAAAGTGCAGGAAATCTGTCCACACACTACTGACCAAGAATCCAGCCGAGGGTCTGGATCCTGCAATAATGTCCTGCGTGAATCCAGTTTAAGACCTAGAGCTCATAACAATGCCTCCCACAAGACTAACTGGAGGCCCAGAGCCCAGTATGTCATGCAGGCCTGTTTCATGGATATGCTCTGTGAACGCCCAAAGGTCAATGGTGGAAGCTAGGAAGTCTATGCCAGTGGGATAAAGGATCTGTGCTAGCAGGCTGAGAGATCTGCATTGGAGCCAGGAAGTGACATGCAAAGTAAGAACCACAGCTCCCCCAAAAGGTACCACAGCCATCCTCAGCAAAAGTGAGGTCCTAAGCTCCTCTGATGACCAAGATGGCACCGTTCTCATCAAGAAAGCCAAAGCAGCAAACTTCTCCAGGAGACTGGCAGTGCACCGTCTTCCCCTCCAGATCCAGGAAGCGATGTGCAAATGAGGACCAGCACTCCCCCAGAGTGAACCAAAGCCATTCTCAGTGCCAACAAGGTCCCGAGCTCCTTGGAGGATGAAAACAGCAGAGTTCATCAGGAAAGCCAGCATGATGCTCCTCCAACAGAACCAACAGCTCCTTACAGCTTCCACCAGCTCCCAAAAGCCTTTCTCCGCTCCTGACAGCCTCCTTCTCCTTGTCCAGTTCTGCCTCTTGTGCTGCTGGCAACAGTCCCCAGGTGGGCCTCCCACACGCAGCACTGCATTTACTCAGTTCAGCTGGGGGTTGTAAGTTGACCACCAATTGTCAATCCACTACACCACCCACGAAATTCCACCACGTTTAGCCTGTGGCTTCTCAAGCAACTGGCAGTAACACACAAAGGATAAACAGTGAGGATAGCAGGTGGGAAATCCCACCCAAACAGGGTACACATGTTTTGTACACGTGAGTTGAGGAAATGGCAAATGAATTTCCTAGCAAATGAGTTTCCTAGCATTTCTTGAGTTTATAGCAAAGAATGCCTCATCCAGAAATTGCTGAAAGGGAAGGAATAACTGGGATGAGGGAAAGGAGAAAAAGAAAGAAAAAAGGGAAAAAATATACGTATATAAAAGGATAGCTGGAATAATTGTACTGCTGATGTCTATTGGTTTATTTAAAGGAACAGTTAATGCTTAAATTTTTGTTGACAAATTTTGCATGCTTATATCTGGTAATCTGAATAAATAATTTGAAGGCAACAATATGCACTATAACAACCATTGGTGAATTCCTACCATCTTGTTTAGTGCAGCTCCGTATCGTTTCTATTTTTTTAATTATTTTTTATTCTCCCTATTAGTTTGATCAATCTTGCATTCTTACATCTGGTAATCTGATCAACTTCATTGAAGATAACAGTACACAATATAACAACCACTGTTAATTCCTATCATTTTGTTCTGAAACCCTGTATCATTTTTATTGTTTCTGTGTTGTTTTGTTTTTGTCTATGTTGTTGTTATTTTACTGTTTTTTTATTCTCTATAAAATAAATTTTAAAAAAAGAATGCCTTGTCCAAATGTTTTATCCTTTCATAGGACATATTGTGCCCCTGGTGTGTTTTGTTCATGACAAAACTTACTTAGGTTTATAACTATATATTTTAACTTCAATGAAGAGTACTGATCAGAAAAAATAATTGCCCTAACTATCCTAAATTCCTTGTTTAACTGTTGCTATATAAAACCCCACTTGTCTCTGATCTTTAAGAACTAGCATCTAATCATAATATTCACTCCATAAATACATGGTATATTCACTTAAATATATAGCACTTTTAGCTTAATGATGGTGTTCAGGTTTTTCTATAGCCTGCTGCATCTGTGGCTCCGTGATTTGATGGTTTCTCCTTTGTGAGTATTTATATAGGAAAAGGGCTCTGGGAAACTAAGATCACCCTCATTGTAAAGTGTCAGATAATAAAGGATCAAAGTTGGGTCACAGACCAACTGTTCATTTCTATTTTGGTGACATCATTTCATTATCTTCTTGTAGGGCCTAAAGTGTTGTTGCTTAGTTGCTTCTGAGTGTTTCTTATATCCTATTCTATGTATCTCCTGTTTTACTTAATTGGGTTGAAAAAAACTCTCCAACGGAACGGTAATAGGTAGCAACTCAAAATTAGTTTCTACAGAACAAAATGATAAACCCTAAGCTGTGCTTTGTTGGTAATCCTATGTCTCCGTGGGTATTACTTAAATGTTTTGGTTTGTACTTAAATGAGATGCTAATTTATTCCTTTACATGATTTTTATGAGAAAATAATGTTCCAGATCATTTTCTAACCTATGCTTAATATTTGCAGACTCGTAGCAATGCTATTTTGCTGCTGGCATCTGCTCGATGACTTACTGTTTATTTCCAGATACACTATCAAGTGCAGTTTTAAATGATAAAAAGCAGATTGTATCTATTCTTCTTCAATAAACGAAATTCTACTTCTTGTTCAGTAAGCATCTCACAAGAGCTGAAATGCAATCATTAAAAACAAATTAATCATTTTTGCCATTTACATTTCCACAGATTCGTGTTAATTACACTTCAATGGAAATATCTCTACAGAGAGTTTCTTTGAAAAATATATTATCTACAAGGGTTTTTTTATTTATGGCTTTATGTGGATAATAAGAGGGTTATAAAAAAAGACTATGCTTTTCAGAATAATTATAATAATGAGTCAGTAATCTAATCTGAGATTTCAGTTTTACCAAAGCAACAAGAAATAAATTCAAGTTTATTTCTAACCACTGACTCTGTGAACCTCATTGTCAATTGGGACAATGAAGGAGGAGGATCCAAAAGAAGGGAGACCCCAAGCACTCTGATCCCTATTCATAGCCCCTTTTAAAAGGGTAAGTTCTTTTAAAAGCGAAAGAGGAAGGTAGGCTTTCAACTTCTGTGGACAGCTATGTGCTGGAACAGGTGAGGTGAGAGAAGAGACCACTGAAAATTAAACAAAGAGAAAAATAGGAACATTCACCAACAATCTGAGATGTTGGTTCATTTCTAAAGCTTTCTCATTTGTTCTCAGATTCATGGCTGTCATGTCGTTTTTGAACATTTCCTGACTAAAGCCCAAGGTCCATGTTGTTTTATTTTACATTTAGTAACATTGTTCATGCAATTTTCAGAAATCTGATTATACATACAGGCCATATTTTAAGGGAAAAGTTGTATAAATTCTACAGTGCTCATAATATTTGACCAGCCCCCGTTCTCATTTACCTCTGAGAGGCAGGCAGGGATTTTACCACCTTACAGATGTAAAATCTGGAGCGGTCAGAGGGGAGTTCACCAAAGATCGCACCATCTGTGGCAGAGCTGGGACTAGAAAATCAAGATGGTTTCCTTGCTTGTGTATATTTTCTACAGATTCCCAGGATTTGGGCTTATAATCTTCTTTCAGATTTTGACACATTGTAGTGGACATTTAATGATGAGAAAAACATATGCCATCTGATAAATGAAAACAACAAGGGCCGTGCTTAGACAATCAAATCATTTCAGTGTTTGTGAATCTCCTTTTTCCTCTGCTGCCTGCAGAAAAGGGAGGTATTTAATACCAATTAAAGATGCATTTAATACCTTTCACCGATGCGGAGCCATCTGCTACCAGTTCTGTTCAACTCACATTTCTAGAACAAATCTTTAATGTCTCAAGTGTGCACCACTTGTGTTCATTCACCAGTGTCCTAAAAACATAGAATGTCTGCCACTGTATATCACAGTGTATGAAATTATTTATCAAGCTTAGATTATCTCTGGAAAAAATAAGTAAAAACCTCTGATTTTAAAGGATAATGAAGGGAGAGGTTTGCATAAGTTTAAAAAGATGAAAAGAGAACTTAGTCTGTGGAACTAATTGAGAAGATAATAAGATGAAAAACACATTTCCTCCTCCTAGTAGGCTTACTATTGATTTCTTCTTATAACTATGCTTTTCATTTTATAGTTTGAATTATTAGTGCCTTCCTTTTCCCATTTGCTCATTTTACTCTAACTTTAACATTCTTTACAATCTATCATCCCTACGTTGCTTCTTTCTGGCTGCCGGCATTTGCTCAAACTCTTTTATTATCAATTAGGGATAACTTAGGAGGAAGGGAATGCTTTGTCTGATCCCTTAAGGTGGAAAATGACTTCAAGCCCCGCCCATGTGGGACTGCTGCTCTTCAGGAAGTGTACTGACAGACTTGGGGGGGGGGGGCTGTACGCTGTACCCACCCAGGCACATACTGATATTTAATTCCACTGTAACTATGTTAAAAGGTGGGAACTTTAAGAGGTTTTGAGCCCTGGGTACTCTAACCTCATCAATGGACTAAAGCTGTTATCGGGAGCTCCTGATATAAGGACAAGTTTCTCCTCCTCTTCCTCCTCTTCCTCCTCATCTTCCTCTCCCTCCTCATCTTCCTCTCCCTCCTCTTCCTTTCTTCCTCCTCCTTCTTCTCCCCCACCTTCTCTCTCCCCTCACACACATCTTCTTTGCCCATTTGCCTGCCACAGTGAGATGACCCAGCAGGACTACCTTGACCAGCTGCCAGCACCCTGATTTTGGCCAGCCTGGCCTCCAGAACTGAGA
This sequence comes from Chinchilla lanigera, assembly GCF_000276665.1. Taxonomy (NCBI): domain Eukaryota; kingdom Metazoa; phylum Chordata; class Mammalia; order Rodentia; family Chinchillidae; genus Chinchilla; species Chinchilla lanigera. The sequence continues at coordinate 6,044,353 of NW_004955488.1, read as the reverse complement.
AAATAAATTTCTAGTCATTATCCAGGGGAGAAAGGTCCCAGTTGCACAAAAAGTGGGAAGAAGGGAGACCCCAAGCACTCTGATCCCTATTCATAACCCTTAAATCCTCAAAAGTTATTAAAACTTATGCAGTGTTCAAAAATCACAGAAATTTAGGGGGGAAACTGAAGAATAGACTAAGCTTTGCCCCCAAACTCATGTGGCCAAAATGGAGCCCCACCTGGACGGCTGGTGTAGGAGTGAGGAGGCAGACAGAGTATCCTAAAAAGCTAACCCAAAACCTGAGGAGGCTTCCAGGCTGCATCACACAGGCTGCAGAACTGAACTTGAGTCAGGTACAACCAGACTGTCAAGAAACGGAGACTCCAGGAAAATATACCACAAAGTACCCAGGGCTCCCCATGTTCCCAACCTCCATGCCTTCTAACTATTCCCCCCACAGGACCTTGATGACTACAGAGGCCCCTGGCTGCCTCACCCACAGGTAGAGTTGTTCCAACCCACAAGATCTGGTACCAAGGTCAAGACGTTTGGATCGAAGATGCTAGATAAAGGGGACTCAGTCTGAAATTTCCCAGTGCCCTAGAAAGTATGAAAGTTGTCCTTAAATAAACAAAAAGAAAAGAAAATGGGATTAAATGGACCAGAGATCTGCTTAGAATCATCTGCATTAGTTATAGGGTGAGAGTTTGGCAGTTGGTAGGGACAAGAAGAAGTCAGAGCATACAAGGACAAAAGGCAAGGTGCAGATTCCTGTCATAAAGAAAATATATCCAAAGAACAGTTCAGTGAGTATGCAAAGAGGATAAGGAAGCACCAGTGGATCAGAACTAAATAGCAGTGTGTCCGGGCAGTCTTCTTTCTACGCTTATCTTGAACTCTTTCCTCCACATCATGAGGTGTTACTCCGGGTGGTAAATTGCCAGTGCATTTCAAGCTGCACATTTTAAGGAGTGGGATGGTTAGATACACCAGAGCTATTGATGAGAGCTCAAAATTCCCCTTCAGAAAATGAGCAGTTTGTTTATTTCCATTGCTACGGTTAATCACAGAAGGAAACCCACTTTCTTTGAACATTTGAGAACAGTTCGATTTTAAAATAAGGTGCATTATACCTGCTCACTTTTCTCCAACTGTACCCATATACTGCACAATAAAGAGGGTGTGTTTGTCTGAATCTGAATCACTGTGCCCACATTCAAACTATCATCTTCCTTGGGAGTCTTATTAAATTATTCCTATAGCTGGGTGTTCAAAGTCAAGGATCAACCTGACCACATTTTCTTTCATATACAAGGCTACTGGATCCGCTGTCCATCTTTTAAATTGAGTCTACTTAACGGATATTCCCTGAGCATTCATATGTGTAAGGAGTACAGTTGTGGTGGTACACAGCTATAATCCCAGCACTCAGGAAGCCGAGACAGGAGAATTGTAGCGAATTTGAGGATAGCCTGGGCTACATAGTGAGTTCAAAGCCAAAAATTTATATATGTGTGTACAGTTCTGCTCAGTGATACAGAGGCTTTTCCAGACTTGTATAATGTTAAGAATCACCTAGAGCACTTGCTTTAAAAGAAAAATTCTCAAGGCCCAATCTAAATTTACTAAATCAGAATTTCCAGGTAACAAGGCCTCACGTTATTCTCATCTCCAGGGAAGCTGGGAAAAACTACTATAGAACACAGAGAGATGAGCGAAGTTCAGTGACTTTACTCCAGTAATTCCAGAGTGGGAAGAAGAATGAGGTGAGTATGAAAGAGGCTGTGACACTCGGCAGAGGAGAGAAAGCGCACATATGACCGAGAGGAGGGTAGTTATGAGGAAAGACATTTCATATGGGTTGACGGATTTCACCTGACAGAAACTGTGAAGCATGTATCAACAGCAGCAGGCATCGATGTAGGAAAGTGTGATATTTGCTTGGGAAATGGGGAGGTGTCTGTGGTGGATTGACAACTGGTGGGCAACTTGTAACACTCAGCTGAACTTAATAAGCGTGGTACCGGGTGTGGGAGGCCCACCTGAGGACTGTTGCCACAGCATAAGAAGCAGAACTGGAGAAGAAGCAGGCTGTTAGGAGCTGGTAGAAGCCATTGGGAGTCTGTTGGAAGCAGAGAGAAGCTGTAAGGAACTGTTGGTTTTCTTGGAGGAGCTTGTCATGCTGGCTCTCCTGACAAATTTGGCTGTTATCATTCTCCAAGGAGCTCGGGACCTTGTTGGCACTGAGAATGGCTTCAGTTCACTTTCAGAGAGCTCTGGTCCTCACTTTGAGCACTGCTTCCTGGCTCTGGAAGGGAAAATGGTGCACTGCTCAGTCTCCTGGAGAAGCTCGTCATGTCGGCTTTGTTGATGGGAACTCGGCTGTCCTGATCATAGGAGGAGCTCAGGACCTCACTGTTGCTGAGGATGGCTGTGGTACCTCTCAGGGGAGCTCTGGTTCTTATTTTGAGCATCACTTCCTGGCTCCAGTGCACATCCCTCAGCCTGCTAGCACAGATCCTTCATCCCACTGGCACAGACTTTCCAGCTTCCACCACTGACCTTTGGGCCTTCCAGTGCAGATCCATGAAACAGGCCTCCATGAGACATTGTCATGGGCTCTAGGCCTCCAGTTGGACTGGTAGGAGGCGTTGTTATGAGCTCTAGGTCTTCAGCTGGACTCATGCAGGACATTATTGTGTGATCCAGGCCCTCAGCTGGATTCTTTGGTCTTTAGTGTGTGGACAGATTTCCTGCACTCTCTTATATATGATTCTTGCATAACTATTACAAATAATCTTATAAAATATGTGTCCTATATTATATCGTTCCCCTTGCAATAACCTCAAACCACAACAGTGCCCAACTTTATTCAGCTACAGGAAAGAAATTTGGCATAGACAAAAGTCTGCTTATCCACAGGAGATATGTTCCAAGACCCACAGTGGATAGCTCAAGTGGCATAAAATACTGAACCCTATACATGCTATGGTTTTCCAATACATGCATATCTCTGAAAATTTTTAGCTTATAAATTAGGCACAGTAAGGGATTAACAACCATAACAAATAATAAAATGGAGCAACTATAGAAAATATTATAATAAAAATACTTATAGCTTACAAATTTTTGTGGAATTTTCCCATCTACCATTTTCATTCTGTAATTGACTGTGAGTAACTGACAAGGGGGAATTTGATAGTAGGACAAAGGAGGTACACGGAGGACATACTGCAGAGGGTCTTACATGCCAAGGGTAGTAATGTGATTATGCAAGATGCTAATGTGCCTGAATCTGTTCCTTAGAAACATTAACCTGCCAGAGGTAATTAGAACAGTTTGAATTAATTCTGGATTGTAAGCCAGAAGTCCCAAAAGTATCTCATTTCAAAGGACCAGAGGACAGGTAATGAAGGGTGGTAACAATGAACTAGAAAGGCCATCACTTTCATGAGGTCCCTGAAGAAAGGTTTGTTCGTCATCTTCACTGTCCTATTTCTTTAAAACATGCAAACGTATTTAGTATTCACTCAAGAAATGTTTAGTGAGCACTTACTTGTACTATACCTACACACCTTGTAAGATCCTAGGGACCCAGCCTTCACTACATTGCTAACAGGTTAATGTGACTGACCAAGGAATAAATCAACAACGACCGTGCACCACAGGGAGCAGAGGCAATGACTGGGAGATTGAAAGCAATTACTTTATAACATTCATCTTGTGAATGTACTGCATTGGTATTTCCTACACTTTGACTTCCAGAAAGGAGAATGTCTTACTCCTTTTGCTGAACGTATTAGTCTCAATTCATTGAAGCTGAAAGTTAAAAGAAAAGACTTAGCAGACAGCACCTTGGAGAATGCCTGTGTGGTTTGTTGCATCCCTGGACAGGACTCTACTGTCCTCAGACACCAGTTTAAAAGGGCTGTTGCTTACCTGGTCTTCTCATGCTGTGTTACCACCATTGCATTTAAATTCCATCATCCAGACATTTTCTAAACTGTATATGAATAGGTACTTCATCCTGATCTTAAAACCAATGAAATGTGCATGTGTGGGTATAAACATACACAGACACATAATCTGCACATACGTTAACTGCATCTGATATTCTAACATACTTATACAAGGGTGGGGTGTAAATTGCCAGTCTCTGATTAGAGTAGCACTGGTATATCCTAGAGCTGAAAATAGCTCTGAACTTGAAAAAAACAAGCTGAGAATTCCATTCTGGTCCACAGTCTGTTTCTGTCACTGTGCTCAACTCACCACAAGCTACTTCTCCATGCCATGACAGCATATCTTCCTTTTTGTACAGATGGGATTTTCTTTTATCACAACTGACCAGCTGAGGGCTTCAGCTCCATGGTAGAATGTCACCAAGCACAAGCAAAGATCCTCGGCACCACAGAATAAAAATCATAATGATAATGATGGTGATCATGATGATGATAATAATAATTCTGACAGTATGGAGACAGAACAAGATCACAGCTGAGTTCTCCAGTGTCATCTCCTCAAAGACATACCCAGTTAAACAGCTATCCAGGCACCAAAATACAGTCACAAGACCTAAGGAAATCGGGTAGGAAAGTATAGTGCTTGGTATAACAAAATAAAGAGATGCATTGAAGATGGCAGAAAGAAAAGAGTTCCTCACATTGCTCTTCCCCAACTCTGTTCAGCCCATTGTGAAGAAAGAACCTCACCCCACCCCCACCCACTCAAAGGAGGGGGAGTTAAATCCAGGGCTCATCAAGGCCCCAAAATCCCTACCAGACCAATGCCTACAACTGAATGTCTGAACTGGCCTTAGGCCAGGAAACCCACAGACTCCAGCACTCCAACTAGGCAGGGAGCAGTACTGCACTTGGAGTCCAGTGCCAGGTCCACCTCGTGAGACCAAGTCCCCAGTAGAAACTAAAGGCCCCATAAGTAGGCTCACTGGTAAAGTCTTTAAAGAGACCTGTCCTGGCACAGACCTATTGATGCATGGGAGAGACTCAAGTTTCAGTGTACATCATTGTCAGCTGGCCCTTCTCCTGAGACAGTGCAGGCTTCTGAAGCTGAGAGATGCAGATGCAACTCAGCTTAGCATCAGCCTTAATGGCCACAGAACTGTGTCCCCCAATCTTGGTCACCACAATGATCACCAGGCCAGTGCCAGATTAGTTTTAGGAGTTCCCTGATGTTACCAATTTTTGACCCAAGATGAATCTTTTTTCCCTCTTGGGAACTGTGGGTCCATAAGTAATACCAAGTATTAGTCAAGCAACAAAGAAAGTTTTATTCTTTGGCCAAAGAAGAGAAGAAGATAGAAAATATAACTCTTAGATCAGCTTCTCAACATGTGGAGGCTGACAATGTCACAATGTCTTGGTGACTTTTCTCTCATTGCTGAGACAAAATTCCTGATGCCCAAAAATAAGGAAGGAAAGGTTTATTTAGCTCACAGTTTGTGGAGGTTTCAGTCCATACTTGGCTGGCTCCAAGGCACAGTGGCACATGGCAGAGGGCAATAGTTCATGGCGGTGGAAGACAGCAAAAGCAAGAAAGGTACAGTGGCAGAGAGCAAGCCTTTTCCCCTCCCTTGTATTATATACAAACTACCTGCCCCAGGGCAGGTGTAGCTCTCACACCCATAATCCCAGCATTGAACCATTCATCCCAGCATTGAATCAATCATAAACACTAGAAGCCTGCCTCATGCCTACATGAGGCTTAGGGGGACATCCAGACACAAACCATAACACACAGATATATAGTTTGAGCAAAATGAAGGGAAGGGATAGGCTGATAGGGAGAAGGAATATTCATATGGCTTCTAGGGATGAGTAGAGATTTTCTAAGATTTGAGTGTTGCCTCTTTTGGTTCCTCTTATGGTCCTTTCAAATCATTGTGTTAGTGGTCATCAACTCTCATGCATGAAGGAGGTTGTGGAGAGTTTTACTAGGAAAATGTAATACAAGATTGCAGTGAAACTAAGGATGACCCGCTGGTCAATATGGTTCTCACTGTAGGTGAAACTGGTCTGGTTCAGGTGTATCCTGTACTCTTCCTGGAGGCTAAGAAGGCAGTTGGCCAATTTACTTATTGTTAGAGTACAGAGAACAGAGATGGGGTATTGTGTAAATTTTCCCTACAGAAAAAGTGTGGATAGGCATAGCCCTTCTTACAGGATGAATATGATTTAAGTGTGGAGATAAGACATCTGACACTTTTCCCTTCAATGATTCTGGCACCAGAGACAGTGGGACTGACTCATGCTTCTTGCCTGCACCACTGCCAGCCTTAGAAAGGGCTTTGGAGCGCTCCTGAGACTGCGCAGCTCCTGGACTGTGAGACTCAAGTGTAATCCAGCTTAGTGTCAGTCTAGATGGCCAAGAAACTGCCTTCAGCAACATTACTCCAACCTTGGGCAGCACAGTGCAAGACGTCATTTGCTGGGTGTAGGACAGGGAAGTAAGTACAAAACTTTACCCTGGAACTTAGAGCTATGTTTGTGAAACCTAACACTGAGTAGATAGTAATGGCTCTCATCCCTGGGCCTCTCTACTGATAGAGCTCTGCAATGGCTCCAGCACCAGGAGAAGACATGCAGCCCCAGTTTATAGGGCTTCCAGTCCACCTAGCATAACTATGGCTGGTTGCAGTGGTCTAGGGCCACAAATTCACCTCAGCAACAGGCCACAACAGTGCAGCTCCTTGACTCTATTCCAGTATTGTGCTGATCTTGATAGGCTGTGGGATCAGGGTGTGACAAAGCTTGGAGGCACTGGTGGCCATGGGTGACTTGTTCACTTATGGTGACTCTGCCCAGACCTGCGTGCAATCTTGCAGTGCCTGGCCATGGATAAAATATCAGGTTCTACCCCAGCTCCATAGAGAGGCTTGTGAAGACAGACTACTCTTTCTATGTACTCTCCTGGCTCTTTATCAGAAACATATCTTTAGACTTGTTCTGAAAGAAATGCTAAACAACATTCTTCAAAGTGAAAGAAAGAGATATTAATGAACAATAAGAAAACTTAAAAGTCTAAAACTCACTGGTAAGAGTCATTACGACAGACATTTCAGAATCTTCTAATATTGTTGTTTAAACCATTCACATCTTCAGTATGAACACCAAACAAAACAAAAATAATAATTACATTATTATAGTAAGAGGCAATACAGAAATATGTAAAATCAGATATCAAATATTCAAAATGTAAAGAGGAATAGAATACAATTATAGAGTTTTCTTACATAGTTTCTCTTACTCTTTGTCTCTGTTTTTGTTTTTATGGTCATGTTAAGTTGCTGTCATTTCAGAACAGTCTGTTACAATCAAAAGATGTTTTTGTAAGTCTTATAGTAATCCCAAAGCAAAAATCTATAATGTATATAGAAATTATAATATATAGCAAATTATTATAATATATAAAAATTAATATATTTATTTTTTCTATATAATATGTAGAAAGTAAATATTATATAATTTATAATATATATAGCAAAAGTCAATAAAATATATAGAATATTGTAGAGAACAGTTCATGCTTAATTTTTTGATCATTCTTACATGCCTATATCTGGCAATCTGAACAACTACTTTGAAGATAATAGTATGCAATATAACCACCATTGTTAATTTCCTATCATCTTGTTTTGAAATTCTGTATCATTTTTAATTTCTTAAAATTTTTTACTCTTTAAAATTAAAAGAAAATTGGGGCTGGGGATTTAGCTCAGCAGCACAGTGTCTGCCCAGCAAATGCAAGGTCATGAGTTCAATCCCCAGTACCAGAAAAACAAACAAACAAAAAAAATTTTTAAAAAACTATAGTAGACAAACCAAAAATAATAAGCAAGGAATCAAAACAGACTACTAGAGTATATTACTTAACCATAAAAGAAAACTGTAACAGAAGGACTATAAGAGAGAAAGAGAGAAAAAGAGAGGGGGGGAGGGAGAAGAATAGTATATAAAACAAATTACACAGTGGTCATAGTGAGATCGCACCTATCAATAATTATCTTGACTATAAATGGAATAAAAAAATTCACCAATTAAAAGACATTAAAAAGAGACTGAATGGACTTTAAAACAAGAACCAACTATATACTGCTAACAAGAAACTCATTTCATCGCTAAGAACACACATAGACTGAAAAGCAGAGGTGTATTGGTAATCTTTCCCATTGCTTGGAAAAAATACCTGACATACACAGTTTAAAGGGGGAAATGGTTTATTTGGTTTACCAGTTTGGAGGGTTTCAGCCCATGATCAACTGCATCAATTGCTACTGGTCTGAGGTAAGGCAGAATATCATGGCAGAAGGGCATGGAGCAAAGGTGCTCAGTTCATGGCAGCTGGGAAGCAGAGCACCAGGGAAGAGTACTCACAAAAGATATGGTTTCCAAAGCCCTGCCCTTTGTGACCCACCTCCCCATACTGGGCCAGCTTCCTAACGTCACATAGCTGTGATACAGCCGTGAGTAAAGTGGTCCCTCATGACTCAGTAACCTGTCCAGTATTGTCTTATTCCAGTCAGGTTGATGAGTAAGATTAACTGGTACAAATACAGCAAGACATCCCATGCAGATGGAACCCAAAAAGAAAGTAGGAGTTGCCATACTTATATCAGAGAAAGTAGACTTTAAGTTAAAAGTAGACTTTAAGTCAGACAAGAAAGGTCATTGAAATGACAACGAAAAGGAATCAATTCAGTAAGAGAAATAATACATATAAATATATATGCACCTAACACTGGAGCACCTAAGTATAAAAAGCAAATATTAAACTTTCAGCAATAGATCATCCAAACAGAAAATCAAAGAAATAGCAAAATTAAATCACATTCCTAATCAAATGTACCTAACAGACACTATAAAACATTCCATTCAACAGCTGCCAAATACTCACTTTCCCAATCAGCACAAGGAACATTCCCCAGGACAGATCGCCTCACTGGCCACAAAACAAGTCTCAACAAATTTTTAAAAAGTGAAATCATATCAGGTAACTTTTTTGACTACCATACAATGAAATTAGAAATGAATAACAAGAAAACTTTGGGCCCTATACAAATACATAGAAATTAAACAACTTATTTTCAAATAACCGACAGATCAAGGAAGAAGTCAAGAAAGACATTTTAAAATTTCATGAAACAAATGAAAATGGACCAGCACTGAGAAAGCTGAGGCTGGAGAATTGCCACAAGTTCAAGGCCAGCCTGGGCTTCATAGTCAGTTCAAGGCCTCCCTGAACTACGTAGCAAGACCTTGTCTCAAAAAAAAAAAAAACAAAAACTAAGCCAGGTGTGGTGGTACACACCTGTAATTCCAGCACTCGGAAGGCAAAGGCAGGAGGATTGCTGTGAGCTCAGATCAAGGCCAGCCTGAACTGCATAGCAAGACCCTATCTCAAAAAGACGGAAAAAAAAAGCCAAACCAAACAAAACAAAACAAAAAACTCACAAAGCTCACACAACAAAGCTATAAAAATAGCTTTCAAAAAAAAATTAAAATGGAGACAACACACCAAGCTCTGTGGGATACAGCAAAAACAGTACTAAGACAAAAATTATATAGCAATCAACACCCACATAAAAAAGCAGAAAGATAAAATATAAACCTATAACCTCATCTCAAGGAACTAGAACAACAAAAACAAACCAAGTCCAAATTTAGCAGAAAGAAAGAAAGGATGGAATCACAAAAACTCAATAGCAAAAAGAACAAAAAGACACACAATTAAAAATGGGCAATAAATCTAATAGGCATTTCTGAAAAGAAAAAATACAAATGACCAACAATACATGAAAAAAATTTCAATATCATTGATTATCAGGAAAATTCAAATCAAAATCACAATGAGTTATCACATCATCCCAGTTAGAATAGCTACTACTCTAGTTTGTTGAAAAGGAAGTTTTGTGTTATTATCTGTTTGTTTCTCTTTTATAAGAACCTTTTTGGGTTTATCTTTTCTTATAGCTGAGAAATACTCTGTTGTATAAAAGTACCACATTTTTGTTATCCATTCCTCAGTTGATGGGCATTTGGGTTGTTTCCAAGATTTAGCTCTAACAAATTATGCTGCTATAGACATGGGTGCACATACATCTCTGTGGTATGATGTTTTTAATTCTTGAAAGTTAAATAGCCAGAAGGGGAATAGCTGGGTTAATTGGGACCTCCAATCTTAGTTTTGTGAGGAATCTGCTATTGTTCTTTTTTTTTCAATTCTCTTTAAAATAAAAAAAAAAATCTTTTTTGGTTTATGTCTTGTACTGTGAGTAACTACCTTGAAGATAACAATACACAGTGTAATCGCTATTGTCATTTAACTATGAAATTTTGATTTAGTCATATAAGAAAATAACAAATGCTGACAAAGATGTGGAGATAAAGGAAAACTCAGATGTTTTTGGTGGGAATGGTAGGCTAGCAGAGCCATCTTGGTTCCTCTAAAAATTAAAAAATAGAACTAACATATGACCCAGCAATCCCACTTCTGGGTGCACAGTATACCCAAAGAGAAAGAGACTGGTGTGTTGAAAAGAGGTCTGTACTCACTGCAGCACTATTCAGAAGAACCAGAAATAGAAACAACCAAAGTGTCCAAAAGGGATGAATAGGTAAAGCAGTGTGATACATACGCATAAGGGAATACTAACAGAGAATAAAACCTGTTACCTGCAACAAGATCCCACTCACATGTGGACTCTGAACAAGGTTGTCTCACAGAAGGTGAGAGCAGAACAGTGGTTACCCAAGGCCAGAAAGAGAGGCAGTGCAGCGGGTGGGGAAGGTGGGTCGATACTAGCTGGGTGACAGGTAAGAGTGAGAAGTTCCGGTGTGCTACTGCAGGAAGTGACTGCAGCCGACAATAGCGGACTGTACATTCCAAAAAGCTAGAGGAAAGGACTGTAAGTGTTCATCGTACAGAAATGATAAATGTCTGGTAGATAAACACATTTAACTGACTTAAATATTATGGATACATATATCAAAACACTACCTCATATGACCTTAATAGATATTTTTATTTTATACATATTCATTTAAAAATAAATTTACAAAATAAAAATGGGCAGTCAATAGCGCCCTCTGTGTCTTTATCATGGCTGTGATTTTCTCATCAGAGAACAAGAACCTTCAGCTCCAGAAGTCACCATTTTCCAGCTGCCCCTGTGTCTCACCACAGGGAGCCCCCTCTATCGCTGAAACTGCTCATGATACGCTATGGGAACTAGTCTTTGTTATCCTCCAGATTAGCCTTAAAGGCAAAGGAAGACAGGGTAAAAAAGTCATTAAACTGTGTTCCATAACTCCATCAGATGGAATAAAACACCCCCAAAATGTTTCCAATGAAGTATTTCAATATTAAAGCTTTTGCTTCTATTTTTCTCTTTCTTTTATATTTTTATTAAAAAGCATTTATATCTTTTCAGTGAATATATATACGTGTGTGTGTGTTTTTAAGAACCAGATTGTCTTTGTAGGGATGTGTATTGATTTTTATTTAAGTATGCTTTAAACTTATGGAAGAATAACAAGGAATCAATAGTGTGATTGCCTGTGGAGAGTGTAGCCAGGCAAGAGGGGAGAGACAGGGGAAGACAGGAGGGGAGAGAGGCTTTTTGCTTCAACCTTCTGTGTTTTGAACTATGAACCATGTAAATATATTTCCTAGTCAAAAATTAAATTAAAAACCATCTAATTTAGATATAATGAGGAAATAATTCATTCTATAGCAGGCATCATTAACTATAGAATCATCCCTTGCTGATCAGAGCAGACAGGTTCCAGGAACCCTGTGGATATCAAAATCTATGGTCACTCAAGTCACTTATATAAAATAGTGTAGTATTTACATACAACACATCCTCTCATATAGTATCATCTCTAGATTATGCATAATATTTAACACAATATAAATGCTATATAAATAGTTGGGATATTCTATTGCTTAGAGAATGATGACAAGAATAAAGTCTATACATGTTCAGTACAAGAGAATTTTTTTCAGATATTTTCAATCTAGTTGCATCTGTGGATGTGGAATCCAAGGGTGTGAAGGATGATGGCGTATCCCAGACACTGCACTATATGTAGGGACACAGATATGAATAAAAACATGGCTGGTCTCAAGAAACTGACAGTGACTCAGATTTGAATATGCTACTTCCGTAAAACTTTATTATTGTTTGAAAACCAGTGAAAAAAGCCCCTCAGAGGATTCTGATATCACTGATAAATGAAGAAGTATCTATGCTTTCTCCTCAAAGCTAAATTACTTGATGGAGGCAACTGGATTTTGCAAAAAGTAGCCTTTCTATAATTGAAGAGGCAGCTATAAATGCATCCCTGGCCCTGGGAATCAGAAGAGAGTTGAGTTTAACTTTCAACTTCATCCCTTACTCTGTCATCTTGGGTAAGTTACTTAACATTGCTAAGGCTCACAATGTCCACAGAATGAGATTCTAATGATATCTGTATCATAAAGTTATTTTGAAGATTAAATTTTAAATGTATGCAAAGGCATTTTATAGATATTATTATCTGGAGAGGAATCTTGAATTTTCAACAATAAAACCAGTCTATTGAAACCTCTTGCAAAGGTTTTTGTTAAAGAAAATGGGATTCAATTTCAGCTGGCAGATTCCTCTCTAAGCTATTTTTTTTCCTCCTACATCTCTTGGTCCCCAAAATGAACATTTGGCTGAAAGCTTAGCCAGAATACAGAATGGCTCCCAAGGAGAGGGGGCACCTTCCAAAAAATCCATGATAAATATCCTTCGGCTATGCAACTCCACAGGCTTAAATCCTGCTCTGTAGCCAGGGCCTAGGGCATTAACCTTCTTGGCAGCTTAAAGTAACACACTGTGCAGAAATCAATTTCTTTGGGAAAAATATATCACACATTGGAGCAGGTTAAAATCCATGAATTTTATGTGTGTTCTGCAAGGGTGTTTTTTTGCGTTTTTAAGTTTTACATTAAAAGAAGTCCTTAGTGCCATGAAATAAAGGACAGCTACAGTTTAAACACACACCCCAAAAATCACACTAGCAAAAGAATATAAGAAGGAAGGTCAAATGACAAAGAGAAAAAAATCTTTGCCACATATGTAACATCCAAAGCTAATTTTGCTAAGGTACAAAGAGCTCCCACACATTGAGGAAAATATCCAGTAGAAAAATAGGCAGAAAATCCAAACACAATGCTCACCAGAAATGCAAACAGCTCTTAACGTGAAAAGATGAACAGCCTAAATTGATATATCAATTCTCACTTAACGTATTGGCAAAAATATAAAAGCTCCATTATATGCCTTGTTTAGCAATATATGGAAAAACAGTCACTCTCAAACAACCCAGGCAGGTGTAAAATGGAACAATCCCTATAAAGAGTGATGGGCTTTGGGACATTGACTATTTTAAGGTGAAGGAATTTAGGAAAACTCCACTGTCCCCTTGCCCTTCTCCCAGGACACAGGCCATAAAGCAGAGGAGGATTTCTCTAACCTTCATGTGATAAGTGCCTTCCTTGTACCACAAGGAGGAAGCATCCTTGTTTCCAAGACAAAGAGACATGAAGGAGACAGAATGAAAGGGTCTTATTGAGGTTCCCCAGCCTTTTATCATTTGATCACATCCGTTCCCCATTTTGATCAAACCTTTCTTCTCTGTGCACTCCTCATCAAGCCTTGCATGAAAATATGCAGGTTCACCCATTTCTTAGGGTCTTCACTTTGTTGTAAAGGCCCTGTGTCATGTAAAACTGGCATTATATAAATATGCATGCTTTTCTTTCATTCATCTGTCTTCTTTTTAATAGGAGCCTCAGCCACAAACCTAAACTAAAAAGAGGGGGTAAAAATATTTTTCCTTTTCTGAAAGAGACTTTGCACTTGGGAGGCAGAGGCAGGAGGACTGCTGTGAGTTCCAGGCCAGCCTAGGCTGCATAGTAAGACTACATAGTGAGAACTTGTCTCAAAAAAACAGGAGAACAAAAGAGAAAGAGAGAGGAGAGGAAGAGGGAGAGGGAGAGGGAGAGAAAGAGAGAAAGAGAAGTCCTGACTTAAGTGCGTCCTGCTTCTGCCTCCTAGGAGGAACAAATTCAGATGCGGGAGCTGGAGCGGGAAGCCCTTGGAAGCCACTCCCTCTTCCCTTAGGATAAGAACTGTTTTAAGATTTAGGTCGGAGCACACTAAGTATCTGAAAAGGCAGTTACTGAGAACAGAAGTTTCTGTGTATGAGATGCTGTAAACACACCAGTGTCACTTGTAGACAACGGGACCAGCAACAAAGGGTGTGGTGTTCCCTGGAAGATTCTGGAACATTCTAAATGCTTCTTAACCATACAAGCTTAGTGCCTGAGTGGATGTGACATCAACTGTCTCACACGTTCCATCTTTCTGCTTTTCTTTTTTTTCTTTTACATGCTTCATGTTTAAAGCTTTTTGTAGTTATTTTTAACTATGTGGGACCCACAGGGGTGCATGAGAGACTACATAGTACGGTAAGGAAATAATCTGAATCACTCGGGTCTAAAACACGGCTTCGGTTCCTATTGGCTGTGATGGTTAATTGATTGACAACTCGAGTGAGGAAGTCCCAGCTGAATTGAGTCGGCCTGGTTCCGGGTGTGAAAGACTCACGTTAAGGAGGATTGTCGTTGGAACTGTATAAAGGAGACCGGGATGAAGCGTTTCAGGTGATTCCCCTTGGAAGAGCTTCGTGCAGGCTGCTTTTCTTGGGAGGAGCCGCGGCTGTTCTCTTCAGAGAAGCTCCATCTTCACCTTTGCCGAGGGCTTCATCTCCGGGCTTTCAGCGCAGATTCTTCAGCTCCTACTGCCGACCCTGCAGTGTCCCTGCGCAGATCTTGGACTCCACGGAACACTGCTCTGGGTTGCAGGCCTTCCGCTGGATCCTTCGATCTCTAGCACACAGACAGGTCTTTTGGGCTCTTCTACATTTGACGGTGAGCGCCCATTGTAGGCCAACCTTGTAAATTTCTGTGTCCTGCCTTAAATCTGATTCAGAACATGTGCTGGCTTTTGAGGACCCTTCCCCCAGCCCTGCCAGCTCTTGTGAGCACTAACACCTTGGCTATGTGGCTTCTGGCACATGGCATTGCTCCTCTGTGCCTCAGTTTCCCCATTTGAATAATAGCAATCAGGAGGACACATCTTCCTAACACTGCGATGAGGATTCAGGATTCAGTCCAGAGCACACACTAAACCCTTATAAGAGAGGGCACACGGCAGACACTTCCCGTACACAGCTGGATCCACAGTCAGTCCTGCACAGAGAGCTGGCAGGACCAGAACACAGGGATCAGAGCTGAGGACACCCGGACCTTAGTAAGACGCAACACAGTGTCCTTGTTCTCCCAGTGAGGAAACATGCCGACGTAATACAAAGACGTGATGCGTGGTCAGAATATCTGATTAACACCACTTAACTGTCCTAGAGCAAAGTCATTGCTTCACTCTCACGAGGCTCTCACTGCCCATCTCTGCAGGAGGGCAAGAACAGCAATGACTGAAAATGGTGTCTGCCCCGTCGCCTTCCCACCTGCTGGCCTCAGCACACACAGACGGGACAGAGACGCCTAACACAAGGCAGGACAACTTCCTGTTTGGGACTCAGAGGAACCGGAAGAATCTAGCTGCTTGAGGAAGACACATCCCACCAGTCCATTCTCATCACCAAGGACCTACACACCCTACGCGGGGTCTTTCTGTCCACACTATCAGCATTCCGGGCACAGTGGCACTGCAGGTCCTAATGGTCAGGTTAGGAACTGACCTGGATAACTAAGAAAAGAAATGGAGCACCATCTTTTACAGAGCCTTTCAAACACACAAAATCCAGACTTCTACTTCTTTTTATTATGCTCAAATATAAGATCCATAACATTAACTACAGCATGAAATGCCACGTGTATTACTACATGTAAGTTATAATAAGCCCCGGCCACACTATTATATTAGAATTGCTATATGGATGCAATGAAAAATGATTCACTTCTGTGAATAAATAGACTAAAAAAACAAAAGTTACTAAAAAAGGAGCCTGAATGTCATTTGGACGTATATTTTCGCACCTAAAGCTTCAAAGACTCTTCAGAGAAAAGTATTTCTGGGTGAACTCCCACACCCTAGTTGATGCTAATGATTCATAATTAAAGCCATTCAAATTATTCCACATGCTATTATATACTGAAGTCAAGAATTAGAGACAAGCTAAGTATGGTGGCACACACCTAGGCTGAGGCAGGAGGATTGCTGTAATTTCTTTTGTTTTGTTTTGTTTTTTTTTTTTTGGTACTGGGAATCGTACTCAGGACCTTGCGCTTGCCGGGCAGACGCTTATGCCATTGAGCTATATTCCCGGCAATTGCTGTAATTTTGAAAGCAGCCTGGACGATAGAGTGAGTTGAATGCCAGTCTGCACTACAAAGTGAGACCCTATCTCAGCCAAAAAAAAAACATCAGTGACAATGCCAGTGTGGTGATTGATGCACTCCCACAATCCAGGTGCTCTGGGAGGCCGAGGTAGCAGGACTGCCAGTTTGAGCCAAGTCTGGGGAATTTAATGGCTTAGCAACACTCTGTCTCAAAATTTTAAAATAACATAAAATGTTTGGGGATGCAGCTCATTGCAAAGGCCCTGGGTCCAATCCCCAACACCCAAAGCCAGAAATTATAGCAATAATTTCTCAGTGGCCCTAGTATGAGAAATGAGCAGGTTTCACATTGTTGTGTAGGAATATATCATTTCGATTTGTTCTGCTTCGACTTTCTGATCAATTAACAGGTCGCAGGGGAGCAGAGCTTACCTCATTCCAAGTGCTGCCGTGACCTTCGCCTCATTAATAAAGTGCAACAGTCCTAAGGCAGCTGCAGAATCTATAACACCCGTGTTTACAAATGACTCTCCCAATCACAGAATGTTGTCATTATCACTTTCTGGAAATGACCCAGGACTTGTTTTCTTAGAACTCATGTGGGCCCTTCCATTTTCAATGCAGAATATATAAGATATTTAGTAGGTTTGGGGTGAGGGGTAGGTAGCAGTTCATTTCATCAATTATTTAAAAGTAATAAATGTACAACAAGCCAGACATGGAAGGTCAGTTCTTTCAATTCCTGTTTATGACAATATAGTGTCACATGAAAGATTAAGATCCAAAGCTAAGGAAAACTGACTAGCTATTATACTTGCTAATGCTGGCGGTCAATATGTTCTAGCAATTTAGCTAAAACCAGACTTCACGAGTGAGTGTAGCTCCATCATAATTTTTGAACCTGAGTGTGGCTTACATCTCCCTGTTCCTCCCTCTCCTCCTGGCCGCCACTATGTCTTCATCTTGTGGACCGAGTCGGAGTCAGACTCAATCTAAGCATCAGGAGAATTTCAGCCCCATCACAGTCTCACCAAGAAGCTGGAAATGTACAACACAGCAGTACGGGCACCATCACCCCACCCCATGCACTGCCATCTCTGCAGCAGGAGAAAAAACATTTCCTCTTCAAACTAAGACAAAGAAACCATGAACATAATGGAGCAATCAGAATCACAGCATTCTTTTCGAGCTTTAAGTATGTTTTACATTGCTTTAAATTATATTGTACTGTGCCTTTAGATCTGTAGTTGGAAAAATAGAAACAGCTTTATCACACTCAATGTTCCAATTCAAGAGAGAAGAGAGAGAGGTTATAAGGATCGTTTGCTTTGGGGAAATAAGGGGTGGTGAGGAAAGAATCACAAATTCCTGCTAGAATTAACAAGATATGAATTCTTTCTGGGGTGGGACCACCTCGATTCCCTCTCAGCCCCTCAGCCACCAGCAAAGCCCTCTCTCATATTCACCCATCTGTTCAGACAGCTGCTCAGGGCAAACTATTTGGGGTTTATTGATTTCTTCATAAATTAATCACTCTGCAACAAGAATACAGTATATCAGATTAAATATCTGCATAGGCCCTGGGATAAAAAAAAAAGTTATCTATGGGGAGAGGGAGGGAGAGAGAGAGAGAGAGAGAGAGAGAGAGAGAGAGAGAGAGAGAGAGAGAGAGATCCTTCCTTTTCCTGAAGGTTTTCTCATAGTCTATGAATTATTTATGAATATGTATCAGTCAAGACACTCCAGTAATGAAAATGCCTAAGCAATGATTTTCACAAAAGGGTTTTATGGTACTTGTTTTTACTAGAATGGCTTTCCAAGTGTAGTATGTTATTTTTAAAAAACCTCTAAGGACTTTCTGACTCAGGATACTGGTTAGGTGTATAGCTTTAACCCAGCAAAACAATTACATACAGGGGTAGTTTAAGTATTCTATAAAAAAAAAAAATGCATTAAAGCCAGTTTTTGAAAACCAAAATACATATGCAATTTGTTTCTTCATAATTTATCTACAGTAGGGACATGATTTTAAGGCTAGTAATTAAGCAGCTGTTTTTATGTCAGTCTCAAGTAATTTATCTTGGGTCTCACACACACTTTATTACTCAAGTTTATTGTTGGACTTAGGAAAATAAAGGCTAAACAAATAAGCTAGTACCAGGTTAGAGGAACCAGATGCACTAGGGAAATAAGCACTGGTACACAATTTCTATGAGAAGGAGAGGTGTAAAAAGGTAGATGGTTGTTATCATCATGTACTTCTATTGGACTCTCATGCGGCTTTATACGGCTACTCCCTAAAAACAGGCAATGATTATTTTGTGATTATTTTGTGACCCAGAGGAAACCAGTTTTGGGTTGTTTCATTTGCTTTCAGATGTGCAAAGATGTACAAAATAGGAAGACAGTAACTGTCAAATAATGGTCTTATAGGTAGTTTTAATGCTAACTCTTTTTTTTTTTATTTTTTTTTATTTTAAAGAGTAAAAGAAGGATAACATAATAATAGGGGGGGCTTACCAAATTCCAGACAAAGTGGTAGGAAATTATCAATGGTTATTGTTTTACATATTGTTATCTACAAGATAGTTTCTCAGGAAAACAAATAGACAAATGATAGTGAGTTACAGATGAAAGAAGTAGATTATCAATAGTTGTTGTACTATACTTAGGTATCTTTAAAGTGGCTTCTAAAGAAAATAAATAGAACTATACATGAGTAACCTACTGATAATCATTCAATAATTCTCAATGGTTGTTGTAGGAAACACATAATAAAAAACATGGATCCATTTATGAAATAGGATAGGAACAATACAAACATTACAGAGTTATGGACAGATTAGTAGGAAAATATCAATGACTGCTGTAATATATGGTGGTATGTTCAAAGTGGTTTCTCAGGAAGACAGAGATACACAAAAAGGATCTAACAAGTAGTTACAGCCTAACGGTTGTCAAAAATCAAGTGAGCCGTCTGGGGCGAAAGTCATTTTTTGTAGCATTTTCTCTCCAGCCTCCCATCGCATTGGGACCCCACAACCAGTTAGCGTCCTCTCTTCAACTGTCAGCACAGGCAGAAGGAATCCTGCTGCAGACTTCTGCAGAGCTCCACCAAGCCTGCACTGTCAGGGGAAGAATGGCTTCCAGGGAGTCTCTGCAGGTATTGTGCAAGGTCCTCCTGGTTTACAGCTTCCGAGCGGCTCTTGTGACCCCAGTCCACAGGACCTCTGACTCCGTGGGCTTAGTCTGCATTCTCATGTTCTCTGAGTCCTTGTTCAGCAGCTGCTCCTCTGCTGGCTCTGGACCTTTCTGGTTCTCAATGGCAGGAGCAAGAGTGACCCGTTGTATGGCGTGTATTCCCAGGGGTTGTTCAAAGTTTGAATGATTCACACACATCCGTGGGTGGGCAACTGCAGTCGGTGCATGGTGGGCCAATTTTGTCACTGTTTCTCTGTGTCATGATAGATCTCAATTGAGTGGCGGCGGCCGGCCTAAGGGCCGGCACGCATCAGCACTCCCCGCCCGTGGCTCCCCGTGCGCCGGGGGCCCTCCCTCTGGCAGTGTAGGAGGCAGGAAGCTAGCCAGCCGGAAGACCGGCGCTCCCCGCCCGTGGCACCCTGTGCGCCAGACGCCCTCCTTCCGGGGGCCTATGAGGCAGGGAGTGAGCCGCCGGTCAAAGACAGGCGCTCCCTGCCAGTGGCTCCCTGTGCGCCGGAATCCCTCTAATGCTAACTCTTACTCTGATTTTTCAAAATCAAAAGATATAAACTTTCTATTGATTTTTATTGAATTATTATGATAGTTACTATAAAGGCTAATCTGCAACCAATTGTGTGTTCCTAGTTATAATGAACAAGTTATAAGACTCCAGTGAAACGCAACACGTCATAGCACTGGTGAGGAGGGGGATGCATATACTATAGATGAATGAAAGCAATGGGTAGAAGTGGCAAAACAATCATTTGGAAATTGTTAGCTCTCTGTGCCTACACAGTGTTCAAGGAGCCTTAAGGAATAATAAATGCTCTTGGCAAGAAACCCAGCACCTGATACGTGGCTGGCTATGCACACGTAAACTCTTCGGCAGAGCTGCTCTCTCTGCGCCCTCCCTCCCTCAGCCTCAGCCTCTGCGGGTGAGGAGACCATGGAGACATCTATGTCATCGTGTCTCCCACACACACAGCTTTAGTTAGATGGTTCAGATGTTTGGTTGGCTCTCTGGTGGGTTTTGAATAAGATATTTTTCCTTCTTTATGGAAATTTGTGAATAAGATTCTTGTGGTAGAAAATGTTAACTGTCATACAGAAGAAGGAAAAAGAAGCTACCAGCACTAGATGTCCTTTTGTGGCCTCAAGCAGGCCACCTAGCTTCTTTGGGCTTTGGTTACCTTGTTTAAAAGGAAGAATTGGACTTTATAATCTATCTCGCTTTCCCTTCACTTCCACAGTTTGAAATCTAGATGTCTTGCTGTCTTCACTGTATACTTTCTTCAATGTATACTTGGCCTAATTCTTAGTAAAAGAATGAAAAGAAAGTCTGGCTTTTCTTAAAATGCTGATTTCTCACCTTGCACCTCTGCAGGCTACTTTGTCCTGTATTTGGTGTGGCACAGGGGCCAGGCAGCCCATGCTTGTGAGTGTTGTCAGGAGCCTCACAGGACCTGAAATTCATAACTCTGCTCCACCACTCTAGATGAGCAAGGGGGTCACATGAAGTCTCCCATAATTACATGAGACTGGGGTTGCTTCCAAGAACTGCCAGCATCCATGTACATGTTAAAAAGTGGAGCTTCCTATTTTCCAGATGGCATAGAGGTAATTGGGGGATAATTCTGGAGAATAGCGCAAGTTACACTCCAAGAGGGCCCTTCTACATGAGGAGGGGTGAGTAATATTTTTCCTCAATTATAGCTCCATAGGCCAATTCTATATTTTATACACCAAGAGTATGCAAATGTTTCTTTCGGGAGAAATATTATTAGGCATATTGGCAAGAAAAGATGACTAAGCTGGTCTGTAGATTAGCTCTTTTAATAATACAAAGGGCCAATTGCTTATTCTATGGAGAGCAACTATAGCAAGTAATTAACCCCCTAAGGTGCCCATAAAACAAATGTTGATTATACCCAACCTAAGAATCTATATTAAAACAGAAACAAGTTTTTTCCTAACATATATTGTTCAACTTTGTAGCTGTGGTATTACATATGCTTATTCAATATTTTCATAAGGTAAGACATTTTAAATTATTACTTAAAAAATTAATATTTTAGGTTCAAGAAAACTATCTTTAGAGATGGTGAGTTGTCACTGAAACACTTGTGGTTTATCATATTCTATCACCCAAGGCTTAATGTTCTCAAACCATGCCTAGAATTTTTACTTTACCCAACTTTCCAAGTCAAAATTGCTTTAGTGTCTGAATAAAATATGTGAGAAAGTTTAATTTAATTTACAGGGATCCAAGCATTCTGTAAATGCTTCATGGCTCAAAAATGTATTAAGGTATGATAATGCACATTTCATGCTAGTCTCTTCAAAATGCCCATTTGGAATGCATATTTGTGACACTCCTAATTAGTCCTAGAAATCAGGTGGAGAAGTTGGGGGCAAAAAAAAAAAATGGTTTATGTGACCAGAGATTGTAGATGAAGGACAGTTAGTATTACCTCAGGGAATCTGAAAAGCCTTGGAGTATTTTTCTGTTACCTAACTGGCCAGGATTGAAAGGAAGGTTTGCCAGCTAAATTTTGCAGAGTCAACATCCAAAACGTGAACATTTGAAAGGAAAGCTTTAAATGTCCCCTGAACGGCACTGAATACAATGCATGATCCAACTAGGGACTCAGGAGAGCTTGAGCCTCAGCAGTCTGGGGGTTTAGAGCGCAAGGAAGTAGTTTTGTTTGATCTGAGCCTTTACTAATGTCAACACAGCTCCCTAAGTGCTACAGTGAGAGTCTGGATATTCTGTCTAAGGAGAATCTTTCCCTAGCAATACTCTCATGTTATTAATATACAAATGTTTCTGCAGTACTAATGGTTAGGGCTTGTCTTGTGATTTCCAGGGTTGCAAGGAAGGGTGTTCAAAGACCCTTGTTCTCTTCAATTTTCAAGCCTCTAGGAGTCGGATAGGAAATGCATCACCATCTTAATCGTATAGACCAGGTTGCTGAGATATGTAGAAGAAAACAAACTCTCAGTGACATGGGCTAGGGCTGGAGACCAGGAGGGCCCACCCAACTCTTCTATTTTCAGTCTTCAAGTGTTTTCTACCATCCTGCCCTGATTCTGGATTTCTCAAAGGAGAAATTCCCATCTTCTTCAGGAAACAAAAAGATTTTTGAAAATCAGTGTATAAAAAGGGGGAGGGGAGCTCTGAGATTGAAGCATCTAAGATTCTGACTCCTTTTTACATTCAAGCCATTTGTCTAAGAAGCAACTTGGGCTCACTTTCCAGTGACCTGATTCCAAGTAACACGAGAATTGCAGTTCTGTTTCACAGCATCATGTTTTATAATTTCTCATTCTGATAGCTTTTCTCCATGGTCAGGCACAAACCACACTGGTAAAGAAATGATATATTGGTCTGTGTCTTCTTTAGAGGTGGACCCATCCAATGCATTTCCCAACAGCTCATTACCCAAGAGAGACTAGAGGGCTGGCAATGTGCATGACCTCATTTTCAATCCCTCTAGCCCATTACCTATCTAAGCCATCTTGAGAAGACAAACTCTCAGGCAAAAGGTGGTGGCACATGGGCTGGATTAGAAGTTACACCCTACCACTACCTGTGCAGGTCAGGAAAAAAAAAGATCAGTGCTACATTGGTAGGAGCAGATGACATCCCTGGAAGACCCCGTAGCAGAAATCTGTAAAATCCTGGTAATTTGCTCAACAGGATTTTCTGAGTACGTATCTAAGGGATGAAATAGCCAAGGATCTCATTTTGCTGCACTTGTTCCAGCAAGAGCCAGCGCTGTCAGAATCAAAGCTTGCTCTATATCAAAAGGTGCTCTGTCTTTTAGTAACTTATTTTTATCACTTGCCATTAGTTCTCAAAGAGCTAGTCCTTTCACTCTCACCCTTCACATTCTTTCTTCGCCTTTGAAACCTGTTATGCTTTATTCCTGAGGACAAAAGCAGCTGGAAATAGGAGTTGTTTCCTCTCTCCCACATCCACATCCCTCCTTCTCAGACATAAAACACAAAAAAAGTGGGGCTGTGTACTTGAATGGTTGCCACAGGAGTTAGATGGCGATTATTCCCTCGCTCAAAATTTTAACACTAGTCGAGGTTTGATAACACACACACACATGCACCCATATATGTTCACATAAATGTATGTTCCCTATTCATTGTAAGGGCCTTTGAAATGATTTTTGGTGGACAATAGATCAGCTCTCTGAGAAGAAAAGAAACATTTTTTTAAAACTTTCAGTAGCTCTTAGACATCTCTGAAGCAGAGGTTATCAAAATTGTGGGGAGTCAGACTGAAAGCACCCCTGCACATACACAGACACATACACACAACACACACACACGGATACACACACACACACCAAAAGCCTACCTTATTGTGTAGCTATTTATTCTGTTATCTACCCAATAAAAGCATTGTTGTCCTACTTCAGTGAGCTTCCCTTGCTTCATTAGAAACTTTAATGTCAGGGCAGAAAGGAAACAAGAGATCCGCCATCTTGTATCGCACCCAGGGAAACTGCAGCCCATGGGGAAGTGGTTGAAGGCAGAAGGGTGATAGCAGCAGCTGGGCTTTGGGTCTCAGTCCAGTTCACCTTCCAACAAGGCCAGCTGCTTTTCTGGGAACGGTCTGAAATACTTCATTCCTTCCACAAACATTGTTGGCCTCTACCGTGTGCCTGGCCCTAGATACATTCACGGAGAAGATACATAAATAATGCAATAAGAACTGATCCTGGAGGGTTAATCAATTCTTAGTTGTTTTTTTTTTTTTATTGAAAGAGAGGCTCTAAATAATATTTTGTTTTTTAAACAAATTTTAAGAATTTTAAGAATTTTAAAGTTATATTTCTCTTTCCCGTATTTGTTGATCTTTGAGAAAAATAACAGTTCACATCTCTATGGATACCACCCATGGTATTGATACTCTTGAAACAGAATGAATATTTTTGAAAACATAAAGGCTGATTTAACATCTTTTTTTTTTTTGTTTGTTTGTTTGTTTGTTTGTTTTTCTCTGCTACCAGGAACTGAACTCACGACCTTGCGCTTGCCAGGCAGGCGCTTTTGCCGCTGAGCTAAATCCCCAGCCCCTGATTTAACATCTTATAGAGCAGTAGTGGCAAACCTCCAGCACCCGTGTTATTTGCTTTTCTTGTAAGATAAAAGATGTTAATGTATGAGTTGTTTTTTCTAAACTAAAAAAACCTCAGCATTCAGGCTTAATTGCAGTGCTGGCAATTTTCAATAAATAAGTGAGTTCTAGGTTACAGTTTCAGCACTCATCTCTAAAAGGTTTACCATTACTGTTATAGAGTTTCCAGAAAAGCACACACACATATCAAAAAAAAATTGTATTTGAGAATCTAACATTAAACTTACTCAATATCGGTCAAATTTCTCCCTTCTTAGTTACTTTCTCATTGCTGGGACAAAATACCTGACACTCCCAAGTTAAAGGAGAAAAGGTTTATTCCAACTCAGGGTTTGTAGAGAGTTCATGATCAGCTGGCTCCACAGCAGGGCAGGATGGCAGAGAAGAATCACAAGGCAAAACAGTCCATGGCAGGGCAGGAAGAAGTAGAGAATCAGCAGCAGCAGCAGCAAGCCTCTCTTTCCCTTTGATACCTTCCATGTTACAAGCCACACATAGACCTTCCCATTATCTACACCCAGAACCATGCTAAACCAATCAGTGGACTAATTTAGTACTGCACACACATGAGGCTTTGAGGGGACATCTAGATACAAGCCATAAGATCACACACACACACACACACACACACACACACACACACACACACACACACACACACACACACAGTACCAGTGACTGAATCCAGGAAGCACTGAACTGT
>NW_004955488.1:6011307-6018799 GCF_000276665.1 Chinchilla lanigera | reverse complement strand
ACACACACACACACACACACACACACAGTACCAGTGACTGAATCCAGGAAGCACTGAACTGTGTTCCTGGCCCTTTTCTGCTTTTATTTTGAGACAAGACCCACTAGTTTGCCAAAGCTGGCCTTGAACTTGGAATCTTCCTTCCCCACCCTCCCAAGTACCCTGGATTACAGGAATATGACACCACACCAAGTTCATCTCCATTTTACAACCAAGTTATATCTAGAAATGTATGGGTATAAGATATAAATGGATTTTTTTGGTCTTTTTGAGACAGGGTCTCACTATGCAGTTCAAGCTAGGCTTTAGCTCATTTTGTAGCCCAGGCTGGTGTTTAACTTGCAAAGATCTTCCTGTCTCAGCTTCCCAAGTGCTAGGATTACAGGTGTGTGCCACCATGCCCAGCTATAAATGGATTTAATTTCTTATGTTGTTACCTGCTCCAGTGGTTAAAAAGGTAGAGCACACTAGGCCTGTTAAATTTAAGGAGAAAAATCTAAAAGAGAAAAGGTTTTATTTTTCTGTCTCCCTGTGCATTTCTGAAGCCCCATATCAACAGACAATCAAGCTTTCACTGGGAGGACACCAAAGGCTCACCAAATGGAGCCAAAGGACAGCCAGGGAAGTCTGGTTGGAAAGCACATCAGGCGATTCACTTTCCTTTTCTTCTGTGCATTTCACTTTTTGATCATCTGTAGTGCCAGCATCACTTCTGAGTGGCCTGGGGTTCAGTGAGATAGGCAGAGCATTAAATTCAAAACAGGAGCCAAGCCTGAGCAGGCCTCAGGTGACTGACACAACCAGAGGATGCAATCTATTTCACTGCCACTTGCTCTGTCTGCAGGCTCTTTGAAGGCTTTCCCATGAATAAAATTGGGCTGCTGAGTACCTGTGATAGCTGGGTGACCCTCGGTGAGAGCTTCCATTTAGATGCATTTTCTCCTGTACATGCTTTGCTTATTATTTTTTTTCCTCCTTGCTTTCTGTGTCCTTTAACACCCCCAGCCTTTCCATTTTAAATTGGAATATTAATAGTGAGCATTCACTAAATATGTTTTGTATGCTAGGCGTGATGCTAAGGATTTTGCATTTCAATAAAAGTACACCAAGTACATAAGGTAAGTACTTGTGGCCCTACTTTGAAGATTGCTTGAGTCACATAACCAGTGTTCCACAAGTGCAAGGTGGGGTCCAGATTCCAGGGTGCATAATCACTCTGCTCTTCCAACAGTGGTGCTTAAAGTGTGCTAAAGGTTGCTCCCACCGACTGTAAACCCCAACTGGCTATTGTCACCAAATCAGGCTATCAGGCCACTTCATCTAGTGTGTTCAGAGTATTGTAAAAACCTAAGTAAGTAGGATTTTAGGGAGACTCCTAAACCACATTTTTTTCCCTAGTCACACATAGTTACCTCAAACTTAGCAGTTTACTTTTTGTTTTCCTCAGTATCTGTGGGTTCATCATTCTCAGACTCAGCCAGCTGCAGATCAAAATATTCAGAAAAATGAAATTGCATTTGAGTAGAACCTGGACAGACCCTTTGTATGTCATTATTCCTTAAACAATACAGTATGACAACTTTTTATATGGTGTCTGAATTGCTTTACGTGTCGCTGCTGACACACAATACCTAATACCTACAAGTTATAGGAGGCAAGGTTTACTTTAGCTCGCAGTTTGTGGGGGTTTCAGTCCATAGTCTGCTAGCTCCAAGGCAGGACAGCATGCCAGAGGGTCAGGGTGGAGGAAAAGGGGCTTATGTCATAGCAGCCAGAAAGCAGAGAGGATGAAAGGGAGATAAACCTACAGGGATGCACCTCTTCCAAGCAGACCCCACCCAACAGCAAGTCAGCTATAAGACCCCATAATTTAATCACCTTCCAAAAGCCCTACTTCTGAGCTCATGAGGCCTTTGGGGACATTCAGATATAAACCATAACGTGACAATTACATACTACTGGGTTTGACAAATAATCTAGAGATTATTTAAAGCATACAGAAGGATGTGTACAGGTTATATGCAAGATTCTATACCACTCTATCTAAGGTTCTTTGGCATCTGTGGATTTCAGTGTCGTAGAGCTAACACTCCACAGATGACAGGGCAATGACTATATTTCCAGGGCTGAATTGTCTGGCACATTTTAGCCGAGTCTTTTATTCAGGGTTTCATAAGGCTGAAATCAAGATGTCGGCAGCACTGTTCCATCTAGAGTCAGTGCAACTAGGGAAAGATCTCTTTCAGGCTCCCTCAGGCAGGGAATTATTGGTAGAATTCATTCTGTGGGACTTGTAGGACTGATGCCCCTACTGTCTTATGTCAGCTCTTTGAGGCTATTCTCAGAACCTGACTATGTGGCTCCCCTATCACAGCAACAGAAAACACCCTCCCACAAAACCCATTTGATGCTTCAAATTTCTCTGAGTTCTTCCACAACCGGCTAGATAAAAGCCTCTGCTTTTCAAGAGCACATGTGATTAAGACAGACCTACCCGGGTAATCTCCTACCACAAGACAATTTCCATTGCATCTGATAAATCTCTTGTGCCATGAATACAACATATTCACAGGAGGAACAACACTGGGGGAGATCGTGGGGTCATCTGCTGTAGCAATCCACAGTCTATGGGTCATTAGCTCATCTTTTAATCTAATCCATTGTTCTTTTTCATTATTTGAAAACCTAATAAATATTGAAGAATAAAATTTAACTGAAATGGAACTTTTACCCATAGGCTTAGAGAGAGAAAAGGGTATATATACATTGACTAATGTCTCGATTTGAGATGATATGTGGTAGGGAAGATCCCTTCTCTCAGACTCTGAAGTCATAGCCCACTGTGTGCAGTCTCCAGAATTCACACTCCTTGCACCAACCTCTGAGGAAATCCTCAGATGGACTTGAATGTTGCCCTCAGGAAAGACAACAAGAAAATGTCTGTGCTGGGAACTCTGTCAGTCCTCCCACAACTAGACTAAGACCTTCTCTAGGTAGCCTGTATTTATTTGGCTATCAGAAAAAAGGGAGGGCTTACTCAAGAAGGGTGGAATTACTCAAGGACTTCTCCAAGTAAGATATTAAATGAATCCTTATCAAGGATTAAGTTAATCCACCCAGGAGTGAGATGCCTGAGGCTATAGTCTTTACCCAGTTGAGATTGGATCCAGGTGTCCTTGGCTGTGATCTTGTCTTATCCTTTAAGGCTTTCTGGTTTCATCCACCATTACAGAGTTTAGTAGGGATTAGTGACTCACAGAGGTTCACTTACCATGAGTCCATTGCCCACTTCCAGACAAGCGGCCTAGGCTTTGGACAGATTCACAAGTAAACAAAGAAAGCCAATTGGTTAATTTAAGCCCTGCTTCAGGGCTGCTTCATAGTGGTCTCCAAAAACGAAGCCTGGATTTTAGTCCTTGTTCTTATAAAGCACACCAGTTGAAAACTAAAACAGTTCATTCAGAGCCCACAGGGGCTTTCTATGAAATTATTTTTCAAATGCTAATGTAAAGCCTCTGCTAGCTGTCAAACACCTGGGCATCCCCTCATTCATCCTAGTCTTCACTCTAGTGACAATGACCTACAGACCCCACAGGGATAGAATGAACATCAGAAAGGATCAGGAACTTGGAGACAGAGGAAACATTGTTGAACAGCTTCTACCTGCTGTTTGGGGGTTAAATTTGGGTCCTTGATGACTATGTTCTATGGGAAGAACCTACAGGTAAGTCCCCTCAACCACTACCTATGTGGTGGCCCGCAGATGGCAAATGTTACAACTGGTAATTCTACAAACTGTAGAGAGACTGTAAGATTCATTCTGAGAAGGAAGATTTAGGAAGGCTGAAGGAATCCTGAATCACAGGAACCAGTGCTGACTGAACTTCTAAGAACAAGTATTTCCTGTGCAGGCTGGTTCCTGACCTGAGAATATACAACCTAAACCTCACATCTGTGGAGGAGCAAGGGCTCCAGAGTGGGGAGGGGGATGAAACTAGATGGGAAAGGTGGGGTAAAGAGACAAAGGCTTGGGAGCCTAAGGCAAGTGGATCACAAGTTCTAGTCTAGCCCAGGCAACTTAGCAAGACCCTGTCTCAAATTTTAAAAACTAAGAAGGGGCAGGGATATAGCTCAGTGCAAAGGTCCTAAGTTCAATTCCTATGGGGGGGGTGGAGGTGTCAGGTATGAAAACTGGCCTCCATGCTTGGCTTTAGGTGGAGGGGAAGAAGAGGAGAAGAGAAGAGGGGAGGGGAGGGGAGGCAAGGAGGGAAAGCAGAGCACAGCAGTGTAAAAAAACAAATAAACAGAAGCTGAGAATGGCAGGGATGGGAGAGGCACTCACAGAAGGAAGATGAGAAATCTCAGCCTACAGGGGAAATGAGTATAAGACAGGGGTCATGGGATGCTGCCCAGCCTCCTGGAGGGCAGAGGGAGGGGCCTGTTCCCCCAGCTGGAGGACATGGTGCAGGTGCCTTTGGGACCTGCAACAAGTATGTCCACATGTCATTTGGTTTATTACTATAAGAATAAAGACCTGATGGCTGAGTTCCAGGATGAATTCTAAACTGAAAGCATGATCCACATTTATAAGGGCATAAGTTTTTATGTCCCATTTTGACCCATTGCTTTTCAATAAGTCTTTTACATTTCTGTGATTACCATGAGAAATCCCTGCTAAGAATAGTAGACCTATGAATGCTTTCAGTTCGGTAATAAGATGTCATAATAAATACGTTTTTCAATAGGCTATTCATGCATACAAAACTTTTTACTTCATGTAGTCACCCTTAAAATGAGGATACTAAAACCACCTTCCCAGGAAGATGCTCAGAGCATCAAATGAGAAGTACCAATGCAAGGTGCTTAGTGAAAAGGAGGTACCACTAGCACCATAGCTCAAGTGCATGTTGAGTGGTGATACCTTAAGCAACTCTCTCCTGAATCTTTGTGCTCAAGATGAAGAAATGAGGAACAGGTAGAAACATAGATTTGTGACTTATAACTGGTTAAGTGACAAAACAAAAGAATATTAGAATATTAGTTTGGAGAATTACTGTGAATTGCAAAAGGCTTCCTAAGAGTTCTCAAATTGGTTCCATACTGCAGGTCCTTGCTTTAATTCTAACAGACAAGCAAGTGACAAATATTGGAGCCAAGCATGGAAGCCAGCTCTCATACCTGACACCCTATTTAATTTCACCTGTGCTTTGCTTTCCATCATCAGCAGGTGAAGTGTACTTTCACCCTTACCAGGAGGGCCTCAGCATAAAGCTGCCCGCTCTGCAGCCTGTCCTCACTGCACATGGGCAAACTATCATGACAAGAGCAGCCCAAGAAAAAAATAACCTTTGTTCTTGAGATTTTACAGAATTAAGAAACATTTCTGCACGAGGTGATTAAGCTCAGATGTGTTTCATTTGTCCACACATTTCCACCTGTGAGAAGAGCCCACCAGTGTGGGACACTCTTCTCCTAACTCAGGGACTCTGACCTTTTAGGCCCAGGAGGTCCTCTATCTTTTCCAATCACTGCTTTGCTTCTCTACATTGAGTTCCATCCTACAGCAAGCACAGTGAGCCTTCTACGTTTTTTTGGTTTTTTGGGTTTTTTTCCAGTACCAGGAATCGAACTCATGACATTGTGCTTGTCAGGCAGGCTCTGTGCCACTGAGCTAAATCCCCAGCCCCGTGAGCCTTGTATGTGGTGACAGCAGCTCCACAGATCTTTTTTGCATACTCCTAAAAATTACTTACCATAACCGAATGAGTTATTGAAGACTTCTACAATTTGATATTCACAAACCAAAATGAACCCATAACTAAAATTACCAAGTGAGGCGACTCCAACATGGACAAATAGAGATGGCAGTGCTTGAGAGAAACTCCCAAGAGCAATACTGGTTAATGCAGGTACTCTGAAACAAGGGAGGTAAACACAAAAGGAACACCTTAAGAAATTTATGACCACCAAACCAGCATTCCAGAAAATTCTCAGCCATATCCTATATAGATATTGAAGCCAAAAATGCTAAAAGATCTAAAGGGATGAAAAATCAAGCAGGATGAGCAGCTAAACAAAAAGAAAAAAATAACAATATCAACAACAGAAAAATAAGGCCAGGAATACAGCTCAGCAGCACGGTGCCTGCCTTGCAAGCACGAGGTTGTGAGTTTGATTCCCAGTGCCAAAAAAAAAACAGAAAAATAATGCAATGATAGAAACAAGTCATCTTTCAGTAACTGTCAACTCCACAATCAAAATACAGATTGGAAGACAGGATTTTAAAAACAACTGATTGGTATGCTGCTTACAATGGACACATCTAGTCCGAAATGAAATCCACAGACTAAAAATCAAAAGACAGAAATTAATATTCCATGCATCAGGACACCAAAAGCAAGCAGGGGTAACAATCTTATTCTCAGACAAAGTGAACTTCAAGCTAAAATATAGTAGTTAAGGATAGATTCAAAAAGAAGATATAACAATTATAAATATATATGCAAAAGTACCAGCAAATCCAACTTTATAAAACAAACACTACCGGGCATAAGAGATCAGATAAACATCAGTGTAATTACAGTGGGGAACTTCAGCATCTCATTTTCACAAATAGCTAAATCAACTAGACAAAATACCAACAAAGACATAGCAGAAATGAATCACACCTTCAAACAAATGGACTTAACACATACCTACACAGTATTCTATCCTACCACAATAGAATACACATTCTTCTCAACAGCATACAGGATTTTCTCCAAAATAGGCTATAAAGCATGCTTAAATAAATACAAAAGAACCAAAATTATCCCATGTATATTATCAGCTTACATTGCATTGAAACTAGAAATTAAATACAAAAGAAACCATAGACATTTTGCAACCATCTGCATATTAAACAACACATTCTAGAATAATCAGTGAGCCACAAAAGAAATCAAAGAAAAAAATTAAACAATTCCTAGAATCAAACAATACCAGTAAAACACACCAGAACCTATGGGACACAATGCAATAGCCATAAGAGAGAAGTTTATTGCTGTGAATTACTCACATTAGAAAAGCAAAGCAAGTTCAAATAAATAGCCTAATGATGTAACTCAAGGTCCTACAAAACAAGAGCAGACTAAATCTAAGCTTAATACAAAAAGGACATTATAAAGATCAGAATGGAAGTTAATGAAATTGAAACTAAAACTACAATACAAAACATCAATGAACCAAACAGCTGATTCTTCAAAGTAATTAACAAAATAGACAAACCTTTAACCACATTTATCAAAAGAAAAAAAGAAAAGCTCCATATGCAATTAGAAATGAATAGGGCAAAATCACAGTGGACATGAAATCCAGAACATTATTAGTAACTACTATGAAAAATTGTACTTCAGTAAATTGGAGAATTCAGAAGAAATGAACAGATTCCTAGACATATATGAATTACCAAAACTGAACCAAGAAGATATAAAAACTCTGAACAGTCCAATAA
>NW_004955488.1:5963647-6011196 GCF_000276665.1 Chinchilla lanigera | reverse complement strand
AACTTCAGGGAAAAAAAAAAAAAAGAACTTTAGGGAAGATCTAAACCCAACACTCCTTGAGCTCTTTAATGAAATTGAAAGGGAAAGAGTAAATCCAAACTAATTATTGGAAGATAGCATTACCTTGATTATAAAACCAGATAAGGACTCAACTAAAACAAACAAACAAACCAAAAACCTATAAGCCAAACTCCATAATGAACATAGATAACATAATCCTCAACAGTATACGAGCAAATAGGATGCAACAAAACATCAAAAAGATCCTAAAATCATAACCAAGTAGACTGTGATGCAAGGATGGTTCAACATATACATATCAATAAATGTAATACACCACATAAACAGAAGCAATGACAAAGCTTGCATGACCATCTCAATAAATGCAGAAAACACTTTGACAAAATCCACAGTCCATTCATAATAATAAAAAATCCTAAAGAAATTAGGTACAGAATGAAATTACCTCAACTTAACTAAAGCCATTTATAACAAGTCCACTGCAAACATAAAACAGGAAAAGCTGAAAGCTTTCCCTCTAAAGTAAGGAACAAGATAAAGATATCCATTATTACCATTCTTATTCAATATAGTACTGGAAACAATAGCCACAAAACCCCAGCAAGGAAAATGTACATATACTAAAGGAAAAGTCAAACTATCATTATTCACAGATGACATCATCCTCTACATAGAATATCCATAAAATTCTACCAAAAATCTCCAAGAATTAATAACCAAATGTAGCAGTGTACTAGGATAGAAAATCAACACATAAAAATCAACAACATTCCTGCCAGGCATAGTGGCGCATGCTTGCAATCTCAGCACCCAGGAGGCTGAGGTAGAAGAATCACTGTGCATTTAAGACCAACCTGGGCTACATAGTGAATTCAAGGACAGCCTGAATTACATAGAGAGACCCTGTCTCAAAACAAAACCAAACCAAACAAATTAATTGCACTCCTATACACAATAATGAACTCATTGAGAAAGAAAAAATTTTTAAAAGCTATACGATTCACAAGCACATCAAGAAAAATGACATATTTGGGAGTTAGCCTAGATCTCTAAATGAAAACTACAGTGCTCTGAAAAAAGACATGAAAGACATCAGAAAAAGGAAAGGAATTCCCTTTCCTGGATGTGAAGAACCAATACTGTCAAAATACCATCCTTCCAAATTGATATACAGCTTTAATGCAATCCCAATCACAATATCAACAGAATTCCTCACAGAACTAGAAAAAGCTATCCTACAATTTGTATGAAAGTAGAAGAGACAAAGAGTGGCAAAAATAATTCTGGGTAACAAGAGCAAAGCAGGAGGCATTTTAAGGTAGTGTGTTGAGGGGAGAGACTTTTCTTACTGGTGGGAATGTAAAGTAGTACAACCGCTATGCAAATCAGTATAATGATTCCTCAAAAAACTAAAACTAGAAATTCCACTTGATCCAGCCATTCCCCACCAGATATCCTCCCAAAAAATGTAAGACATCGTATTACAGGGATACATGCATACCATGTTTAGCTGCTAATAGCTAAATCACGAAAGTGGCCTATGTATCCATGAATGGATAAAACAAATGGGATAACACAGTGGAGTACTACTCTGCCATAAAGAGGGATAGATTTGAGTCATTTATAGGAAAAGGGATGCACCTTGAGACCATAATTTTAAGTGAAATAAATCAGTTTATTTGAAATAAATCAATTTAAATTAAGTCTAAATACCACATAGCTTCTCTTATATGTGACACTCAAAGTATACATAACTTAAAGAGCAAAATAAAAGACAATAGAAAGCAAAGCGATAGATCTTCTGCAAATGGGAAGGAGAAAGGGATCTAGAGATGAAGGGGGGGTGGGGAAGAGGAAAAAGACTAAGAAAACTTAAAATATGTACATTACCTACTCCTCATGATGAATGTAATCACTACGTGCTACAAGCATGTACTAATGAAATAATAAATTACCAAGTGAGCTTCAATACTGAGCTGTACTGCGTCACTGAAGCTGATGCACCTGGCCATGCATGTAAAGCCCAGAAATGCTGTATCATTCGGTTTATTGTGACTTGATCATAGTTTTCAAGCACTTCTACATGTTGCATTAACTAATACATGGTATGATATGTTAACAATATGTCTCCATTGTCAACCACTTTAGGAATGTGCTCTTGATGTGCTGGCTTACAAAGGTATCTGGATTTCCCCTTAGACCCAGTCCCTCTGCCCCAGCAGATCATCGAGTACAAGCTGCTGGCCTTCCAGCATCCTCCGTAGCTTGGGTTCGGATAATAAGGTAGGCATTTTCTTTGTTCCAGCTTCTGTTCCAGACCAGGGCTCATCTGTCTTGAATAAAATCCCTGGTGGGCTTTAAGGCTCCTGCCGTCTGGCTCTGTCTCTGTCTCCATCAATTCTTCCCTGGTCCCCATCCTGCCTGTGGTCTCCCCTCACTTCTTCATGCTTAGAGAGCTCTGGCTCCTGATTCACTGTGACAGTACGCCCCCTGCCACAAGTCCTGCTATTATCCTGGGTGCTTCAATGTCTGCATAGCCAAATCACCCTCAGCCCTAGTTCCTTTCTCTTCTCAACGCCACTGCAGGGCATCTTCACCTAAAAGGTCCACACAGGGTGTCACCACACCTGCCTCCATCTCTGGCATTTAAACACTTCTTAACTACCATCCCAATTTCCCACTCCCCTTCCATCTTATCCCCAAGACCACACAGACTGCTATTCCCTCTTCTCACAGCAAAGCCCTCCTCATCTATGTCACCTTCCCTATCTAGCCCATACTCCACAGTCCTCTACCTCACCAGTTCACTACATATTAGCTTCCTGTGGCTGATATAACAAATTACCGCTTGGTGACTTACAACTACTGGAATCTACTACCAACAAAGCAAAGCCCAGGTCCTGACAGATGCACTGCTGAGGTCTACAAGAAATTTAGAGAAGACCTAATGCTGTTACTTCTCAAACCCTTTAATGGAACTGAGAGGGAAACAATACTCTCAAACTCATTCCTGGAAGCAAGAATTTCCCTGATACCTAAACCAGAGAAGGATCCAACCAGAAAAGAGAACTATCGGCCAATTGCCCTAATGAGTCTAGATGCAAAAATCCTCAGTAAGATACAGGTAAACAGAATGCAGCAAATCATCAAGAAGATTATATGTGATGACCAAGTGGGATTCGTCTCAGGAATGCAGAGATGGTTTAATATATGTGAATCAATAAATGTAATACACCATGTCAATAGAGCCAAGGACAAGAACTACATGAACTACATGATCATCTAAATAGATGCAGGAAAACCATTTGACAAAGTCCAACATCCATTCATGATGAAATAACACCTCACAGAAAATTAGAATCAACAGTCTGTATCCTTTTTTTTTTTTTTTTTTTTTTTTTTTTTTTTTGTCTTTTTGAGACAGGGTCTTGCTATGCAGTTCAGGCTGGCCTTGAGCTCACTTTGTACCCCAGGCTAGTCTCAAACTTGCAACAATCCTCCTGCCTCAGCCTCCAGAGTGCTGGGATTACAGGCGTGCACCACCATGCCAACTGATGGTCCGTATTTCAGTCTGATAAAAAGCCATCTATGACAAACCAACAGCCACCATCATACTAAATGGAGAAACCTGAAAGCTTTCACTCTGAAATCCTGAATAAGGAAAGGATGTCTACTGTCTCCATTCTTATTCAATGTAATTCTGGAAATTAGCAAGAGCAATTTGAGAAGAGAAAGAAACAAAAGGAATAAGGTTAGGAAAAGAAGAAGTTAAATGCTCATTATTTGCAGATGACATGATATTCTATGTATAAGACTCCAAAAACCCCACCAGAAGACTTCTATATATAATAACCAAATTCAATAGCATAGCTGGATACAAAGTCAACACTCAGAAAGCAATAGCCTTCCTGTACACAAATAACAAACTCACTGAGAGAGAAATTAGAGAAACAACACCTTTCACAATAACATCCCAAAAAATGAAATACCTAGGAATCAATCTAATGAAGGAAGTAAAAGACCTCTACATTGAAAACGATAGCACTCTGATAAAAAAAGACTGATAAGCATATCAGAGAATGCAAAGATATCCCTCCCTCTTGGGTAGAAACTACTAATATAGTGAAAATGGTCATACTTCCAAAACTGTTATACAGATTTAAGGCAATTCTGATCAAAAGTCCAACAGTACATCTCACAGAATTAGAGAAAACAATCCTAAAATTTATTTGGAACCAGAAGAGACCTAGAAGAGCAAAGGCAATTCTGGGCAACAAAGGCAAGGCAGGGGATATCACAATCCCTGACTTGAAATTATACTACAAAGCTACTGTGATAAAAACAGTGTGGTACTGGCAAAAAAAAAAAAAAACAGGCCTAAGGATCAGTGGAACAGATTACAAAATGCAGAAAGACCTCCAGACATACTTAGCCACCCTATCTTTGACAAAGGAGCCAAACACCTTCACTAGAAGAAAGATAGCCTCTTTAATAAATATGCTGGAGAAAATGGCTTTCCACATACTAGAAATTGAAACTATACCCATATCTTTCACCATGTGCTAAACTAAAACTGAAATGAATCAAAGATCTAACTATTAAAACAGAAACACTAAATCTGCTGGAAGATAGAATAGTAGAACACTTGAAGTCACTGGTATAGCAAAGAGTTTATGAACAAAACCTCAATTGCATAGGAAATATCACAAAAAATCAACAACTGGGATCTCATCTTATTAAAAAGATTTTGCATAGGAAAAGAAACCACCAACAGAGTGAAAAGACAATCCAAAATGTGGGAAAAATTTTTTGCTGGCTGTTCCTCAAAGAACTAATATCTAGAATATATAAAGAACTCAAAAAACTGAGACCCCCCAAATTTAAAGACTTCATCCCAAGATGGGCATCTGAAATGAATAGACACTTCTCAGATGAAGAAGTAGAAACAGCAAATAAATATATGAAAAAATACTCTATATCACTGGTCATTTGAGAGACTCAAATTAAAACAGCACTGAGATTCTATCTCACCCCAGAAAGAATAGCTATAATCAAGAAATCAATGAACAACAAATGCTGGGGGTGTTGTGGAGAATAAGGAACTCTTCTTCACTGTTGGTGGGAGTGTGGACTTGTGCAACCACTGTGGATACCAGTTTGGAGATTCCTCAAAAACCCAGGATTAGAAGTCCCATTTGACCCAGCTAGTCCCTTTCAGGGTATCTTCCCAGATAAAACATCATACCACAGGGATATATGTGCACCCCTGTTTATAGGTCAGTTTATAATAGCTAAATCTTGGAGACAACCCAAATGCCTATCAATCAAGGAATGAATAAAGAAGATGTGGTTCTTAATGCAGTGGAGTACCACTCCGCCATAAAGAAGAATAAACTTGAGACATTTTTAGGTAAACAGATGTAACTTGAGACTATATTCTTAAGTGAAGTAAATTAGACACACTAAATAGCACCTTGCTCTCTGGTGTGAGGAACTGAAAGTCTAAGGACCAAAATGTACAATAAATATTGGGAAATGGGAAGAAAATGTTCAATGATGGCTGGGGATTTAGCTCAGCGGCAAAAGCACCTGCTCTGGCAAGCGCA
The DNA here is from genome assembly GCF_000276665.1 of Chinchilla lanigera. Lineage (NCBI taxonomy): Eukaryota > Metazoa > Chordata > Mammalia > Rodentia > Chinchillidae > Chinchilla > Chinchilla lanigera. Next base: position 6,005,569 of record NW_004955488.1, on the reverse strand, counting down.
AGGTCGTGAGTTCGGTTCCTGGTACAGGAGAAAAACCAAAAAAAAAAAAAAAAGAAAAGAAAAAGAAAATGTTCAATGAGAAGGGGAATGCAGGATGAGAGAAGGGGAAAAGAAGGAAGGGACAAGAAATAAAAAGAGAAAAGAAGCAAAAAATGGAAACAAATCTTTTGTAAATAGGAATGGATGAGGGGATGAAGGGAGAAGAGGGGAATGGGGAAAAAAGAAGCAAGATAGGTCATGTATAGGTACAAATTCCCCATGGTGAATGTTATCATTGTGTGTATCTAAAATGTACCAATAGGGCTGGGGATTTAGCTCAGCAGCACAGGGCCTGCCTGGCAAGCGCAAGGTCATGAGTTCGACTCCTGGTACTGGAAAAAAATAAAATAAAATGTACCAATAAACAAAGAAGGAAATGTGGGGAATTAGGAAGGTAAGTCTTAGTCCCTCTGGTCTCTGTCCTAGCGGTCCTCTGTCCACGAAGGTCCTTTGTTGGCATCACCCTGCAAGAAGGAAGTAGGTTCGAGAGCCCACTGTGTAAAGCCCAAGGAGAAAAGTAAAAGGCTGGAAATCATGAAAGATGAGGAACAGCTAGAGAAACTAATGATGTTGCCAGGTGAGGTGGCATGCGCCTGTAATCCTAACAGCTGAGAGTCTGAGGCAGGAGCATCATCATGCACTCAAGGCCAGCCTGTACCACACAGCGAGGCCCTGTCCCAAAAAAAAAAAAAAAAAAAAAAAAAAAAAAAAAAAAAAGAAAAGAAAGAAACTAATGGTGTATACTTTGGAGAAGGATCAGTGTTGCCTACTTGAGGGTGATCTTCAAACACTGTGCCACGTGTACCCGTGGAACAGACCTGCTAGCCAAAAGTGTCCTGAGAACGGAATGGGATAGTCTAGCAGGGAGTTTCAGGGCCTGAATGTGCAAGAATCATTTGGGATGCAGATGAGTTGGGAGCCATCAGCCAAAGTTTTCCGCAGCCTTCCAACACGATCCTTCTAAGATTCCAGTTAATTAGCATGTCAGGCGCGGTGGTACTTAGCAGTTCTGGAACACCCTCAGCTTTATCACGCCGCGTGGAAGTGCAGAACATTGAAGAACGCACTCCTGGCATCTGAGTGGAAACAATTCCAGCCAAATCTTTCAGCCCGACTGGATTTCTTCTCCCTTCCAACTGTCTGTCACTGATTACAAAATCGGGTATTCTGCTTTGTAAGCCTTGTGACAAACTGCTGTAAGAGTGATGCTAAAACAAAGAGCAACCACTCATTTTCAGTTCTTAGGAAGCCTCAGAATAAGATTCTGGCCACTTCCTCAGCTACCTCATGCTTTCTTGTTTGTACATATTATCACCATTATCTTGCAGCTGATGTGTTTGATTTATGGCTCTTAATATCTTTGAAGTAATGCACTTGATAATCATAGTCACTCTATTGATTTTTGTAAAGCTAGTTTATTCAAAGCCAGTGAATCACGCACTCTTCACCTCCAGCTGCTCGGCTGGTGATGCAAATATTCACCTAGAGTTGATGCCTTTATTTGTACAACATTTTCTCTGGGACTACATCTTCCAATAGTCCAGTGAATCGATCCGCTAAGTAACTGTGTGTCACTAATCAATTCACATAACCTTGCTTTAACTATCTCTAGTATTTTATGCATATCCAAGATGTCCAAATAAAAATAACCATATGGAATAAGGAGAAAATTTGCTTGCTAACTGCAAAGAAAACCACACAGTGATTAGCTACTATTTTATGAAAGGAAGGTCAGAACTGTAAAGAGAAAAAAAGAAGCAGATGCTAACACTTAATCTTGCTCTGATAGAAGCCGGTCTCTGCCTGAGGTAAGTTTTCTTGATGGATTGCTAAGGAATTAAGTGGCTGATTTTGATCTCCTTTTATCCGTATGTGTGTTTCCCTAGGAGGCCCATAAACAGTTTTTACAGGCGGTCATTTTGCTCATGTTTAATGGGCCTGGTGTATTTGCTGTTCTCTGCCCTGTAATTTGCTTTGCTCACCACCATCAATATTCAAAACATGGTATTGAGGACTGGATAGGGCAGGTCATTGATCAGCAATGTTAAAAGACACAGCCTGAGTCCTCATCCTCGTATTGCAGCAGCCCTATCTAGTAGGATTTTCCCACCTCTGTAGCCTCACCCAAAGCTGGCTGGTGTGTTCTGCTGTGCAGTGCAGAGAAAGAACCACAGACAGGGAGTCCTAGAATGGGGATTGCTTCCCATTCTGCCAACAATCAGATGGGGAGGAATGGTCAAGTCAAAGCTCCCTAAACATCTGCTTCTGCTTTATAAACTAAGTAGTAACTCTTCTCCCTATCTCACCAAATCATCATGGGAATGAAGTAACACAGTAAGCTACAGCACATGGTAAGTAGCAAGTCACTCATCAAACGTATGCTCATATGCTTGTTTATCATATGAGGTGACTATGGGGAAATATTTAATACTATTTATGTTAGGTAAAGGAAGAGGACAGAGATTGATGATGATGAATATAGATAGATAGATAGATAGATAGATAGATAGATAGATAGATAGATAGATATAGATTGTATAGATATGATATATACATATATCCATGAAGAAACTTCCCATATACCATCTTATCTCAGTACTCATCATTAATTCTTTCTGGAACTTGTGATAGTTCTCAAACCGATGAGTACTGAACACATTTTTCCGATAACAACGATGTAATTAGAAATAACTCACAAAAGCTCCCTAGAGCTTCCACATTTTTTCAGGCTAATATTATTAACCTTTTAGGTTTAGTGCTATCACTCTTAACCTTTTTATAAGCTTTGATAAGCACTTTTTTTATTTTAAAGATAAAAGAAAGAAAACATCTTAACAAACACACATACATTTAGAAAACAACACAAAAACAATACAAGCAATACAGAATCTCAGACAAGGTGTTAGGAAATTAACAATGGTGGTTGTATTACATATTGGTATCTTCAATTTGGATACTCAAATAAACAAATATAGACATGTAACATTGATCAAACACTTAAACACTAACTGTTCCTTTCAATAGAGCAATGAAAGTCAGTAGTACAATTATGTTAACTATCCTGTGTATACATATATACATATTTTCCCCTTCTTTCTTTTCTCTTTTCCCTCATCCCAGTTGTTCTTTCCTTTTGAGCAGTTTCCTTTCATTTCACAATGTCTATTGTACCTCCTAGATTTTTTTCATTCTTTCAGGTTCTTACACTAGTGAGATAATACAGTGTTTACAATGCACAGAAGTCCAAGCCAGTAAGGAGGAACATTGGGCATCCTGCACTGTTCAAGCTCTGACAAGACTCTCCCGGTGCCAACTGGTCAACACGAGAAGAGTGGTGGCTTTGGCGAGTTTGGAAAGCAACAAATACCAAGTTATGGCTGTTTACACACACACAGCTTTGTGTAAGTTCATAGGAAATATATGTAATTTAATTCTGGTCAGTCTCACGTGAGACCTTCATAAGTACAGGACTGGACCAACCTCCTCCAGATTGTGCTAATGACAAGTGCGTGAATTTGTACTAAACTACATATAAGCAGAAATGGAGAAGGGGCATGGTGAAGGTGGGTGGCCATATTCCCTATTCAGATGAACACAACAGCCTCATCCCACCCTTCAGAACTGGGCTGTTCCCTGGTGCATTTCTCACGCTCACACCTGCGTGTGAACTCCACACTGGCAATGATAGTCTGTTTGCTCCTCCCTAGGGCACAGCCAGCGCAGGTTCCTTGACCACCTGCACATGGAGTCAACTGACCTCATGTTCAGCAGAACTGAGAGGAGGATACAACCCCAACTACAGTCTCGGAAAAGCATCAGCCAAGTGCAGGAAAGGACAAGTGGGATCCTAGGAGGGACCAGGAAACAGATGGAAAATTCCAGGTCCTCTTCCCAAGCCTCAGACTCTCTGAGAATCTTTGGTCCTAAGAATCTGCATTTCAAACCCTGAAGTCTCAGAAATACCCAGGAGAGCAGGTTTTAGACATTATTCTGGTCAATTTCCAAACACTGAAAAACCAACTTAGTAAACTGACAGGATGAAGGAAAACCTTGGGTCTGAGAATAGCTTCCACTTCTTAACAATAGCACCGTCTTGGGGAAGTCATTTAACCAAAGTCCCATTTATGAAATGATAATGATAAAGCGCCTCTCACCACATTCAACGAGGATGAAGACAGGAAAATGTACAAACACACTATATAGGTGACAAGACTTCTGTGATCATGGGGGCAGCCACCTTTTTACTACTGTTGTCATGGCTGCTGGCACCTTCACCTTTGGTCACCAGCTGGAGGAGAAAAGCAACTTCCAACTGCACTACCCATGCAGCCCACTAGCCAAGTGAGCTGTTCCACCCTTTGAGACAGTGCTTGCAAACTTCTCTCTTCAGGCATCCTCCAGGCTCATTCTTAGATCTGCACCCTCTGCTCTAGGGTGTTCTTAAAAAGGTAAGCTCAGGCCTATCACAACACTAATAATATGTACTAAGTACCACTCACCAAACACTTTCTATACATTATCCACTATAGTCTCAAAACAGAACAATCCATTTTGAGGTGCTATTGATATCTCATCCCTTTTTACAGAGGAAAGAAACTCAGGCACAGAGAAATTAATAACTCATTCAAAATCACACTTGTCATAGGTGGCAAAGCCAGGGCTTGAATCCAAGCACTCTGGCCCCAGAGCCTGTGCCCATGGGCACTGTTATACCACTTCTCGCAGGTGAAACACATCCAGTGTCCTGTCCTCTCTGTCCTCCTCTGGGACACAGATAGTGCCAAGGCACAGCGAACAAAGGCCAGTCTTTGAGGGTCATGGTCCCTGTGTGGGTGGACACAGCCGAGTCCCTCATCAGCTTGGCTAGGGTCCTTCCAGCAGCACAGCTATGCCACTCTACACTATTTTCTTTTTAATTTAGAGTGTGGTTACATGCAGGAGAAATTTAAGTATGGTCTTGATAGTGTTGGTCCAGGTTTAGGAAACTCTCAATGCACATGCACATCTAAAAGTTACTAAGGAACTCAAGATATCAGCAGCAAGGATCTGATACTTTCCACACAAGTCATCACTACAACATGAGTCTCCAGCTGAAGTGAGCTTGGAGCTGAAAACCACAAGCTCCTCTACTGCTAGATGTAAAAATACAGTGTTTTCAGATCCCACAAGAATACAACAGCATCTAACTAGGTTTCTCAAGGGTACCTAAAAGTACTAGCACCATTTCTTTTCTTCTGGAAGAGATAGAAATGCAAATTCTACCTTCGATGAAATCAGAGGTATAGGTGACTTCAAGTTATAGTATTGAGGGAAGAGTAGCACTAGGGTGTAGCTCAGTGGAAAAGTGGTTGTATAGCATGCATCAGACTCTGTTTTCAATCCCCAGCACTGCAAAAATAACAAGTACAAGCAATCACATGAAGGTCAAGATGGGTACTGGAAAACATGTGAAAGAGAATGTCCCTGGCTACAGAGCTCAGATCCAGAGACAGAGCAAAGTTGCGATCTTTATGGCACAAAGCCAATAGCCCCTTGGATGGAAAAGGAGCAAGGACCAGGAGCCTGGCACAAAGGAAAACTAGAGAAGGTGGAAATGGATGAAGAACCATACAGATAAACTACAGATCTAGATAACAATCTGTCAGTGAAACGGGATGGCAGATGATTTCAGCTTGCCAACATCAACTAAGTAGAGATAAAGCAAGATGAAATAATCTAAACTCACAACTCTAGAGTGTAAGAAGAATTTGTAAAACATGGAACCATGAAAATGTCACCATATGACTGATGAAAACTGTGAGTAAATACATCACCTTAAATGTTATGCTTGATACAGTGTGTCAACTTGAGGAGTCTAGAAGCTTAACTAAGTAACTCAGCAGTTCTACATCCTGGGGTGGAAAGGATATGCCCTTACTGCTCTAGGATGTTGTTCACTGTGTCAACTTGAAAAGTTTAGAAGGTTAACTAAGTGACTCAACAGGGGGCCAGAGTCCTCACTTTGTGAACATCCTCAGCTTGTGGAAGAGGAGGCACACAGATGATGTGGGTGTGGCGGATATCTGATATACAATATAACGAGGGAAAAGAGGCTTGTTTTGCCCCCTTTTTGCTCTTGCTGCTTTTGCTCTTTTGTGCCACCTTGAGCTGTTGCCCCTGTGCCCTGCCACACTCTGTTGGAGCCAACTGATTATAGACTGAAACCTCCACAAACTGTGGGCTAAATAAACCTTTCCTTCCTTAATTTTGGGCAAGGGGTATTTTGTCTCAGAAATGAGAGAAAAGTAACCAGAACAATAAATTTTAAAATTTATTAAGAAACAATGGTCATTGCAGAATGAGATTTCAGAGCAGAGATTTAAGAACTCAAAGGAAGCACAGTGACACAGGAGGAATAGTCACATTCTGGAAAGAAGAGGGGGAAAAAGTCATTGTAAAAGTGATGGCCACAGTGAAAGCAGCACAAAAAATAAAAGACACAATACCAAAAGGATGTAGAGCACAGGGCTGGAAGATACAAGCAAATGAGTGGAAATGAAGAGTTTAAAAAGATTACAAATAAAATAATGGAGAGAGAAGACAGAAAATATCTAACAGAGTGCACTCCTTAACCCTCCTTCCTCTTCAAAAAATTAAACTGAAGTAACAGAACACTCAGAAGGCTGAGGCAGGATGATTGCCATGAGTTGGAGGCCCGTCTGGGCTATACTGTGAGTTCAAGGCCAGCCTGTACTGAACAGGGAGACCCTGTTTCAAAAAAAAAAAAAAAAAAAAAGATAATAAAAGAATTATTTGAACTTGAAGGTAAAACATTAAATTCATTTATTAAAGGAAAAAATCTTTTAGCCTGAGACTCTGGAAAATAGGTGCAAAAGCCCAAAAGTTTTTTAAGAAAGAACACAGAACACAAGGATTTGTAGCCAATAAATTATTGTTTGGGTATAAACAGAAATCTCAAGCTCCCAGGAGTAGCTCTTTGAAGAAATTAATAAAGGACAAACTTTGGCCAACAAAAAATGGGGACAAATCTCCAAAGGATACATGGGCACTATGCCCTAATCTGATTATAGGGGTAAACCTAAAATGATGAAGAACTGTGGCTGTAGAAGAGGCATTCACTGCTATCGATACATGAAATTTCAATGATATAACTAATAAAATTTGAAAGCAAAGGAGAAATGAAAAAGAAAAAGAATACATTGAATTCCTTAGCTCATATGTAATGCTAAAAAGAGCAATTAATGACACATTAAATTAATAAGTAATTAAAGGTAAATACTTACATCAAGAAAAAGTTAGTGGAAATAAAGTGAAAAGAAAGGAGATGATGGGGGCTGGGGATTTAGCTCAGCGGCAAAGCGCCTGCCTGGCAAGCACAACTTTGTGAGTTCGGTTCCTGGTACTGGAGAAAAACCAAAAAAAAAAAAAAAACCAAAGAAAGGAGATGATGGAAATACACATTTATCTTTTCTCACAAAGATGAAAACTGAGGGCTGGGGGTGTGCCTTGTGCTAAAGTTCTTGCCTTGGATGCATAAGGCCATGGGTTTGATTCCCAGTACCATCAGAAAAAAAAATACAAAAAATATTGCAATATGTCCTCATCTACAGATGTGACACCAAAAAGTAAACATAAAAAATAAAAAGATGAAAGCTGAGAATTAAGTGTATACCTGTCCTGATAAAGCAGGAACAGAAAACACTGTCATGATTGCATTGCTATGGTCACCAGCCTGCAGCACCATGGGAAAGGATGCCACCTTCCAGAGGTGGAACTGAGTGCAGGAAGTAAGGTCGGGGGGACGTGCCCTTGAAAGGGAAGTCCCTCCCCCCAGCACCTGCCTGTCTCAATTGCTTCCTGCTTCCAAGAGGTGAGGGGTTTCCTCTGCCACACGCTCCTTACTGTGATAGTCTCTCTCACCCAAGTCCAAAAGCAATGAAGACAACCAACCCAGAACCGAAACCATGAAAACCATGAGCTAAAATAAATCTACTCTGTTTTCAAGTTGTTTTATTTTAGGTACTTTGTCCCAGCAATGGGATGCTAAAATACCCATCGGGAATAGATACCAAAAAGATAGAAAATGTGCTTTGTCCTAGAATACTGAAAACATTCTCTTTAAGAATAAAACAAGGAGGTATACTTTCACCACTTTAATTTTCACTAGAGGTAATAGGACTAAAAGGAAGACATAAATAAGTCTGTCATTGCTTGCAAATGGTATAGTTAATTAATGGTATAGTTAATGCTGCATAGAAAATGTAGCATTCTTTCTCGGTTTAGACAAATATTAAGAAGTCAATGCTTTTCATCCACCAACCACAATTAATTAGAAATGGTTTCTAAAGATACCGTTTTTAATAGCAACAAAAACATACTTTACTTACAGGAAATCTAAACATGGGAAAGACCATTGAAAAGTATGGAATTTTATTTTTAAGCAGTAAGGAAGTGTGTGTTATTGGACAGAGAGGACTCAGTGTTTTAAGATGGCAGTTCTTCCCCAATTGACTTATAGATTAACTACAACTTCAATCAAAATCCAAACAGAATTTCCATAAGACCCAACAGACCCAAGTTTATATGGAAAAGAAAATCACCAAAAGAAGAACAAAGTGGAGAACGTGTTTCCAAGGGAATTTTTCAAATGTATCATGAAATCATACTAATCATGCTATAGGAATGAAGGCAGTGTAGGCCTGGAGCAAGTATGGACAAATTGGTCAAGAAAAGAGAACAGAGATCCTAGAACAGACCAACATTCATGTATGGAAAATTGATCAGTGACAGAAACTGGAATGCAGATTATGGGGAAAGGAGGAACTAGTTAATAAATTGCACAATAAAAAGTAATGGACCAATTAGTTACCCATAAAGTAAATATGAAATGGCATTCCTACTTCCCACCATATAAAAACTCAATTCCAAGCACATTAAGGACTTAAATATGAAAAAGAAAACTGTAAAACTTTTAGAAGGTAATATAAGAATCTACTTTTCTAAATCAGGTCAGAGATTTTATAAATAAGCATAAATGGCATAAATTATGAAGTTTGAGACAGATAAATTTAAAACAAGAACTTCTCATAAAAAAGCATAAGAAGAGTGAAAAGGCAAACTACATAGTTAGAAAAGATTCTTGCAGCACATACACCTCACAAAAAAATTTCCATCAGAATATTGTTCTTTTAAAAAATGCTTTAAAAGAAATCCGAGCCAGGCATCATGGTGGTGCATGCCTGTAAAACCAGCCCACAGAAGGCTGAGGCAGGGGGATTACAAGTTCAAGTTCATCCTGGGTTACCTACATAGCAGTAACATCCTGTCTCAAGGGAAAGAGAGGGGAAAGAACGGAAAGAGAAAAGAAAACTCATACAGAAAATGACAATCCAAAAGACACACATTGACATTTCACTAATGAGAAATCCAGAGTAGTCCCAAAAATTTCTGGCCTCATAATAGTTAGGGAACTGTAAAATAAGACCACAGTCAGGCATTATCAACCCCACACACACACACACACACCTTATTGGAATAAGTTAAATAGTCCTAGGTGCTGGTAAGGCTGTAGATATGACACTTCCTGGTAGAGTCAACTGTTCTGTGCTTCAGGGACAAGCTAATCCAGACGTCAGGAAGGACCCTGGAAAAATTTTTCCTTCTGTCCCTGTGGCAGAAAGTAATGAGCTCAAAGACACATTCTTGGTGAGCATGTGGAGTAACAAACTTGTATCCCATTCCTTGTGGAAATATAAGCTGATACTACCTGTAAGGTCAGTATAAGTGGAGGGTACTATAAGTTGACATATTTCTAAATTAAAATGTTATATCTGCTTAGATTCCACATCTAAGAAATATACATGTGTGGAATTACATGAAAAAGAAATTCAAGGGGCTGGGGATATAGCTCAGCTGCATAAGCACCTGCCTGGCAAGTGCAAGGTCTGGAGTTAGATTCCCAGTACCAGAAAAAGAAAAAAAAAGAAGCTGAGGCAGGATTTCCAGGAGCTCGAGGTCAACCTGAGCATCAGTTCAAGGCCAGCGTGAACTGCAAAGTGAAACCCTGTCTCAAAAAAGAAATTCTATTCAGTGTTATTTGAAATGTCAAAATATTAGAAATAATCTAAATATCTTTCCAAGTACAAGGTACTACTACGTAGCCCTTAACAAGAATAACTGAGCACTGTGTGTACTGAGATGAAAGAATTTCCGACATGCATTTGTCAGTAAGAAAAACAAGGTACATATGCTGCACGATTGTAGTTGTTGATTGTGTCAACTTGAGAAGTTTAGAAGCCTAACTAAATTAGCTCAGCAATTCTACACCCTAGGGTGTAAAGGACCTGCCCTAGGGTGGCTGTCTGCACCCTAGGTTATAGAGGACCCACCTTAGGGCAGCTCATGGCCTGGAAGATATAAAAGGGAAATGAGGAATGGCAGACGGGCTTCTGTTCTTCAGATGAGCTTCAGTCTTCACTTTCAGCTTGGATATCGCCTCCTGGCTTCTAGCACAGTGTCTTTGGCTTCCATCTTGGGTCCTTCAGCCTTCCAGCATAGACTTATCAGCCTTCTGTTGCACAATCATCAGCCTCCTGATATGGATTTGCATGGACACTGCAGTGAGCTCCAGAACTTGGACTGAAACCTTTAGTCTCTAGCATGCAGACACCCTCTGCACGCTTCCTCATCCAACTCTGTGGTTGACCATTTTAAGCCAACCTTGTAATTTTTTTATACATTTGTATATCTTGTGTTATATCTAGTTCTCTAATAAAACCCTGACTAATACAATGATGTTTTTAAAACATGAAAAAATAGATATAGACACATGTAGATGTGTATTTGCATATGTATATATTTATATGTGTATTCACATGTATGTTTCTACACACACACACCCAAAGGCTATCTCCACAGGATGTGTTAAAAAACAGATTCAAGCCACTCATTTCAAGGATGGGTACAGCGAGTGACAGGCAATCTATAGGTGCAAGGTTTTTAGATTTCATCCCATATTTTTCTGTGTCATATTGCATTTTATACACGTGTATGTAAGACCTATCTAAAAAAATAAAGCCATGTTTAAAAGTGAAGTAACCATTGCTTGTAGTGAACCCCAGAATCTGGAACCAGGGAAGATGTGGAGAGTAGGAATTAAAGCTACTTCTCAAGCCAGACCCAGGCAGTCGGAACATGGGAAGACTTCCTATGCGGCAAACATCAGTGTGGCCGGGAGGTGGGGGTATCTGTGACGAGAAGAGGTCACAAAGATTAAGAATTCCTGCTCCATTGGCACAAAAGGTACAAAGCAGATGGTCTGACCCTGGGCACCAGCATCCTGCAAGCTGTTTTTTTGTTTTGTTTTGTTTTTATTTTTGTTTTTTGGTGCTGGTGACTGTGCTTAGTATCTTTGCACTGAGCTATAGACCCACCCCTTCTCTTTAATCAATATGTTTACAGTACCTAATTACATTCATTGTAGGGAGTTGGTACAGGTACATAACATATCTCAGATCTTTTTTAGTTCCCTAGTCCTTCTATCCCTTCCTGCTCCTCCTGTCACTTGGATCCCCATCCTGTCTGCAAAAGCTCTATTTCCATTTTTTTCTTTCAAAGTTTTTTTCATCTTCTTTCCCTTCTTTCTCAACCCCTCCCTCTTCCTTCCCTCCATCTCTTGTTCCCTCTTTTTTTTGAGTTAGGGTCTCACTATGTAGTCCAGGCTAGCCTTGAACTCACAGAGAATCCCACTGCCTCAGCCTCCTGAGTGCTGGGATTACCACCACACACCACCACACCATAACACTGTTCCCCTTATTTGATGTTTGAGAAAGGGTCTAGCTAAATGGCTACATTTCTCAGGCTGGTCCAGAACTTGCCATTCTCCTGCCTCAGCTTCCCACTTCCCAGAGTGCTGGCATTGTAGGACTGTGCCACCACACCCAGCTCCATCAAATTCTTGATATTGAGCCAACACAGTCTTCCTAGAAAAGCATAATAGGCCTCCAGGAGGAGGAAGCAGCAGCTAAGAGGACAAGCAGGGGGAGAAACCGGGGCTGGCAAGGTAAGAAGGAGAGTGAAGAGACAGGTAATTGGCCATTCCATGCAGGCAGCAGAAGCAGGTTGCACCCAGTCTGGACCAGTGTTATGGCTTGGGGAATATTGTAAGGGAACAGTATAATACAGGACACATAGTTTATGAGATTATTTATAACAGTCACCCAAAGAATCATGTACAAGAGATGCAGGAAATCTGTCCACACATTATAGACCAAGAAATCTAGCTGAAGGCCTGGATCCCACGGAAATGTCCTGCATGAGTCCAGCTAAAGACCTAGAGCTCATAATAATGCTTCCCACCAGTCCAACTGGAGGGTGAGAGCCCATAACGATACCTCATGCACGCTTCTTTCATGGATCTGTGCTGGGAAGGCCCAAAGGTCAGGTGGTAGAATCTAGGAAGTCTATGCCAGTGGGATGAAGGATCTGTGCTAGCAGGCTGAGGGATCTACATTGGAGCCAGGAAGCAATACTCAAAGTAAGAGCCAGTGCTCCCCCAGAAGGTACCGCAGCCATCTGCAGCAAAAGTGAGGTCCTGAGCTCCTCCAATGGTGAAGACAGCTGAGTTCCCATAAGGAAAGCCAATGCAGCAAGCTTCTCCAGGAGACTGAGCTGGGCACCTTCTTCCCCTCTGGAGCCAGGAAGGGATGCTCAGAGTGAGGATCAGAGCTCCCCCAAAGTGAACCAAAGCTATTCTCAGTGCCAACAAGGTCCTGAGCTCCTTGGAGGATGAAAACTGCCAAGTCCATCAGGAAAGCCAGTATGACAAGCTCCTCCAAAAGAAAAAACAGCTCCTTACAGCTTCTCCCAGCTCCAACAGTCTCTCTCAGTTCTCGACAGCCTCACTTCTTCTCCAGTTCTGCCTCTTATGCTGCTGGCAACAGTCCTCAGGTGGACCTCCCATACCCAGCACCACACTTACTCAGTTCACCTGGGGGTTACAAGTTGACCACAAGTGGTCAATCCACCACAACCAGTTATGTAATTTGTGAGGCCCAGTGCAAAAGTAAAACTTCTTCTTCAAGCATCAGGTAAAATGTCCCACTCAAGGTACAATAAAGCACCAAGCCCTTTCCTTCTGTAGCCTTTCTCAGTTTGTCCTGGTGATTCACCTCTGCTATGCAGTAAGCTCACATGAAGAAAAATAAAATTTCAAATTACTGGCCTAAATTTCACAGTTCAGCCGGGCATGGTGGTGCACATGTGTAATCCCAGCATTTGGGAGGCTGAGGCAGGAGGATCGTTGTGAGTTTAAGGCCAGCCTGGGCTACAAAGTGAGCTCAAGGCCAGCCTGAACTGCACAGTGAGACCCTGTCTCAAAAAGACAATAAATGAATAAATAAATAAATAAATAAATAAATTTATTTCACAGTTCACCTTTGTATTGTGTGATGGCAGCTTCAAATGTAAATATAGAAGTATTTAAGTGATACAAAAATCTCTGAAAGCACACAGTTCATACTTTGTAGCTTGTCTATGCCTGCAGATTTTGTTCTTACCACAACGATGAAAATACCACACAAAACTAACCCAGCTGTTTAATTTTACTTTTTAACATGCACACATTCTCCCAGCACTGTCTGCCTGCAGCTTATGGATGAGGAAGGGCAGATGCACAGGAAAAGGAAACGTGATTGCCCTATCTCTCTTTCCTTACATCGTTAATTTCTCCAGAAGTGGTGGACTACAGCAAAGGAAAGGGCGGTAACTGGCTTCCTGAGTTGTTCATGTATCTTACAGTGCCAAGGTCTTCTTGCACTGGCAGCAAACTCAAATTCAAGTGGGAAAGAATGGCTTTTGCACGCTGCCAGCGCTGCTGCTGTCTTGTTCACATATATAACACTCTTGCCTTTAAATGTGTCTACATCTGAACAGCGTATCAAATATGGAGTTTCCTTTCTCCACTGGACAGTTCATCACTTTCCATAATAGACCCACGTTTGTATTGGGGGCAAAAAAAGGACAAAGTTCCTTTGAGAATTCAAGAACTCCCAGGACTGTGGCAGGATCCAATGTTCATCACAGGGTGTGGCAAAAGAATGCCACGGAACAGCGGACGCACTCACAGGAAGGACCTCTGCTCACCCACATCACTGTTCCATCAGTCTTCCTCGCAGGGAGGGGGTTCAGGGATGAAACTACTGGGAATTCCATCATGACGGCAGGCAAGCCTTATGGCACTTCTGAGCAAAGGGCCCCAGGCAACCAAGCAGGTCACACATGCAGGAAGCCGGCCCCTCAGCCAAGAGTGCCCTGTTAAAGGAGAAAAATCTGCACAGGTAACCAAAAGTGGTTCTCCCACCAGTACTTAATTCTTGTCTGTTTACTATCATCACAATAAATACTTAGGAGGTACATTGTTGCAGCCATCATATAGAAAATACGTCTCACCGACAAGTACTATGCCACAGTTTTTGATTTGTCGAGGTTCTATGTATCAGTTCATTAACAGCCTGCCTGAGAGCACAGGACAATCTTCTGAGTGCTCTGGATGACACTGCTATTCAATTTTTATCATTATTCATGCAAGATATGGAAATTTCCCCTAAAGAATTAAGAAAGAATTCTTAAGCCTGGAGTTACTCTTAGGGGAATAAACTCAAGCTGATAAACTCTGGGATTAGTATGCAGTGAAGACACAGACAGGGGTCGGGAGTGTGATTCATTCCCCTTGCCAAAGGGAAGTTTGTCTAGAAGGTCTTGGGTTTCCCGGCATCAGTTATTTTGCCATGGAATAAAAACTACATGATTGATAGGGCTGGGGATATGGCTCAGTGGCATGAGCACCTGCCTAGCAAGCTCAAGGTCCTGAGTTCAATTCCCAGTACCAAAAAAAAAAAACTACATGATTAGAAGAAAATGTTTCAGTCACTGCAGTGCCTAGTCTATTGCAAGTTTTTCAAAATACATTTGACTTCCAACTGCCTCCAAAATGAACGTGGTTCTCTTATGGAAAGTGATGACCAGTCTAGGGGAGAGAGAAAAATCTCTCCCTTTTTGATGATCTATTTAGATGTAAACACATCTAGAGAAAACACCCTGGTTAGCGACCTGAGGTGAGTCACTTAGTTTCCCAGATGCAGATGGGCTGCTAACAGTATTTACCTTGGGGGCTCTGTATGCTCTAAATAGAAAAAGACAGGACAGATTGAGCCTAGCACCTGATTCATAGAAAAAGCTTGATAAACACTAGCTATTATTATTAGCTATTAACCCCACTGCTGGTGAATTGCTATGTATTAGTCTTATTAGAGGTAGAGATGTTAGCAACAACCCACATATTCCTTTTTTCCATATTCAAATCAATCTTTATTGCAACTCAAAAATAACTTCTCTCTGTAAGCATAGAGATATCTTTTAGTAAATATATTAAAATTGAAATTTTGCAATAAAAAAGGTTAGACCCGTTATGGAGAGGAGAGTTATATCAATGGGAAGACACCTGCCATGTAAAAATACACTAATTAGGGGTGAAGACTGAGTATGTCTGCAGGGCAGAGATTTGCTTTTTTAAAAAATTTTTATGAGCATCTTGCAGTTCGAATTGATTATATTCATCATGGGAGTTGGTCCGCTTACGTGGGGTACCTTCGTTCTTCCTACTTGCGTTTTCCCTCTTCTCTTTCCTCTTCCTGCCATTTCTTCTTAGTCCCCTCCCATTTGCAAAAGAGCTGTCATATATTCCTGTTCAGCCACCTCTGCTTTTACCCTAATAGAGCCCTAGAGACATTTCTAGGCATAGACATTTCCTGACCTTCACCACCGAATGGTCTCCATCTTGGGTAAGCATGTCTGGGATATATCAACGGTGGGACAGGTTACAGGTTCACTGACTTCTATCACAGACAAAGAATTTTCAGGACACATTAGTAGGAGGCATAAGGGGGATTTACTAAGCAATACCCAGAAGGACAGGCAAAGTCTCTCTACAGAAACAAAGTATTTTTTAAAAGGTTAAAGGATTATTATAAAAACCCTTGATGACTTGTATGAAATGGAAAATTTTCTTGAAAGACTCAGCTTAACAAAATGAACACAAAGAACCTTGAAAAGGACAAGTAGTACTTGTTAAATGAGTTTAGGGGCTGGGGATTTAGCTGAGCGGCAAAGCACCTGCCTGGCAAGCACAAAGTCATGAGTTCGATTCCTGGTACCGTAAGAAAAAAGATAAAAACAAACAAAACAAAAGAAAAAAACAAATAAAGAAATGAGTTTAAAATTAAAAACCTCTCCACAAAAAAAAGCTCCAGGCCCAGACAGCTTCACTAGTGGAGGATAGCCAAGACCACCTTGAAAACTGACAACAGGGAGAATTTACACTACTTGACTTCAAGGTGTACTGATTCAGACAGTAATGGTCTGAGTATAAACAGATCACTAAGATAGAAGACGGAATTTAGCAATAGACTCATGCTGTTTGATCAACCAATTTTTAACATATACTAATGAGTCCAGTATAATAATTTACTTATACAGTGTACATACCCCTGTGAAGTCGTGTTTCAGATTTTGCAGCCTCATTCACAGATTTTTCCTTAGAACCCACCTGATAATTGTTTAAGAAAACCCCCATAATTTCACAGAAATTGCAAATACTGTATCCTCAGCAAATTTTTTTGGCAGGAGGTTTGAAAGTAGCCAGTCCTTGCACGTGATTCATTCTCTTTGCTCCTGATTGGCTGCTGCCCTGTAACCCACCAGGGATGCACCAGGATTCCTGCATCATAACAGCTTATTGTACCTCATGTAGCATCTCCTCAACCATCTTCAGTTTTGTTCTTTTTAAAACCCCAAGTTTCCTAAAATGCCACCAAAATGGCCTGCACCTTCTAAGGCTTCTGGCAATGAACCTAAGCACCAGCAGAAGTCTAAGACACTCTAGCAGGTTAAACTACTGTACAGTATTTTTATTAAATTAAATTATTAGAGTACAAATTAAATTACATAATGGTGGAAGGCATAGCACATTTGTGTAAACTATAAAAAATAGGCATTTATAGGTACTTTCCTGACCATATCTGAAATTCAGTTTTTCACAATTTGCAGGTGCTTTAGGAACGTAACCCCCACAAATTTCAGGTGTTCACTGTGCCTTATAGGATAGGCCCCTGCTAGTATTATTGACATATGAGGAAACTGAGGCATAGAGAGTTATCTAGCCAGCCCGGGGTTACACAGCTAGGAAGTACAAGGCCCGACTTCAGAACTAGGCAATCAGCCCCAGGAACACACCCATAGTCTACAACACTGCCCTGCTCCTGGGATGACTGTCTCTTTATTAACATTTTAAAACCCTCAGAAAATGGATAGTCAAATGGCCATCTAAGTCAAACCTATAGTATAAATATTTCAAGCTACGTTTGGGAGAAAATGTTACATATTTGATATTTTTGAATTATTTACAATACATAATGACAGAGTAACTCACAGATGATCTTAGGAATAACTCAGGTTGCTTATTTTTAACTGAAAAATGAAATAAAATTTGGCTAAGATTGTAGGCAGTGTGGGAACAAAGGGGTTCCTGCTGGAGATAGAGACCACCTCTCCCAGCTTGGAGGAGTATCTGGTCATTGTTATTGTTAGCCTGTCTGCACATACTAGGCAGATCAAGCAACTTTTATATGAGTTTCCATTGTTTTTAAAATCTCCATACATTTTTCATCTCTCCTTTGCTGTACCCAGGGTGGACAAGAGTTATCATTCCATTGTTCTTTTCCTGCCTAACACCCCCCATATTTGTATGTTGAAAGTTTTACACTTATAAGAATTATTTGGGTCGTTTATATGGCTTGTTTGTGCAACTGAATTTCTTAAAGAATATGAAGAACACTGTGTTTATAATGGCAATTTAAGGCATATGAATTAAGCTGCAAATGTCAGACTATACAATGCACCAGATTTATAAACAGAGAACAAAGACTTGTGAGTTGAACATAACAGCTTGAGGCGTACTGAAAGCTTTTCACGTGGCAAGGCTTTTCTAAGTGTTTGTCAAACCCTTACTCCTCACAACCACCTGATTGATCTTCCTGGCTGACAGAAATGAAAACTGAGACCCCAGCTGAGGTAACAGTGACACTGACGCGGGGTGATCTGAAGAGTGAGTTGGTATGTACACGGGTGGACATGGATATTTCACTGGCCTAAGGTCACACAGTTAGCAAGTAACAGAGCTGAGAGCCAAACACAGGCATCTGTTTGAGTCTACGCTCTGAAATTTAATCAAGTTACATATTAATTTTTAAGACCAAGGGAGACCCTGGAAATCTCCTATGAGCATACAAACTATCTTCAAAGATAGTTAGGATACCACGAAGCACAATGACACCACTGACCTTATTGGTACAATATTATCATCATAACAGATGAAACTTAAATGGAGTTTATTAACTTGCTTAAAATCAGCTACAGTACCTAATAAGCCACAGGTGCAATATTCTGTCCTGAGTAAGTCCAGCTCCCAAAGCCAATAGTTTCCACGGTGATGACAGAAAGTGCCTTAACACCTTGCAACCTAGCATGCTTTGCAGACCTACTGCAGAGGCATCATTTGAGAACTTGACAGAACCAGACTCTCTGGGCCCCCTAGAGAATCAAAATCTGCATTTTAACAAGACCTCCAGGTAATCCAGGTGCATTTTAATAGAGAGAAGCACTACTCCCCTTGACCTGACCTCTAACTCCATGCCATAGAGAATTTCTTGGGCCCTTTACATCCTAGTTATGTTCCAGATATTTTCTGCCTGTGCTAGATAGGGAGGGGGCAATAAGAGACACCAGGTTGTTGAGTATCAGAGAGAAGAAGGAGGTAATAACAGAGAAAAGGTAGGAAATTTGGAAGTTTTTTGAACTCCTCAACTGGAAATAAGGTCACCCTTCAACTACAGCACTTGTTAGACATGTACTTAAAATCTAATCTTATCATTTCAAGCACCGTTGTTTCAGCTCCCCAATCATATTACGAGCACATCAGAAGTCCTGTATATGTGCACAGTAGATTGAATAATTTTCTGAAAGAAGCTTTAGTTACCTGAACTTCGGATCTCAGTTGTCTATGCTGAAATAACAAGGAAAAGAAAATGAAAGTTTATCTTTTCATGGCTTCGCAGGTAAAGGATGAATATGAACTTCCATCCCATCACCAATGAATTTGTTCTATTTAGTTTTTTTCATTCATTTTTTTGTTTCCTTTTCTTTTCCTGTTGTGACACTTCAAATTCAATCTTTCTAAAATGGAATTACCCTTTTTCCTCCAAAAGTTGCCTTTTTCTCTTATAGCATCTCAATTTATGCCATGACTTGCACTCAGGGACACGTTATATCACAGACCCACTCTCAGCTCCTCGTCTCCACCCTTGACTTCCGCCCCTGACCACAGTTGATCCCCCTAACAGCTCTCCCACCTGCTCCTGGCTTTTCACCCTTCCTTCATTGGCCTAGTTAAAGCCCTTATTATCCATCACCTGTACCACTGAAACTGCTCTCTAATTGCTTTTCCTGCTTCCGGTTCTTCTCTTCAAATGGTGAACAAGTCCCTGTCAAGGAAGCAAGTCTGATTATGTCATGTCCCTGAAAAACCTGTGATAGTTCCATGCTGCCTATGGGACAATGTGGGGGCCTCGGCCAGAGGTATACACAAGACGGATATGCAGAGGTAAGGGACTTTTGCAGCCATATGCCCAAAACCTCCCAGAACGCATGGTTAGAGATTAAAAACCTACAGGCAGGTCCAAATAGGATCGAACACATTGCCTTAAGGAATGAATGCCCTGGCCCTGTCTTCTGCATACTGCAATGCATCATTTAGATTGGTCCCAAGGTCGGTCATTAAAGACCACCCTGATCTTCCCCTGCCCCCTGCATGAGTTCCTGCCCAGATGCCCTTCATTTTTCTTTGATCCTTGCTTCCTAGTTTTATCAATAAAAGGCCACTGAGGCTTTATTTCAGAGCTGTCCTTATCTGACTTTCTCATGCTGAGGAGTCTGGGTTCATGGCACCCCCTCTTGGGCTTCTCGGGGTCTGGACTGGACACTGACTCTGAGTAATCCTTTGTTTCATCCTTTGTGGGGTGAACTGCAACAGGACAATGTCCAAATCCATAACCCAGCACCACAGCCCTTCTGAACCACCACAGCCTGGAGTTTGGGCCTCCTCCCCTTTGCATTCTAGTGGCCCTGAGGGCTGGTCACCAGTCCCCAGATGTGCCTTCCACACCCTCCCTGCAGCGCTCATCACACTCTCCCATCTGCCAAACTTTCACCTGCATTACAAGTTCCAGCAGAGATTCGTTTCCCCTCTAAAACAGTGGTCCTCAGCCAGCAGCTGCACCACCAGGAACTTGTTAGAAGTGAGAGTTCTCAGACCCGCTGAGCACTAAAGAACTGCCAAAGCCACACCTACGGGCACAGGCACAGCGACCTGTAGTTTCAACCCCTCAGGTGAGTAACACAGGTTCAAGTCGGAGAACTACAACTGTTCACGTGGTGGTTCCCATCACACTATACTGTGAGTACTGGTGTATCCTCTGACTGCTTAGCAAGGAGTTCCTCACCTCCAAGGAAGCTGTCTTATTTATCTGAGTTTCTCTGGCATGTGAGACATGGAAAAATCTGCAACCACTTCTGCAAACCAAATAATAAGCAAGGGGTGACAGGGAAATACTAGCCAGAGGACACAAAATTTCATTTATGATGGATGTTATGGAGCTCTATTGTACAGGACAGTGACTATTGTTAATGTGTTGTATACTTGGAAATTGCTAAGAAAGTAGATGTTAAGAGTTCTCATCACCGGGGGCTGGGGATTTAGCTCAGCGGCACAGCGCTTGCCTGGCAAGCGCAACGTCATGAGTTCAATTCCCGGTACCAGAAAAAAAAAAAAAAAAAAAGAGTTCTCATCACCAAAAAAAATTATAAGAATGTGAAGTGATGGATACGTTAATTACTTGGTTATATTTCACGAAACATATATCTATTAAAATATTGCTTTGATGCCGGACATGTTGGCACATGCCTGTAATCCCAGCACTCTGGAGGCTAAGGCAGGAATACGGTAAGTTCAAGGTCACCTTGGGTTACATAGTGACAACTTATCTCAAAAAACACCATAAACATATACAATTTTTATCTGTCCAGTATACCTCAAAAAAAGCTGGGAAATTTTTAAAAGATTTTATTAAAGGGACCACCAGTCCCTTTCCTTGACAATGGGCCCAGGGAATCAAGCTTTTAGAGATCTGGTTTTACTTTAAGTGCCTGAAGGATTGGACAGTCATTCATCTTGTTGTAGGCAACTGAGTTAGACAGAAATATTACAGGCACTCAGATGGGGCTGGACCCTGGAAGGAGCCAGTGTGGAAGACAGATGCCCTGCAGCTGTGAGGGAGACAGACACCTCCCGCTGGGGGCCAGGCCTCAAGACAAAAGATGAAACAAATGCACCCACGTACCTCCGTCAGGATAAACATCAGGGATTGATATTCTAAATAGGTCTCTATTACCCTGAGGAAGCTAGGAAGAGCCACCCACCCAACCCCCTAAAGGAAAAGTCTCTGTTCTGTATTCATGCCCATTTGCTACGTGACTTGCTTCCCTATTTGATCCCAATTTAATCAATTTTATCTGAGCAATTATGCTTGTATTTTTATTGGTTTACCATAGTTTTGTCCCACCTCATGCTCACCCAGCAGTTTTCCATGTTTCCCACCTTAGATCCACCTCGCCTTGTGGATTTGCTGTATAAAAATCCCTAGAAAAGGCAGGGTCTTTAACAGCCCCCTTCTGTCCCTCTCTCAGACAGAAACTTTCTTTCCCTCAAAAAATATATTCTGCTCTTAACCTCTATTGTTCCTAAGAATTCATTCTTCAATTTTAGAGATCACAAACTTGTTGCTGACATCTACCAGGTTGGGAGTTTCTTTCCCCTATATCCATCTGAAATTGCTTTGAGGCTAGTTGACAGAATAATTGATGGCCCACATATGTAACAAAATTAATAAGAATAGTCCCATGAAGGTTAAATAGGATAAAAAAGCTAACAGCTAACCTGAATGTGTTTGGGTATTGCTTCTCTTGAGAAACATATCTCATACCATAACGGTTATTTTTATGTAACTCTAACCTATATTTGTAAAAAATTAGAAAAACTTTGCTTCCAATCTGTAGCAAATACCATAATGTCTATGTCATATGACACAGAGTATTAAATACTAATCCAAAGGGGAGTTACTTAATGTCTTCTGCTAGAGAAATGCCTGGCCCTAGATAAGCACCTAGTGAGAAATATCTGTTCATTGTTAATTTCCCCCTTGTGGGTTCTAATCACTGCATTTTTAGTTAACCAAAAGAACCCACATGATATAAATATGTAGTTTTCACATTTTTTTCATGTAAAGAGAATTAATGACTGGCCTCGTTTCAGACCACGGAATGCAAATTTGTTTCACGTCTTGTTGAAAAGTCTTCATGCTCACATTAGAGCTTTCAGTGATACAAAGAGCTGGCTGTGCTTGTGCCATAGGTTCCCACCGCTGGTCTGGGTCTCCCAGCTTGGCATGAAACCAGGGGTACCCATGCTGGGAGGTAACCTCCCAGCACATAGTAACACACACCCACTGCTTTTCAGCAGCAGCCGTGCTGGGAAATCAATAACTCTGTTGATTAATAACTGAGTCCTCCACTGATCTAATGCACAAATCGATGCCCTCTTGCAAGTGGGTAGAAGCCTCCATTCTTCCTCCCTGGGGGAGAGCTCTGTCACACTACAGTCCGGGGTCCCACACCCAACTCAGGCTTCCTTATGGTCTAAATACCACTAGGGCACCTCATCTAGAACAAGACGGTCAGGCCACACCCCAAATGCTGCTTTCCAATAGAATAGCGCTTGGGCTGGGGATTTAGCTCAGCGGCACAGCACCTGCCTGGCAAGTGCAAGGTCGTGAGTTCGATTCCTGATACCGGAAGAAAAAATAAACAACAATCGAATAGAGCCAGTTGTCTCCGCGCTACCCCCCCTCGCCTGTCCAGTAGATGGTGCTGCAGACCTGTGTTTGTAACAGTTCGCTGGGCTTGGGGAAAAATGAGTGAAAATTACGGACAGGTGTGGAATGCTTAAAATGTATGGAAGTTAATCCTTTCAACATTCTGGTCCGTGTACGCATCTTGGCAGGCACTTGAATAAAAGGCCATCCATGTGAATGGAAATGTACAACTTGCCCCTTTATTTATTACAACTGACAGCCTGGGGCATACACAATTTCAGGACAAGCACCTCCTGGTACCTCTGCGTTTAAAATAAAGCAACTGTTTACTCAGTGAATAACAATTAATGCGCTCCCCAAAGGACAGAATTTATGACACTGCATCCATAAGAGGATGTGTTGTGATTTCCCACGACACTGCTCAGGAGAACCAGCGGGTTGCCATAGCTCAGGTTCATTAAATGCTCTACCTATCCTAAAACCCAGCAGGACGATTAGAAGGGAAATTTCACCAAGGGGGGCTCTGTGCCTCCGGAAGCCAGTACCTTTCCTTCAGGACTGAAGGTCAAATTCATGGAAGAATCCCAGTTATTCAAAGAAACCTTAGCATCTGTTCTGACTATGAAAGAACTTTCCCTCCAGTTATTTCTACGCAAATTCTGCAGCCGGAAGTTGAGGCAAGTTAGCTGGTAAATGTGGCTTTTTTGGAGAGAGAGCAGAAGTCTCTTGTAAAAGGCTAATTCTACTGCTTTGCTTCTCTCTCTGTGGCACTAAAGGTCTCTCTCAGCGATAACATGAATCAGGCAGATTTGGCATGGAGGCAGCCATCAGCTTCCTGTCCTTGTGACAACATGGAGCTAACCTTACTCAGAGCTGGCCACCCGCTTTCCACTGATTTGGAATTGTGTGGCTCACTTGCTTTGGGAACGAGTATCAATAATTCAGCATTAGCCAGTTGGCATGTCTGCCTGAGGGATGGAAACAGCTCTGTGCTCTGTGCTATTACTCCCTCATGGGAGCCGGGTAGAGAAACCCCACCCCTCTGTACCTTTCCTGTCTGTGGGATTAGCGAAAGAACATGCTCCACACAGCCGCTAAAGTCTGCCCAAGACCTGCAACAGCAGCCACATCTGCTCATTTCCTGGAGTGTTTTCGCACCAGGAAGAAAAGAGAAATGAAGAGCCAGAGCAAAGGGCAATGCATAGTGCACCCCAAAGGAGCAGCCGGAAGTGACCCGGAAAAAGCTGAGCCAGGGATCAGCTTCCCTGCTTCTGAGGCAGCCCAGCAGGGCTCGATGCGTGTGGGGCCGGGGCGCATGCATGTGTGTGTGAGACGGACAGGCAGAAGGGGAAGGGAGGCAGGCAGAAGCAGGGACGCTGATAGCTTCAGAGTCCGACTGTCTACCACCTACTGGGGGCAGTAGGGCTTTGGACCTCCCTCCTTTCCAGGCTTGTCCGCTGCTGCCACTGAGCCCAGCTCAGGAAGGGGTGGAGGCGGGGCGCGCACTCTGAGATGACCCTGCGGTGCCTCAGCTTATGAAGAAAACCAGTGTTTGGTGTGTCTGCAGTTGAAATAAACCCGTCCTGTTCTGTTTCAGCTGCCTTTGGATTCATAGAAACTACTCCATCAAGACTCTGATCCTACCCATTAGGAGGTTAACTAGACGACTGCCTGGCTCCTAGCACACTTTCCCTGCATTCAGAACAACAGCAAATAAATGCATTTTAACCAAAATACCGGAAGGCAAGTTGGAGAGAACGGCGAAGCTGCAGCAGAATTCCTGTGGGGCACAGAAGCTCAGGCTGTGGCACGAGGCCAGGAAGGACACGATGAGCCTTGGCCACCCCTTCCCAAGTGGGATCCCCGTGGAGCCAGAGGCTAAGGCAGGTGGGAGGACCCCAGTAGCCCATCTCCACCACTGACTCCTGAGTCATCATTAATCACCACCACCACCGAGCAGCATGCCAGCCCCCAGCAGAGCTGCTGCCACCCAGCCCTTAGGTCCAGACTGGTGCAGAGCCCCTCTGTCCCATGTCCCAGGGGCACCTTCCCCTCAGAGTCAAGCTGAGGGGGATTGAGAGACCCAGAGCTTAAATTACCAGAGGAGATGGCCCCTTGGCATCACCGCTGAGGAAGCACCCCATCCTCAGGACCTCGGGCCTCCTAGCACGCAGCCACACAGCATCTCATCCATGGGTCCCACAGACCTGCATGGCTGTAGTGCCCTACATCCCAGGAATCAGAACTTTGAGTTGCACTGCCTTACACCTTGGTCTGAACAGCCATAGCGCCCCACCTACCTGGAACTAGATGAGCCGCCCACAGTCTAAGCTTCTGGGCCACCCTCCCTCTCCGGCGAGTGGCACTGCAGTGTTGCCCATAGTGATGCTTAATCTTGACCGTCAACCCAATTGGACGAGGACACCTAGGAAATTAGTAAAACACACTTCTGGGTGTGTGGGAAAATGTCTGTGAGGGTTTCCCAGTGCAGTGATCCAGGAAGACTTGCCCTCAATGTAGGCAGCACCATTCAAAAGCCTGGGGGCCCAGGTGAACAAAAGCAAAAGGAGGACGAAGCCGGCCAGCACTTGCATGCTCAGTTCTGGTTGGCCAAGTGTATCTTAAGCCACTGCTATCACTGGCAGATTCTGCAGCCTTGTGACATGAACTCACGCCAGCAACTCATTGAGATGCCGAATAGTCCCCAAATATATTCAACCCAAAGATGTGGTCTCCAAGGCACACTAAAGCCAAACTATCAAAAGTCATCGGGAATTTTTAAAGGAGAAAGAGAAAAGCATCAAGTCACATACAAGGTCACCGCCATCCAATCAGCAGCAAATTTCTCAGAAGAAACTGTAAGCTAGAAGAAAATGGGATAATATAGTCAAAATGGTGGGCCAAGGATGTAGCTCAGCAGCACAGTGCCTGCCTGGAAAGCACAAGGTCCTGAGTTTGATTCCCAGTGCCCTCCCCAAAAAAAGAAAATCAAAATGGCAAAAAAGAAAAACTGCCAGCCTGGGACACTTACTGTACCCAGTAAAGCTATTCTTTAGAAATAAAGGAGAAGAAATAAAACCTTTCACAGACAAGCAAAAACTGAGGGAATTCATTATCATTACCTCCTTACAAGAAATACTTTAAAGGAGTTCTTCAAGAGGAAATGGAAGCATGACAATGATCCTACACACCTATAACAGTATAGAACTCACTAATGGAGGAAACTACTCCAATTCAGAATACTCCAGTACAGTAATGGTAGTGTCCAAATCATACATCTCTAGTATGAAAGCTAAAAGTCAAAACAGTCAAAAACAACTAAAGGGGCTGAGGATGTAGCCCAGTGGTAGAATGCTTGCTTAGCACTACAAAAGATTATCAAATCACAAAGTTAAGAGAAGAAGAAAGAAATAAAAAACTATGCAACAACTAGAACAAAATGAACAAAGAACAAACTGTCAGTGGTAAATTCTTATCTATCAATCAGTATCTTAAATGTAAATGGGTTAAATTCTTCAACCAAAAGACAGAGTGGCTGAATGCATTAAAAAAAACTTTAAGGCTATGCACAAGTTGAAAGCACAAGGATAGAAGACAATATTCTAAGCAAATGATGACCAAAAGAGATCAGGAATAGCTATATTTATATCTAGTAAATAACATTCAAGTCAAAAAATGATATAAGAGAAAAAGAAGCCCATTGTTTAATGGTTGAAGAAGGCCACAGTTCATCAGGATATGTAACTATTAGAAATATATATGCACTAACTTTAGAGCACTTAAATATATAAAGAAAAATACTGATGGGCATGAAAGAACAAATAGATAGTAAAGTAATACTATAACATAAGGGACTTCAGCTTCTTTCTTTCAGTAATAGGCAGATCAAGGAAATACTGGACTTATAATGTACTTTTGACAAAGTAGACCTACATATAAACTTTCCATTTGACAGAAACAAAAAACATTTTTCCCCAGTGCACATGGAACATTCTCCAGGGCAGACTATCTATTAATCAACAAAGCAAGTCTTAAAAAAAAAAGGCTTAACATTAAGAAAGCTGAAATCACATGTACTGTTATATCAGACCACAATGATATGAAACTAGAAATTGATAACAGGAGAAATCTTGGAAAATTCACAAATAGGTGGCAATCAAACAACTAAACAACTAAAAAGTCAAAAAATAAAAGGAGAAACTTAAAAAATATCTTGGGGCAAATGACAATAGAAATGCAAAATACCGGGACTTATGGGATGAAACAAAGCAGTTCTAAGAGAGAAATTTATAGCAACAAATGCTTACATTATGATATGAGGGAGGAGGAGGACAGGAGGAAGGAAAATGCCAAATAAATAATCACCTCAAGAAACTGGAAAAATAAGAAAAACTAAAACCAAAATTAGCAGAGGGAAATAATAAAAATGAGAGTAGACATGAATCAGAGAA
Organism: Chinchilla lanigera; assembly: GCF_000276665.1. Classification (NCBI taxonomy): domain Eukaryota; kingdom Metazoa; phylum Chordata; class Mammalia; order Rodentia; family Chinchillidae; genus Chinchilla; species Chinchilla lanigera. The sequence continues at coordinate 5,978,040 of NW_004955488.1, read as the reverse complement.
TAGAAAAACCATAGAAAGGATCAATAAAAAATTGAGTTTTTAAAAAAATTACCAAAATGGACAAACTCAGCTAGTCTAAGAAAAATGTTTCAAATACATAACATCAAAAAGGAAAGTGAAAAAATTACAATAGCTCCCACAGAAAAAAGGATCAAAAGGAACTATTATGAATATTTATATGCCCAAAAATGAATTAGCCTACAGGAAATGAATAAATTCCTAGAAAAATACAACCTACCAGTATTGAGTCAGGAAGAAACAGAAAGTAGAAAGCCTGAACAGACCAATAAAAAATGAAGAGACTGAAGAAGTAGTTAAAAACATCTCAACAAAGAAAAGCACAGATTTACAGCTGAATTCTACCAAGCATCAAAAAAGAAGTAACACCAGTATTTCTCAAACTCTTGCAAAAAGTTAAGCTACAGTGGTCACTTCCAAATGCACTTTATGAGGCTAAACATCACCATAACATAAAACATCTGTAGGAAAGAAAACTATGGGCAGTTTCTCTGATAAACGTTGATGCTATAATCCTCACTGAAATACTAGCAAATAAAATCAGATAACACAACATAAAAATCATACGTACAACCAAGTGGGATGTATCCCAGGCATGCAAGACTGGTTTAACATATGCAAACCAGTCAATGTGATTGTAACAGTTAGGGTTCACTGGAGAAACAGATTTAACATAAAACAGATACATAATCTATAAAAATTTACAAAGTAGGCTAACAATGGCTGCCTGTAGAGAAAGGGGTAGAAGTGTTGGAGACCACTACAAAGTGGCTCTGAGCAGGATTTAATGTTAGCCAATTGGCTTTCCATGTTGACTTGTGAGTTTCTGAAGCTTAGGCACCTTGTCTGGAGATTGGCAGTGGACTCATAGTAAGTAAACCTCTGGGAGTCCCTAGTGACCCTAAGGACTGTATTGGCCTGTGAAACTGTGACTCCTCAAAGGACAAAATAAGGCCACAGCTGAGGACATTTGGCTCCAACCCCAGTTACTACCAGGAGACTGCAGCTGCAGGCTCCACATTCCTATAATAAATACCAACCTAAAGATAAGGTAGCTCTCCTGAATGACATAATATACTACTTGGGAAAATTCTCCCAAGATCCTGCAAGATTCCCGTGTTTTCTTGAGTATCCTCCTCCTTTATTTGAAAATCAAATAAATAGGGCTTCCCAGAGAAGTTCTTTGGCTAAACTCTGAAAATATCGAAGTTGTAAGAGAGTTAGTCTCTCCTGGAGCCCTGAAATCATTTCCATTGTCTCATTTATTTAAGCCTTCACTATCCACTCACTTGGGAGATTGTGGGCCCGGTCAGCCCGCAATAACTAAGGGTTATTTAACCCAAAATGGAAGAATGCAGAATGGCCATCTGCCTGCTAGAGCCAGAGCATCCAGTCGAAAGTCAAAAGTCACTGCAGAGTCTGGTGAATCTGTGTCAGAAAGTCCAAGCGTCTGCACTGAAAGGCTGAAGCATCTGTGCTGGAAGCCTAAAGGAACCGGAGACCAACATCCGAAGCTGGAGCTTGGAAGAGGAAGCAGGAAGGGGACGCGTCCACCTTCTTTCCCTTTTCATTCCATCCAGGCTTCTAGCCTATTGGTTGGTGCCATCCACATCCGGGGTGGGGCCTCCCTACTCAGTCTGCGGCTTATATGTCAATCATCCAGACACACCCAGAACTGTGCTGCGCTCCTAGGTGTTTCCTAGTCCATTCCAGCTGACAGCACAATTAACTACCACAGTGATACACTGCCACAGCAAGTGCAAGAGCACAACCCCTCAACAAGCCTGGAGAAAGCTTGGGACAAAGTCCAACAGCCCTCTTTGATAAGCACTCAACAGGTTAGTGCAGAAGGAAATTTCCTCAACATAATTAAAACTCCTCATGAATCGACAGCAACATCATCATCAATGGGGGGAAACAGAAAGCTTTTCCACCACAGTTTGAGGAAAATAAGTATGCCTGTTCTTGTCAGTTTTTCAGCATAGCACGAGCAGTTCTAGCAAGAGCAGTTCTAGCAAGAGTGGTCAAAAGAAAAAGAAACAAAAAGCATCAAAATCAGAGAGCAAGGGGCTACGGATACAGCTCAGTGGTGCAAGTGCCTGCCTGGCAAGCACCAGGTTGTGAGTTCAATTCCTGGTACCAAAAAAAAAAAAAAATCAAAATCAATGAGGAAGTAAAATTATCTCTATTTATAGATTGCCTGATTTTGTATGTTAATGAAAAAAAACAAAGAAACCTGTTAGAATAAATGAATTCAGCACAGTTACAGATACAAACATCAACATATAAATATAAGTAACCATTTTGTTAGGTGTGATGGCGCACGCCTATAACCCCAGCACTTGGGAGAGTGAGGCAGGAGGATTGCTGTGAGTTCAAGGCCAGCCTGAACTACACAGCAAGACCCTGTCTGGAAAAAAGAAAAAAAAAAAAACAAAACACCAGTTTTTATATAAATACTGACCACACTGAAAAAAAAGTCAAGAAAACAATCTCATTCATGGTAGCCTTTTTTAAATGAATGAATAAATTTTAAAAAAGAGGCAAAAGATCTGTACATTGGAAACTGTAAAACATTATATGAAATTGAAAAGATACAAATGAATGGAAAAATAACCCATGCTCATGAATCAGAGGTAGTAATGCTGTTAAAATGTCTATACCATCAAAGCTATATAAAGAGTCAACAAAATCCTTATCAAACCACCAAGGACATTCATTCCAGAAAAAGGAAAAATAACCCTAAAATTCATATTCATTTAAAAATATATAAAAGTCAGTGATAGTGGTGCACACCTGTAATCTCAGCACTCTGGGATGTTAATGTGGGAGGACAGTGAGTTTGAGCCTAATCTGGGCAACTTAGTGTAGTGACTTAGCAAGACCTGGTATCAAAATGTGAAGTAAAACAATGGGGTGCTGGGGATGTGTGAAGACTCTGGGTTCTATCCCCAGTTCTAAAAAAAAAAAAAAAAGACATCTTCACTTCCATGTTTATTGCAGCACAATTTATAATAATAATCAAGATAGGATACAATCTAAGTGCCCATGGATGGCTAAATGAATAAAGAGACTGTGGTACATATATTCAATGGCATATTATTCAGCCCTGAAAATGAATGAGATCTTGTCATTTACCACAACATAGGTAAGACCAGGCGACATTGCACTAAGTGAAGTAAAATTATTTGCATATCTCATTTATGTGTGGAATCTAGGGGACAGGTTAGACATACAGAAATAAAAAATAAAACATGGGTTACCATGGGCAGAGAGAGGGTGGAAGAAGTGAAAAGGTATAGATCAGAGGATATAAAGTAAGCAGATATGAAAGATGAACAAATTTAGAAACTTAGTGGAAAACCTGAGGACCATAAGTAGGACACCTGCACTATACATAGCATACATGCTAAATGAGTTGTTACTATTGCCACAAAAAAAAAAAAACGGAAAAAGGAACTATGAATGTGTTAGTTTGTTTCACTATAGAAACCTTCACTCTCTGTATCTCCTAACATCATAGTGTGTGCCTTAAATGTGCATAAAATTTTAAAAATACTTTGCTCCTATCAACTACTTCCGTTACTCATCCCCCAACATAGACTTTGAAACTGATACCACAGGTGAGGGCGGGAAAAGACTGCTGTAAAAAAGCTATCATGTAAGCAAGGTACCGGGCATTATGGGCACCTAGAGACCCTCCGTTAGTTGGCTGTGTAGGCGCTGGGCACTGCCCTCTGAACTCAGCTCCCCTAGGTGCCCTAACGGCAGGAGCACGGCTGCATTACCGCCCTCCAGCACTTGCCGGTAAGAGACAAGTGACTTCCCTGTTGGATGCTCCTTCCCTTAGAGAAGGGAGTCTGGATTTCACAGGTCACACTGATGGGATTGCTGAGATAGTTTCAAAAACAACACTGCACTGCATCTTGGGAGACAGAACAGCAGGCTGCACTGTAGCTGTGCGCGTTTAGCTATTTCATTTGGTCTTGGAGGGAAACATTTCCCAGCTTCGATCGTACTGACTTGCTCTGACAGTCATTAAACAGCTTTCTAGTTAATACTAATAACCTGCATTTGCTTAGAATCTTTAGATTTGCAAAAAGCGTTTCGTTAATAGTACTTCACCTAATCACCAGACACTTGGACAGCAATTTATTTTTAAAGATTGCAAAAATTGATGTGCAGCTGAACTTAGTGACTTGGCTAAGGTTTCCTGATTTTTAAATAAGTGGCAGGGCAGGATATCTGAGTCTAAATCCCACATTCTTGTACTGCCTCTGCCTTAATAATGAAAGTTGCTGGCGCTGTATTGCTGTGTTAATTATCTGACAGTATTGGGAATACCAAAAATAGAAGTCCAAAAAAAGTTTCATGCTGTGCTAGCTCCTCATGAGTCTACAGAGGTGGTAGGGAATAATGAGGTATCACGTCAGAGTATAAATACTAAAGGCAGTGATGGCAAACCTTTTAGAGACCAAGTAGCCAAACTGCAACTCAAAACCCACTTATGCATCAAAAAATCCCAACACTGCAATTAAATCTGAATGTCCAATGCTCGGCTGTGATTTGGCTCGCATGCCAACAGAGGCACTGTGATACATGTGCCATAGGTTCGCCACCACTGCCGTAGGATTTAGGATCTGACCAGTCCAAGCTCCAACCTTCACTACCTGTGCTACTTTTGACAAAGTGTTCAGCAATCCTGGACCCCCATTTTCTCATTATAAAATGGAGAGGATAATTCCTCTTGAATGGACTTGTTGCAAGGGTCAAAACTTACAACAAAAGAATCTCATATTTATTGGTACCCAATAAATACTAGCTTTTATCCACAATTATGATTATTTGTATTGATGTCAACATCATTACTATTTAATTCAATAAAAAAAATTTTCATCTAATCCCAGGACAACTTGTGAGCTTAAGATGCTGACTTTAAAAACGTAGCTACAGAACACCATAAAATCAGTCTTGCATTTTTTTTTTTTTTTTTCGGGAATTGAACTCAGGACCTTGCAGTTGCCAGGCAGGCGCTGTGCCCCTCAGCTATATCCCACTCCCTGAGTCTTGCATCTTTATGGATAGTGAGAAATGACTTCTAATGGACACTCACTAGTGACTTATTTAATGATTTGCTGTTTTCTGAACATCAAAAATTCTTTTATTGTCTGTGAAAATAAGTTTGATCTCAGAAACAATCACTTATTTCTAGAAACATGGACGCTCGGAAGACATGAGGCAATTTGTTTTGTTAACCATCTGACAGTGAGATGCTCAATTTTGCATCTGATTTTCCCTGTATCCCTGTCATTGTTGATTACTTTGTACTATATCAGGATTTGGAAAACAGTTAATCAGGCTGGATTGCTAGGCAGCCTTGAATCTGCCTTTGATTTAATCACAAACACATGCTGTGGCATTCATCAGTTTTCCTCTTATGTAAGGTTCTTCATTATTATGATGCAATACCTTGGGCCATAGCATACGGGTAAGCTGATTCCCCTGTCAGGGAAAAGTGTGATAGCGCCAGAAGGACTCATGGGAACAGGCAACCAAAATAAAGCAGTGGAACTGATTTAAAGATGTAGCTTAGCAGAGAATCCAACCAGTCCAAATCCACGACGTTAGCACGAGAAAACGGCCCATGTCTAGAGGTGATAACAGTGCCCACTTCCCACCAGAAAAGAAACATGGTTGCAGCAGTGTAACAGAAAATCCCAAGGTCAGGCACAGGAACTAGCACTACAGAACTGCCTGGAGACACTGAAGGTAGAAGACCATGGCAATAGTCTCATAGGATCTTAGCTCTTAAAAATCGAGGGCTTTGCTTCTTCATAAGTTAATGTAATGACAATTTTGTAGGACAATGGTATCTGATCTGTGCGTGCGTTTATCACTGCTGTGGTTTTCACAAGAGTCCCCAGAAGTCCATGAGCTAAAGACAGGTCCCAGGGGGGTGCTCTTAGGAAGAGATAGAACCTTCTGGGAGCTCCCTAGGCCTTAACACCCACCAAGGGGATTGCAGGACCTGCTCTGCCTTATACTCTCCACGTCACAGCTTATGATGTGGGTAGCTGGCTCTGCCATGCACTGCCTGCCATTGGCATCTAGCACGGCCAAGCAATAGTCCTGCCAGATCTTAGACAGGTGCCTCCAGAACCATCAGATAAATAAACCTCTCTCTCTTCTAAGTTATATCAGGTATTTCATTATAGCAATACAAAGCTTAATATAACAATCTGACTCATGTGTGCGAGACAGACAGACAGACAGACAGACAAAAGATGAAACCCAGGGCCTCATGCATGAGCTATATCCCCGGCCTTTTTATTTTTATCTTTAGACAAGGTCTAATTAAGTGTTCCCAGACTGCCCTCACACTTACAGTATTCCTGCCTCAGCCTCCTCAGTAGCTGGGACTATAGGCATGTGACTCAGCAATCACTGACTCTTGGCATCCCTGGGTAGCCAACCTAACCAGGTCAAACTTGCCTAGCCCACCAATCCACCAGCCGATCAGCCAACCAGCCAACCTTGCCTAGCCAGGTGTGGGAGTTTCTTCCACTTGTGTCTAGTGTTTCTGAGATTTTGAATTTCTAAAATCTTTTCTCACTTACTATTGACAAATTTTGTAACACTTTGTGTTTAATTCGTTCACTATCCTCTGTGAGCCCCTCAATAAACTTTTGAGGCAAGCCAGGAAGGAGTTGTTAGCTTCATTTAACCTACAAAGAAATTGCTTTTCTGCAGCCGCTACCGGGTGAGTCATCATAAAGACGAGACCACTTGACTCGACCATACTACTTTGAAGAAGACATTGTAAAAAGCGGGGCTCCATGGGACGTTCTGTGTTATTGACATACACATTTACTTTCAATCAAGTTCTAAGAAAGTGGTTTCTCTGTGACCAAGGATGTAATTTGATTAGCTAGCAATTATGAGCATTTAAGGCTAGAAATTAGCAGCTGGATTCTGGAAGGTAACAGCATAATATAAGCAAGAATCATTCAGAGGTATGACAAGAAGATGTATCCCTGGGGGTGAGTGGACAGCCCAGAGCTATTTAAATGTCCTGCTTCTCATTCAAATTCACCCTTCTCCATTGCCACAGAAAATATTGTAATAAAATTCTTATACAGTTGGATCTCCCACTGTTAGGCTAAGATGGAAATATTCATTCTCTTATTTATCCTGTACTATACATAATCCCCAATTTTTCAACTGTAACTTGATTCCAATGGTAAAGATTAGTTAGCTTTGACAAGCCAACATACACTCACTGTGACCCTGGAGACTTCTGCGGGTCGCACCATTGTCAGGAGCTAGCAAAGGTCTTCAAGGTAAGCCCTGGGCGTAGCAAGAAGCACAGGTTGGTTTTTTCTGCAAAACGTTCAAAGATGGCCACCTGGGAATGATAATCAATACTGCTAAAATTGTAAACACTGTTTGAAGTGCCTTAGAAATATGTCAAAGAAATTTGTCTTAGAAATATTTGTCTCATTATGGTCAGAGTATATATATATATATATACTTTTGTGTGCATTCACACTTTTGTGTGTGTGTGCAAGACAAAGAAAGAGAGAGAGAGAGAGAGAGAGAGAGAGAGAAAGAGAGAGAGACAGACCAAAAATCCGGATTTACCCAACCACCATCATTTACAATATGCAGGAGAACTGACATTGGATAGTCTTGGGAAGAGTCAAAATCAAAAACACCCTCAAAAATAAAAATCTGATATTCAAAAGGAGCATGCTTAGCAGGTGCTAGGTGTTCAGATGTCTAATCGGTGTTCTTTAATTGAAACACCAATATACTCTAATCTCTTAAGGAAGTTACAAACTTCTCTAAGCTTCTTTTTCTTGTACTCTCTCCAGCTTTCTCACGTTTGCTCTTGAGGATTTTGAAGTAGCCCATTCTTAAATGGAAGAAGAGAGCAGTGTTATGTGTTGGTCACCCAAGAGTGCAGTTCCTGGGTTTTTATTCAGCCTTCACAACCCCTTGAGACACAGGCATTACTACTACCTGTGCCACTTTACCAAACTGAGCCCCAGAGGGTACAAGTCTTGGGGGTGCATGGTTTTACAACCCACTTCTTCTTATCACCACTCTGGAGGCAGCCGTTGGAGGGCAGTATGTATTCTGATACTAGACATTTTTGAAATAAATTATTCTATGAGACCTCACATTTCAGAAATGGCATATTTATGGGGGCTCTGAGGTGTATAAAGTTTAATTTCATCTCTTCTTTTCACTGAAATCCTTTCTTGGTTTCCATTTATTTGATATGGCTCATAAAATGTTATTTATACCCTTTTATCTGAATTAGCTAATAGGAAAGCCTAAAGCAGTGCCTGTGATCTGAACGACGTTCATCACGAGCAAAACTTACGCTGTCAAAAACTATACCCTGTGCACGAGCGGACCCTGCTAACTCAGTCCCCAAAACCATTAGCCCTTGGGAGTTGCCATGATACCTTCAACCAATTAGCATTTTTCAGTAGATGAAGAAAAATGGAAAACCCTAGTTTCCCTCTGCCATTATTGATGTTTTATTATATAAAAGGAAAATATCAAGCAGATTTGAGAGGGTAGTGGCATTTGTAGAAGGAAGTAGGGCACAGTGTTTATCAGGCAGAACAAAGGCAGAAGAGCTTGAGGAACACAGGGTGCATTCTGGTTAAAGGCACATTACTGACCAGCGCCAGGCAAGTCCTTGTTGTCAGCCCCAGGAGGACCTGCCCAATGGCCCACCTGGAAACAAGTGAAAAGAAACATTTTTGAGAGATTACACCAATTTCTAAAATACAGAGCAAGTGTATAAAATAGAAGATTGAACTGTGCCAGGCGTCAGTGGTTTATTTTTTTTTTAAGGGTTTGTTTGATTTACTGTTTGTGTACAACGTAAACATTGCAATGTGCTTTGGAGGAGGGAAATCGAAGGAAAAGGTTCGGAGCATGGTGGGATATGATTTGTCGTAAGCACACACACAGTCAAAACTAGTTAACTATGGAATTCATACAATACCGACTTTTTTGTGCACGTTTTTTTCTTCTTTAAGGATTAAAACAATAGCAAACATTCTTTTCAGAGACTTTACATGAAGTAATTTCATTTTTTCCATAGAGGCAAAACAAAAAGATAGTATGTGTTATTTGTCTTGTTGAACACATATGCATCATTTATCTTGGCAAATGCATAAAGTCTGTGGGTTTCTTATCATTAAGAATGTTAAATGGTTTAGAGGGGAGGCCTTTATTCCTTCTTAGTAAGACTTTCCACGACATTGCCTGACTTTCCACTTCCGGTCCCAGGTCCTCCAGCAGGGATGCAAAGACAGGAAACCAACATACCAAGCAAAGGAGACCCCGGTAGCACGCTCACCACAGGCCTAATTCTGCCCGCTTCCCCATAATCCTTCACTCTGAAGAGCGTGGTGTGGAGACCTCAAACTGCCCAGCTGCATGGTGGAGGCAGCTGGCTGGCTTAACTATTTCCTCAGCTGGAAACTGGGAATAATGATTTCTACTGCAGGCAGTTGCTAAGATTATACAAAGTATTGCTAAAGACTATACAGACCATCACAAGTGATCCCAAGGCTGAATGTAGCCATTATGTATCACAAGCATTTTATTATTTTTTAAAAATTTTTTTTAAATGAAACGGGATGTTAAAGTTGGGTAAATGAAATTTCAGGAAAACAAACGTCAAAATAGAGATGACAAAACTTAGACATACAGATATAAGAAAGAAACCTATCTAAAGTATACTACACTTCTCTAACTTACTAAGAACACTACTATTGAGTCTTTGGTTGATTTGTTATTCTAGTCATTGGTTTTGTTTTTTGTCCTATTGTTTTGTTTTTGAGGCTAAACCTGAACTCACTATGTAGCCCAAACTGGTCTCAAACTCACAGTGAACCTGCTGCCTCCACCTCCCAAGTGCTGGGATTACAGGCATACACCACTATCTCCGGCCAGGCACTGGTTTTAGTGTATTGTGTATTGGTTCTCAATGGTGACCATGAGTGCTAATAAAATATGTAAATAAATTTCCCTAGATACCTATATTTATAGAACCGAGTATCCATGCAGCTCTGAGTCATTACCACTGTCATATCTTAGAATAGTGGCTTCTCAGGGAAACCTCTGAACACCACCACACCCTCCCACCCATGGCCATGGTCTCATGCAACACAGCATACATATCCATCTCCCTCTTTCTCTCTGTCATCTCTGTCTCATTTACATCAAATTCTGTGCCTTCTAATACCCAGCCTTGCAGCTCCAATGACACAGTTAACTCAAAGTGCCTATAAAACCAGGCTAACTTAAAGCTCACCAGGGAAACCAAATAACCAAACTTGTTAAATCAAGTTTGACATCCCGCAAAGTGCACCCTGAGGCAGCCTTCTATCCCTCATACAGGGTTTTCTCACTACCCAAATAGGTCTCTCCTTACTATGAGCAGAGAGCTATTTAGGGACCCATTAAGGATGGCAGGTATCCAGCCACCAGATGGATGGAGCCTGACTTTTTTTACCTCTACCCAGTAATTCAGCTGAAATTTCCTTCCCTGGTAGAGATGTAATATTCTCACTAGGCTCTAATTACCCTGTGTATTGGCAAACAAGATTTCTCTCCCTCCCTCACTTCCTTTATTTCTTCTTTCCTTCCTTTCTTTCCTGTGTTCCTTTGCTCAATTTTAATGTACTGCTTCTACCAAAGTACTGGATTTGCTTCATTTAAAATTTCCCCAACAGCATTTCACTAGAGTTTCAAGGACAGGCTGGGTAGGAGAGAGTACTTCCAAGTTTTCCTTCCACTTTAGGAGGGCCTGAGCTCATCCTTAATTGTAGTGCCGTGGGCCCAAAGTTGTAAATTATCTCTCAATCAAGCCAACATAATTAAATTAATCAGGCAAAGTGACTTTAACAAGAAGTCTTTAGGAAAATATTTTTCTTTCTTTGTAAAGCAATAGTTGAGAGGATTTTGTTTGCTCTAAGCCACCAACCTGAAAGACACGAATGACTGAAAATTAAACTAAAAGAAGATATTTAATTTTTTAAATCAGTTCAAAATCTGTCCTGGGTCAATATGAATGCAGCCTCAGCTCGTAAACCTTCTATCTCTCCATTTATCATCAACCTGAATTTATGTTCACAGTAATAGCTGTCAGCCATTTCGAGAGCCTTAGTCACCAAAGGAAAAAATCAATTATGTTCAGTACACTCCACCCACTAGAGCATAATAGCAGCAATACAACTTCAGAAAAAAACATTTAAACAATAGCTGAAGCACAACCATCTTTTGCTTACCTCTCCTAGCCATGCTGCTCAATTGACCAGAATTACTTCTTTTTACCGAATAAGTCTCTAATGGTCCTGGGATTAAACTCCGGGCTTTTGCACTGAGTGACAACCTCAGCCCTTTTTATTAACTTATTTTTTATTTTGAGACAGGGTATTGCTTAGTTGCCAAGTTGGCCAGGCTGTGTTTGAGCATGTGATTCTCCTGCATCTGCCTCCATCCCAGTGCTGGGATGACAGGGATGCATAACTCCAAATCAGATTTACATGAACTCTTGTCATATGTTTACTCCTTCTTAAAATATTTCATATAGTTCTTAAGTTTCAAAATCTGCTGAGATGTTGCTTTCTGAATGTTATTTATGCATAACCCACCCTATCTCATAAAAGTTTTGTGTTTGGCTATAGTTCTAGGGATTAAGCTCAGGGTCTTGTGCATGCTAGGCAAGCGATCTACCACTGAGCTTTTTATTTTTTAATTTTTTATTATTTTATTTATTTATTTATTTACTTTGAGAGAAGGTGTTACTCAGTTGCCTAAGCTGGTCTTGGACTTGCAATCCTCCTGCCAAAACATCCCCCCAACCCCAAGTAGCTGGGGTGACAGACATGTGCCACCACACCTGGCTAAAAAGATTTGATTGCTTATAAAGTTCAATCAGTACCAAAAAAGATAAAGTACTTTAAAATAAGTTAGAAAACGCAGATATAAATGTAACAAAAGTAAGAAATTTAAGCTGAGACTTCATAAGGTAAAGAATAAGGTAAATGCAAAAATGGGAGCTATTAAAACCCTTCACTTTTGCTGGTGTAAGCAATAATTTCTTCTTTTAATTTTAAAGATAAAAGAACAAAAACATATTAACGAACACACATACATTTACAAAATAACACAAGAACAATACAAGCAATACAGAATTTCAGACAAGGTGATAGGAAATTAACAATGGTTGTTGTATTATATACTGATATCCTCAAATTGGTTACTCAGATAAACAAATATAGACATGTAAGATTGATCAAACAATTAAACATTAACTGTGCCTTTCAATAAAGCAATAGAAGTCAGTAGTACAGCCAGGGGTTTGCTCTGTAATTCTTCATTTCATAGAAAACCGAACAGACTTACTGCACCCAAGGTAGTAAGAGTCTGTTAACATGAACTAAAGCCAGCCTCTGAAATTCCAACTGGAGAACAGGCCAACAACTTCGATCATCCCTGCCAGGAGAAGCACAATGGGGAAGGGGTACAGCAGAAGACACTCGGCTCCAGAACCGGTCAGGCCGGTACAGTTAGGTTCAGTTCAGTCCAGTCCACACAGATCCACAGAACTGCTCTACCTGGAAAACTAGCACACAAAGGCAAGAGACCCAGACACATTTCTTCCACCTCTTACCACAATTTCCCCTGAGTTTGTCGCTGTGAAACACTCCCTATGCAGAAGATTGTATTCTATCTGATTTCCATACAGTCCTAAAACAGTCCAAGAGTAAAACCTTAACCAATAGAAACTCACCAAAACTAGTGCAAGGTAATAATAATAAAAAGGCCTATGTCTGTAAATCAGCTCCATTAAATTTTAGTGGGATTTGGGGAATCTTTTGTTTTGTTTGAGACAGGATCTCTCTCTGTAGTGCAGGCTGGACTTGAAATCACTATGCAGCCTAGACTGGTCTCAAACTCATGGGGATCCTCCTGCCTCAGCCTCCTGAGTGCTGGGACCACAGGTGTGTGCTACCACGCCTGTCAAATTTTTGTTTTACTTAGAATATCATAACTATTAAGATTCCCTTCCTCATAAGCAGGGTCAGAGTCTTGAGGCCAGGCCCTCATGTGGCCCCAGACGGGGCTGTCTAAGCAAAGGGCAGATTAGACCAAAGTCAGTCTGGCAGAGGAAGGGAAGCAGAGTAAGCGGTCAAGCAAGCCAGAACCTGGGGTAGCACCACAGCCATGGAAGCCGGAAGTGTGGTCTGCAGGCCACAGACTGTCCTTTCCCAGGGGAAACTCCTCTCAGCCAGGGGAAAGCATTTATTTATTTATTTGTTTGTTTATTTGATCTTTTTTGAGACAGGGTCTCGCTATGCAGTTCAGGCCAGGCTTGAGCTCACTTTGTAGCCCAGGCTGGCCTCGAACTCACAACAATCCTCCTGCCTCAGCCTCCTGAGTGCTGGGATTACAGGCGTGCACCACCACACCCAGCTCAGGCGAGAGCATTTAAAGGCAGTGAATGAATATGACTGATTCTTAGGAAGCTTAAAATGTAATATAATCTCTGTCATAGGACGACTTTAAAATGTATGCCCCCATCTTATAATTGTTAATACTCAGGGCTGCGGACACCACATCTTGAAGTCTGAGTGTGTTCTCAGTTTATAGTGCCTGTCCGTGGCCTCCGGTTGTGAACATCTATATCCCAGAAGAGAGACTGATGGTTGCATAATGAGTATCACTGTACTTCGTTTTCGCTGTGTCCAGGTGCTGTGGCAATACTTGCTCACACTTAGAAGACCCCGGGCTCAGTCTGTGTTTAGATACCAGTGAGTAGGCTTTAGTAGACAACATCGCACAATTTCACAAACGTCAGGGAGCAATGAGCAAAGCAAGTCAGGCAGACAAAAGCTCATCCTTTTTTATGATGTTTGCAGCTTCCTTGGGTGGTTAATTAAAGTGTGGGTGTGTGAGTCATCAGAATACAGCTTAGTTGTGTTTACTGTCAATAAACTGTAGTCAAATTCTAAACTATTACAACACGAAGGAGGCTACTACCATAATTAAGCAAGGTGCTAGGTTTCATAAGCATAAATAAATCTCAAAAAAAACTTTGTTTTCCTGTGTCCAAAACCTAGAGATTTTAGATGTCTTTCTCCTCTAGAGAAATTAAAGCACATGCAGCCGGGCATGGTGGCACATGCCTGTAATCCCAGCACTGGGGAGGCTGAGGCAGGAGGATCACTGCAGATTCAAGGCCAGCCTGGGCTACAAAGTGAGTTCAAGGCCAACCTGGACTGCACAGTGAAAATCTGTCCCAAAAAGACAAAGAAAGAAAAGAAGAAAGAAAGAGAGAG
>NW_004955488.1:5947325-5963517 GCF_000276665.1 Chinchilla lanigera | reverse complement strand
ATTTTGTCTTTGAATCAGACATTTGAGAACACTGAAATAAATGAGAAAGATGCTTAAGAAGCCACATGAGTCAATATATGCCAAAAGTGTTTATGAAAAGGCAGTAATTATATTTGTCCTGTGCTCAGACTTGCAGTTTGGACCATGATTTTTTAAGGCAAGTGGGGGGTAAATGCTAGATTCTATGAAATAGTAGTTATTCTGGGGCTGGGGATGTAGCCCAGTGGTAAAGCACTTGCGTAGCATTCATAAGACCCTGGGTTTGATCCCTAGCACTGAAAAAAAAATTGTTCTAGAAGGCAGGGGAGCTGAGTTTTACTATACACTTTGACACTGAGGAGCAGGGTGACCTCGAACTTTAAGGATCCCTAGGCTGAGCTCTCTCCTCTGAGATCGAGCGAGTTAAAAGATTATTACCTGGTGGTCCACAAACTATATGAATCTAGTGCAGGTATGAGAATTTTTACACTCTCAATGATTGTGAAATGGCTTCCATTATCCATTTCCTTTTCGGCTGGAATAAAATCCATGGTAATTTGTTTAGAAGATCAAAGTAGAATGTGAACTGTGTTGGGTGGGAGAATACTGTGAAGGATTTACTCTCTCTAGGCTGAACTGTGACCACCTGTCAAACATATCTGGTTATCTAAGTCCATTTTTTGCTTTTGTGCAGATTTCGAGGGACAGAAGAAGGGCTGTTGTTGAGATGTAAGGTATTACATTTTAATGGAACAGATTCAGGTCAATATGGTAGAGAATGAAAAATATCTACGTTGTTTAGGACCAGTATCACACACGTATGTCTGTGTGCACACACAGACACTCCAGAGAGACAGAGCAGGCTTACAGACTATAATAGCTACTATCATATAATGGCTGGAGGTTACATATTTTTACATAGGCTTCATGGGCCCCCAACCTTGGTTTATACTTCAACTCCATCAACATTTTGAGCACTTCTGTGTGCATAACTGACAAGGAGCTGTGCAGGAAATAAAAATGCACAGAACATGGTACTTCTGACCCAGCGTCTTTGCTTGACCAAACTGTAGTCAGGCTCCTGAGCCATCGGTGTACTTCTTTACAAAATCCAATTTTACCAAGCAGAACAAAAACAAGTCCGCTTAGCAAGGACCCCCTGTCAGTAACATCTGACCCCTCTTAATGTCGAATCAAGTTCCTCATCCTCCACCAGGCCCTAGATGATGTCTGATCATCCTGTCCTGTCTTTAGCAAGCATCCTATTTGATTGGTTTAGCTCGACTCTCACTCGGCTCTGATGTTTCCTCTTACTAATTTTCCAGCCCTTCCTTGGTCATAAATTCCCATTTCTGACCTATTTTCAGAGCTCAGTCCAATCTCCATCCCATACTGCAAGCCCCCGTGGCAGTGTTTCCTATACCCACTGCCATGACAGAATAAAGTCCATCTCACCATCTTTAATAAGTAGGATAATTTTTTTTTCTTTAATTATTTCCACCATGATCTATAAAACAGAGAAAAGTTGGAAGGAGGCTATAGAAAAATAACAAATACAAATAAAGTACTAAAGCGATGCTACATTAATGAACCTATCACCAAAGTGTGAGGTGGAGAGGAGATTCCAACTCGGAGGAGGTACAAACGATCTTACAATTGTCAATTTCAGATCTAGGCATTGAAATCTGAGTCAGACTCCAAAGGAAGCCTCAGGGTAGAAATGGAACAGAGTTTCAAGACAATAGAAGCAAACTCCATCCAGAAGGAAAATGAGAGATGTGTGTCTTGGTTTCTGCTGCTATAACAAAATATCTGAGACTGGATAATTTATAGAGTAGAAATTTATTTTCTCATAGTTCCAGGGGCTAAGTAGTCACATGCACCTGTGCTAAGAAGATAGAGGTGCTGGCAGATTCTGTTTCTGGTGAGGGCTGCTCCTTGGTTCCAAGGGGGCACCTTCCTGTGCATCACACAGCAGAAGGGAGCGAAAGTGACACAGTATGCTGGGCGCAGTGGTACACTCCTGTAATCTCAGTAGTCGGGAGGCTCAGGCAGGAGGACCAAGAGTTCAAGGCCACTTTACAAAGACAAAGGCAAATACTGTGACCTCACATGGCAGAAGAGATGGAAGGACCAGGCGACTCTAGGAAGCCTCGATCCCATTCACAAGGGTGAAACTTCATGGCTTCACTTCCCAAAAGGCATTGCCTCTGAATAATCCACTGTGGAGATTGTTTCAACAGGAACGTCAGAGGGACACAAACACTTAAAACCATGACAGCATATCAAAAGAGGCATGACCTGACATGATGATTGCTAGTCAGTTTGTAAACAACTGCATCAGTTGCCTCAAAACTTGCCCCTAAAGATCAGTAAAACTTTAAGAGATTGATTCAAATTCCTATAATAAGGTCACAGTCAACTCAGGGTTTCACATACACATATTCATGGTTTTTAAGAACATTAAACATTTGAGAATATAGCTCAGTGGCACAGCACCTGCCTGGCAAGCACAAGGTCCTGAGTTCAATTCCCAGTACCAAAAAAAAAAAAAAAAAAAAAAAACATTGAGAAGTCTGTTGCTAAGCTGGTTCTGGAAATTTCTAGTTATCTATGGAATATCCAGGAGAAATAATCATAAGCCTGCTAATTAGTCCCTTTTCCACAACAGTCATATGTTAGCTGGTTAATTTAGGTGTGGCTAACTCCACAATTACAATCTATATTATGAAAAATTTGCATTTAATAGTTATAGTGCCAATTTTTCTTTTCTTTTCTTTTCTTTTTTTTTTTTTGGTCTTTTTTAGATAGGGCCTCACTATGCAGTTCAGGCTGGCCTTGAACTCACTTATATAGCCCAGGCTGGCCTCAAATTTGAAATAATTCCCCTGCCTCAGCCTCCCAAGTGCTGGGATTATAGGCGTGTGCCACCATGCCCAGCTATGGTGCCAACTTTTCATAAAATAATGTTTATATGTAAAGGAATACATTGGTCTTGCAGTCCTGAAGTACTGTACTAAACAAATGAAGCAAAATTTGATTATAATAAATTGATTTGATTACAAATTTGATTATAATAAATCTAGTATAGTAGATTATAAATTTGATTATAATAAATCTAGTATAGTAGATGGTATACTTAATCAAACTCATTGCTCTTTACAGATAAGGAAACACTTACATAGATGTGCAAGTAAAATGTTAACTATGCCATCAGAGAATTATACTGTATCTCATCTTTAGTTGAAAAGATAGAAAAACTATGTAATTACTTCACTGAAAAGTTAAATAATATTATCTTCTTTGTAAAACACTATGCCAACAATCTTAATAAATTCTTAGCCTATCTTTTCACAAAAAGTATATTACTTTCTCTTTTTTTTTAGTCTTTTTGAGACAGGGTCTCGCTATGCAGTTCAGGCTGGCCCTGAGCTCACTTTGTAGCCCAGGCTGGTCTCAAACTCGCAGCAATCCTCCTGCCTGCCTCCTAAGTGCTGGGATTACAGGTGTGCACCACCACACCCAGCAAAGTATATTACTTTCAATTGGTACAATACGAAATGTTTTAGATGGATGAAATAAGCTTCACAAGACAACATGAGATTCATATTTCCAAACTGCACAATTATGAAGTAAACTCACTTGTTTAACCTACTTTCTCCAGTATGATAAGTCAAACTGGCATCACTGATTTGAAAACATGAAGTTGGTGTCAAGTAAGATTAAAATTTGGATATCAGAGAGTGTTTGTTGAAATTTGATTCCAAACCAGGTGTGGTGGCACACACCTATAATCCCAGCACTCGGGAGGCTGAGGCAAGAGAATTGTTGTGAGTTCGAGACCAGCCTGGGCTACAAAGTGAGCTCAGGGCCAGCCTGAACTGCATAGCGAGACCCTGTCTCAAAAAGACCAAAAGAAAAACAGAAAAGAAAGAAATTTGATTCTTGAACATCAGTTCTTATCCTCCTGCTCAAATTAATTTAATATGTAGGCATATTTTTTTTTTCCTGGAGTTCCATTTTAGTTCATTTATATCTTAGGTTTTCTATCAAATTTATTTACAGTGTCTTAAAAAGATACATAAAATATTTCAAGTTAAAGTAAAAATTGGGCCGGGGATATAGCTCAGCAGCATAAGCGCCTGCCTGGCAAGTGCAAGGTCCTGAGTTTGATTCCCGGTACCAAAAACAAAAAAAAAATTGTGAAGTAAAAATTGATGAGGAAATGAAACAAAGGGAAAAGAAGAAGAAAAAAGTTGTGATGAAGCCGGAGTGAGATTTGCACACAGCAGGCATAGCAAGCAGCCCTTTCCCCTGGAGGAGAGGGGACTAAAAAGTACCTCTGGGATTTCTAAGTAGTTATTATATAGAGTGGATCTTGTGCTGGAAGATACTGTAGAAAATCACACTTTCCAAAAGTGGACACTGTAATATTTCAGTCCCTCATGCTTTTCCAGAACCTTGTTGCTTCTGGCCAGGAGGCAGACTCTGTCTGTCTGTCTGTCTGTCTGTCTGTATCTCATCCCTCTCCACACTTAACTTGGAACCTAGTCATTATGTGCAAGGTATTGCAGACCATATGAAGTCACAGGTGAATGTTCCATCCAACAGCCCCAGGCTAAGATCCCAGTCAAAACCAGCAGCAGATGCATGAAGGAATGAGCTTCCGGAATCTTTCAGCCCGCAGACCCTGGGTCTTCTAGCTGAGACGCCAAACACAGTGGGAGCAGGGACAAGCCACACCAGTTTCCAGTTCAAAGTCCTGGCCCACGGAATTCATGAGCAAAATAAGTGCTCATTTCACACACGAGGTTTTAGGGTGGTTTATCATGTAGCTGTAGCAACTGCAAAAGTCCTTTAGACAAAACAAATCTAGAAAAACTAAATCATTCTAAGAGGCTAAAAACAAACTTCTCTTGTAGGTCTTCACTGTGAGAACTCTGGGTAATGAGCAAGGTTCTCGACAATATTGATACAGCAACATGGCCCTGGTTTCTGGGTCTCACATCGTATCTGACACTCTGGATAGGGTGACTGCCTCAGGGCCAGAGGTACAGAGGCAAAGACACATCTAGGGAGACAAAATAAATGCAGCTTATTATAGCTCTCTGATGGCCTGATCCACTGCAAAGACAAGTGGGGGTAAGGAGAGGACGCACTCACGGTGTAACTCAGACAGTACCAGTAGTGCTGGGGTTAAGGGAGAGAGAAGGAAAAGGAAATAACATGGAGCTCTTACTTCTTACTCTTGAATTGTTATTTGAACCTTTTACGCTAAGCATGTCCTTATTTAAAAAAAATAAAGAAGTAAAGAAGTTGTGAGTTGTACATAAGGAATTGTCTTCCAAATCTGAGTGTGTTTATTTGAGGGCTTGTTTGTTTTGTCTTTGTGTAAAACCTAACTAATATATTTTACACATATTATGTTCTCTTCCAGATATAGATATGGTATATCCTTCAGTATATGTTGCAGGGTATATATACAATGAATATACCCTTATTCATTATTATGATATAATTTCATTTTTTATTTGTAATGCTGAATGCAATATTATTTTTAAACTACAGCCTTAAAATATGAGATGAATGTAATTATATTATATTCTTATTTGTAATCACCACAGGCAATTCATCTTTTTAGGTGATCTATATTGTTTACCTAGTGCTAAATTAGTCACCACCAACCTTTAGGTACTGAATTCTGAGAGCTGTGTGCTGACCAAGGAGAGAATAACCACGCAGAGTTCTGATTGGCTGAATTCCCTGGTGTTCTAATTAGTCAGAATCTCAGTCAACTCGCTTCCCAAGTGAGCCGGTTGTGGTAACAGCACTTCCTGTGATAGGTCGCTGAGTTCATTTTCTGTTCTAAGATTATTTATTTATTTTCAGTAGCTTGCAAAGTCTAGTTACACAAGTTCTAAAAATAATGTCTTCACAGATATTTTATGATGTATACATTTATGTAACCAAGACCCTAACTAGGCAGGGCTTCCGGAGGTATGATGTGTACAAACTGCATATCCGGCTATCCTTTATAAGCATCCTTTCTCTCAGCAGAACTTTGATTCATAGAAAGTGTGATGCTAGCCGGGCGTGGTGGCCCACACCTGTAATCCCAGCACTTGAGAGACTGAGGCAGGTGGATCGTTGTGCATTCGAGGCCAGCCTGGGCTACAAAGTGAGCTCAAGGCCAGCCTGAATTGCACAGTGAGACTCTGTCTCAAAAAGACCAAAAAAAAAAAAAGAAAGAAAGAAAAAGAAAGAAAGAAAGAAAGAAAGAAAGAAAGAAAGAAAGAAAGAAAGAAAGAAAGAAAGAAAGAAAGAAAGTGTGAAGCTACATTCCCTGAGAAAGTACAGGTTATGGTTTGGATGTTAATGCTCCCAGAGAACTCATGTACTAAAAGTTAAGAGCTCAGGATGCTCCCAGGGAGAATAGAACAAGCAATGGTACTCAGTAGGAGGAAGTTAGGTCCTGGGAATGTGCCCTTGAAGGGACTATCAGGAGGAAATGCCTACATTGGAGATTGGCTCTTTCCTATCTTTCTCTTACTTCCTAGCCACCATGAGGTGAGCAGTTTCCCACACACACACACTCCCATCACCATGCTCTGCCTCGCCACTGGCCCAACGTGACAGGGCCAAGCAACAGATCGGTACCCCTGGAACTGTGAGCCAGAATAAGCCTTTCTGCTTATTAAGTTGTTAACTGCAGGCATTTTGTCATTGCAACAGAAAGCGGGCTGACACAGTGTGTGAAGAACAGTTATTCTATGTTACCAGTTTGGAGTCTACTTTGGGCTGGGTTTGGCATCTTCTTCAGTGTGTTGGCTTTCACTGCTCTGTCAAAATATCTGACATAAACCTTAAGGGAGGAAAGATTTGCTTTGTCTCAAGGCTTCAGAGGTTTCCATCCATGCTCCCTTGGCTCTGTTGCTTCCAGGCCTGGCAGAAACATCATGGGAGAATAGAAAACTGCCCACCTCACGGCAGCTAAGAAGAAGAGGCAGAGGAAAAAGCCAGGGAGGCAGGGGCCGTGGAGCAGCTGTAGTCCCTGAAGTCACACCCCATGTTTTACCCACTTCCGTGAGGTCCCACCTCCTGTTTCCATCACCCCCAATAAAGTCATCAAATTATGATGAATCCACTTGGTGAAATGTGATCCAATCTCTTCCCCAAAATCCCATCAACTGGCAGCCAAGCCGTTACCACATGAGTCTTGGAGACACTTCAAATTCAGACAAAAACATTAGGATGAATGAAATGGGATGGAATAGGGAAGGATGCGTCCAGATGAGAATTATTTGACTCTCCCTCCCCCAACACAGCTGCTCTTTGTGGCATACCATAGGCTAGATTTAGTCTTGACAACTCTACTAAAAAATTTTACCTTGTGCAAGGAGAGGTTTAGCATTTGCCCATGGCCCCTCCCTGCACCCTTGGAATGTCCTGACTAGTGAAAGTGTCTCGCTTAACTGGGGGCTTTGGGCCACTTCAACAGTGTGATATAAGGTCACATGGAACCAGCTTGACCTCTCTCTCTATGGGCTAGAGATTGAGGCCACCCAAGTGGGTGGTCAGCCAGGCTTAGGTGAGCCTTCCTGTACATACCACCTGTGCTGTTGCACTGGGAAAGTCATGCTGTCCACAGCTCCATGGGAAAGAGATATTGGCAGCCACACACATAGAAGTTTCCTGGACTCTATCCTATGTGATTAACTTGGTTGATTCCAGCCTGCCTCCTTTTGCTCTGTTAAACAGGAACTGTGAGTGTAACAGCTTTCAGTGGATCCTCCTACCAACTTCCCGAACCCAAGGATAGTCTTGCAGCCCCAAATTTGCAAGTAGTATCAAGTGAGCACAGTTTTGTATTCTGTTTTCCTTGTAATGCTACAATAACAGGGAAGGCGGTAAGCTTTCCAGATAGTATTGATGGCACGGGAGCTAGCTGGGGAAATAGTAAGAAGGATCAAGAATTACCGGGAAATGAAGGACAATGGGAGCATGTGACAGTTCCTCAGTCAGAACTAAGTGGACTTTCTGAGACTAGGTGGCAGGTTTAGTATCCAGGTTAAAAGAAGGTAATCAGACAGAGCGCATCACAGGGAGCATTTTGTGAAAGGACACACATATCTACTGAAAAGAAATGCCTATATTGGAGACTTGGTCTCAGGTGTGTGTGTGTGTGTGTGTGTGTGTGTGTGTGTGTCTTTTTGAGACAGGGTCTCCCTCTGTAGCTCAGGCTAGCCCTGAGCTTACTTTGTAGCCCTGGCTGGCCTCAAACTCACAATGATCCTCCTGCCTCAACCTCCCAAGTGCTGGGGTTACAGGCGTGCACCACCACACCCAGCCTTGGTCTCAGGTCTTGAAGGGACTTCCAGTACTCTAATTTCTTTAGTTGGGCTGAAAGAGTGAGGAAGCCAGTTTCAGATGCCTCCCAGAATCTTAATGCCTTTCCAGAAAAATACCCAAACCCTTTCCATTATATCCTAGTGTTCTCGGAAGGTTGAGGGGCCTGGATTGGATTCTAATTAGTAAGGAAACATGCCTCACAGGTGTAATTGAGCTAGTTACTCAGATTTAACATTCATTTTCCATGGTTTTCTTGAGGTCAAAAAACTGATGAAACCAGTAAAAAGAAGCAGGTACTGCAAAGTAAAGAAATGCAATTGAGGCAAGTGATTAGGTACCGTGGGAACCTAGTAAAGTCTGGGGTGGAATTGCCTCTTCCTATCCTAGCTCCTATTGCCTGCCTCTTGATTCAGGCCCTTTTCCCAAGTACTTTGGGGAGGTTTGCAACATTCCTGTCATCTGCATTTTGCCTTGGGTCCATCCCAAGCAAAAGAACCTTTCAGCCTAGAAGGCTGCATCCACGCCACTCTGGGCCTCTTGGATCCAGGCCAGAGAAGCAGTTGCTCTCTGGTGCAGGAGACTCATGCATTGTAAGGACTCTGATTACCGGTCCACAGAGGAGAACTGCCTTCTCTTTTCTCCTCACCCTGCTTCCAGCCTGCAGAGGGGAATCCAGACCAGCAGGAGCTGGCTTCTCATTCCACAAGCCATCTCCCTTCCCTCTTCCCAGCACATGCAGTCTCATGGGAGGGTGAGTGGACTTCGTCTATTTTTTGCGGTGCAGCCAATGTTTAGTGTCCCCAGATTTGTGTTCATGCAGTAGGGGCCCAGTCAGGTGTCGATGAGAAATCCTCCTCAGAAGCTCTGGTGTTGAAGGTGTGGTCCCGAAGGCAGCAGAGTTCCATGGTGAGCCCTGTGGAAGGCGTCTGGGTCATGAGGGCTCTAATGTCATTGGATTAATCCACCTGTTCTGGATTCATAAGTCAATGGACTATTGGGAGACTAGAAACTTAGGCAATGGAGCCAAGTTGCAGGACATAGCTCCTTGGGGACATGACTTGAAGGCAGTATTTTGTCCCATGACCCTTCCTCTCTCTCTGCTTACAGTAAGCATCTGTGTTCCACAACATGCTCCCCACATGGTGTTCTGCTTCACCACAGGCCCAAAACAACAGATCCAAAGGGCCTTTTTCAAAAATTCCAACCCAGCTCTAGTAGAGCTCTGTTTGGGAGTGTCAGTGGTTTGTGAGGAATCCATACATATGTGTTTTAATTCTGCCCTTGTTGCCCATGTCATTTTCTTGGGAATCCCCAAAGAAGGAAGGAGCCAGGATTTTTAGAGTACCTCGCTTCCTTGAACAATGTTTCACCCTTAAGCTTGACAGCAGAGTCTGGCTTCTGTCCCGGACAGTGTTATCCACTTCAGTAAATAGACCTCCACTTGGAAACCCATGAATCAAAGAAGCAGCCATTGATCAGCTGCGTACGTATGATTTGGGTCATTTATGAGTGTTCAGCCTTCAGCCTTTCATTTTTAACAGTGATAAGATGTGTATATGTGTTGATTAATATTTGACTTTTCCAATTCTCCTTCATTCACCTGACATTTATGGAGTGCACACCAAAGGCACATGGCAGACTCACGATTGGGTCGTCACGGTGCCAGGTTAGGGGACAGGAGAACAGAGTTATGGAGAGTGCTAATGCAAAAGTATCTGTTTGCAGAGGGCATAATTTGGTTTCCAGTGTCCTCAAAGCAGCAGGGAGAGCGAGAGAAGGTTAACAAGAGCTAAAAAGAAGAAAGCATATGAATAATTCCTAATACTCTGAATTAGGGATTATTAAGCAGTTATATATGACCTGTGGGCACATCTGACAATGTGATTTCATTTCAATGGGCTCTAGGCAGGCTGGATAAATACCACGATGGTAATCCTTGTGTCCCTGTAGTATGAATACAACATGAAACCCTCGATGCTAAGCCCTCCTTGAACGTTTGGTGTATATTTAGATCCGTGACTGTGGCTCTGTTCCCAACCTCCCTGCACCCTCTCTTCCCACTCCCCACTTTTCTTTTACCAGCACTGTCCAATAAGCACTCAATGCCATCCATGCACGAATTTTAAATGTTCTGATAGGTTTAAAAAGTGGAGCCAGGGCTGGGAGTGCGGCCCAGTGGTAGAGAGCTTACCTAGCATGTGAGAGACCCTGATATAGAGCCCAACACTGAAAAAAAAAAAAAAAAAAAAGGAAGAGTCAGCATTCTGCTCACACCTTAGATTAAACATATTCAGAATAGCTGGGCATGGTGGCACATGCCTATAGATCCAGCACTTGGTGGGCAGCGGCAAGAAGATTGCCAGGAGCTCAAGGCCAGCCTGAACTACATAGTGAGACCCTGTCTCAAAAGAACAAAAGCAAATATTTTTGGGAAAGAAGAGAATTGTATCTGAACTGAATTTGTAGAGGCTTCTTTCCCCCGGCCATCATCCCCTTAAATAACACTGCACAACAACCCTTTGCATAGCATTTCCGTGGTCTTTGCTTGATTTAAGGTGGATGGAAGGGTATGTGTACAGAATATGTAAATGCTACTTACAGTGTTTTAGGCAGAGATCTGAGCACTGGCGGATTTGGTGTCTGTGGAAGTGCTAGAACAAAGCCGCTGTGAGTTCCAAGGGACAGCTACAAGAAAAAGCAGGTAAATTAAGTTCAATAAACTTTATTTACCCCAACAAATCCAAAACACTATTTCAGCATATCAATAGCATAAAAATCAATGATAAGGTATTTGACTTTTTGTGCTAAGACTTCTTGGGGGATATGAACATAGAAATTTATTTAGTTTTTGCGATTTTTACTTTTTATCAGTACGTGTTTGCAGTACATAATGGTTACAACCCTTGTGGGAAGCTGGTTCATGTACCTAACATTCTTTTTTCATCCCCTCCCCCCATATCATGATCCCCTTATCTTTTGTAAAAGATCTGTTTCCTATCATCTATATTTTATTTTGCTGTTTATTTATATATATTTCTCATATAAGAGAAAAACCATGCAATATGTAAGCTGCTGTGTCTGATTTAGTTCACTTAACATTATGGCCTTAAGATGCATCTATTTCCCTCCAAATGATTCAAGTTTATCCTTCTGTATGGGAGAGTAGTATTCCATTATGTGTTAATACATTTTTCTGTAGCCATTCATCTTTTGATGGACACATAGGCTGCTTCCAAGATTTATCTATTATAAATTGTGCTGCTACCAACATGGGTGTGCATGTATCCCTATACGATGTCTTTAACTCTTTCAGGAAGATACCTAGATGGGGACTATCTGAGTCTAATAGAATCTCTACTTTTAGATTTTTGAGGAATCTCCATACTGATTTCCATAATGGTTGTACTAGTTTACATTCCCACCAATAAAGTACAAGGGTTTCTCTTCCCCTGTAGCCTGGCCAGCATTTGATATTATTTGAGTTCTTGATGATGTCATTCTTTCTGGAGTAAGATAGAATCTCAGTGTTGTTTTAATTTGCATTTCTCTAATGGCCAGAGATGGAGAGCATTTTTTCATGTGTTTGTTGGTCATTTGTAATTCTCCTTTTAAGTGTCTATTCATTTCATTTGCCCATTTTTGGTTGGGTCTTTTATTTCAGAGAATCTAATTTTTTAGTTATTTGTATATTTTCGATGTTAGTCCTCTGATGGAACATGGCTGGCAAAATTTTTCCCCTTTCTATATGCTGTCTCTTCATTCTGTTGGTTGTTTCTGTTGCTGTGCAGAAGTTTTAAAATTTGATATCATCCCATTTGTTCATTTGATGTTATTTCTTGTGCAATTGAGATTCTGTTCAGAAAGTCCTTGCCTACGACTTCAAGAGTGTTACATATTTTATCTTCCAGTGTGTGAAGTGTTTCTGTTTTAACATTTACATCTTTGATCCCTTTTATTTTACTTTAGTACATGGTGAAAGAGATGGGTCTAGATTCAATTTTCTGCATGTGGATAGCCAACTTTCTCCGCACCATTTATTAAAGAGGCTACCTTTCCTTTCATGTATGTTTTTAGGTCCCTTTGTTGAAGATCAGACAGCTAAAAGTGCCTGGTGCTGTTTGGCACCCTCTATTCTGTTTTACTGATTCACATCTCTGTTTTGTATTGTTTTTAATCACTATAGCTTTGTAATATAACTTCAAATCTGAAATTGCAGTGCCTCTGTTGTGCACGCCTTAGGATTGCTTTTGCTATTCTAGCTCTCTTCTGGTTCCATATGAATTTTAGGATTGTTTCCTTTGGTTCTGTGAGGAATGCTGTTGGTATTTTGATTGGGATCATTTTAAATCTATGTATCAGTTTTGGAAGTGTGGTCATTTTGACGATATTGGTCCTGCCTGTTGAGGTACAAGGGATATCTTTCCACTTTCTTTTTTCTTTTTCTTTTTTTTTTTTTTTTTTTTTTTTTTTTTTTTTTTTTTTTTTTTTTTTTTTTGAGACAGGGTCTCACTGTGCAGTTCAGGCTGGCCTTGAGCTCACTTTGTAGCCCAGGATGCCCTCAAACTCACAGCAATCCTCTTGCCTCAGCCTCCCAAGTCCTGGAATTACAGGTGTATGCCACCACACCCAGCTTCTATCTTCCCATTTTCTGATATCCTCTTTGAACTCCTTTTTCAGAGGACTGTGGTTTTCAGAGGTCTTCCATTTTCTTGGTTAGGTTACTTCCTAAATATTGAATTTTTCTTGATGTTCTTATGAATGGGATTGCTTTCCTACTTTCTTTCTCGGTTGGTTCATTATTGGTGTATAGAGATGCTATCAATTCGTATGTGTTGATTTTGTACCCTACTATATTATTCAATTTGGTATTAACTCTAGGAATTTTTGGTGAAATTTTTTTTGGATCTTCTATTCAGAGGCTCATGTCATCTTCAAATAATACTAATATAACTTCTTCCTTTCCTTTACATACCCTTTTTATTTCTTTCTCTTACCTGATTGCACTGGCTAATGTTTTCAACAGGAGTGGTAACAGTGTTTTCTTTCTTGTCTCTTCAATTTTAGAGGAAAAGCTTTTAGTTTTTTCCCATTTAATATGTCATTGTTCTGTAAGTATGTCATAAATGGTTTTTATCACATTGAGATAAAAACCTTCTGTACCTATTTTCTTCAGGGTTTTTTATCATGAAGGAATGTTGGATTTTGTCAAAGGCTTTCCCTGCATTTATTGATATGATTATGTGATTTTTCTCCTTGCTTCTGTTTATGTGATTTATTATATTTCTTGATTCATGTGTGTCAAGTCAACCTTGTGTCCCTGGATACTTGGTCATGATTATGATCTTTTTGGTGATTTGTTGCATTTTGCTTGCCAGTTTCTTGCTGAGAGTTTTATATCTATGTTCATTAAATAAATTGGCCTGCAGTTCTCTTTTTTGGTTGAATCCTTATCCAGTTTTGGAATCAGGGTAAAGAATAACTTTTGGAATACTCCTTTTGATTTCATGAAAAAGTTTTAAAAGTATTGGCCTTAGATCATCCCTGAAATTTACTGCTGTTGAATTCAGCAGTAAATCCATTGAGACTTGGGCTTTTTGAGTTGGCAGGTTTTTTTCCCCTGGACTATTCCTGCTTTTTATATCTTTTTGGCCAGTTTTGGTAATTCAAACGACATGGAGTCTATCCATTTCATTTGAATTCTACAATGTACTGAAGTATAGGTTTGCAAAGTAGTTGCTAATAATCCTCTGGACTTTGGTAGCATCCACCGTGATTTCACCTTTTTTGTTTCTAATTGCATTGATTTGGGTCTTTCCTTTTTTGGTAAGATTGCCTAAGGGTTTGCCTATTTTATTTATTCTTTCAAAGAACCAACTATTTGATTCACTGATTCTTTGTACTGTTTTTTTTTTTAGTTTCAATTTCCTTAATTTCTACCCTGATCTTTATAACTTCCTTGTACTAATTTTAGATTTGGATTGTTCTTTTTTTTTTTTGAACCCTGAGGTGCATTATTATTTGAGCTTGCTCTGTTTTTCTTATGTGCCTACTCACAACTGTAATCTTCCTTCTAAAGACTGCTTTCATTGTGTTTCCTAAGTTCTGATCTGTTGCACTGGCATTATTGTTTGATTCTAGAACTTGGTCTAATTTCTTCTATGACTCATTGTTTGTTTTTTTGTTTTTCTTGTTTTTCTCCCGGTACCAGGAATTGAACTCACGACCTTGCGCTTGCCAGGCAGGCGCTTTGCCGCTGAGCTAAATCCCCAGCCCCTTCTATGACTCATTGATGATGATGATGGTGGTGGTGGTGGTGGTGGTTATAACCACTCCTGCTTGTTTTCAGTTCCCATTGCATGGAATATTTTTTTCCATCCTATGATTTTTTCCATCCTACTTTTTTGTCTATGAACTTCTTTTTGGGTTCAATGTGTTTCTTACAAAGAGCATACTGTTGGATTTTGTTTCCTGATCCATGCTGCCAATCTGCGCCTGATTTTCTTTTTATTTTTCTCTCCTTCTATTTATCTGCTCACACTGCCTGACATGTTCATTCAGATATCACTGAGAAGTTTAGACAATTATGCAGGATGGTCCAGGGATATAGATCAGGGGCACAAACGCCTGCTTGACAATTATGCAGGATGAGCAGTCACCAGTATAAGATGGCATTATTCTTTTTTAGAATGAAGTCCTAACAACTAGGGGAGCTAATGGTATAACTCCTAGTCTGAGGTCAAAGGAGTGGGATAGAAGAGAACAAACAGTAATGAAATTCTAACATCTAAAGACCCCAGATCTAAGGCGTGTGAAGGCAGGAAGAGAGAGATGTCTCATTCAAGGAAAAAGAGAAAGAATTTATCCTTCCTCTGCCATTTTGTTGTTGGACTGAATAAGTTTCTCCCATGTTGGTGATGACAGATCTTTACTCAAGGTGTTAATTCAAATAGTTACCTGAAAAAGAAACACCCTCACAGATACACCCAGAAAGAATGCCTTACCAGCTCCCTAGGCATCCTGTAATATGGTCAACTTAATGCATAAAAGTAGCCATCACAGCTCTTCTTTCTTTAGTTTTCACCCTGCTTCCACCACGATATTCATACTGTCTCTTCTGCCATTCTCCTCCTCTCACACAACTGGGACCCCTTCAAAGCCTAAAAGTATAGTCTTTCAAATCTTGTATCAAAAACTGCAAGATTGCATACTGTTAAAGCGGACCAGAGCTGGATAATAGTTATAGTAGTAAAAACAGATTTTATTCAGAAGCAATTACAATAGGAAAAAAAAAGAGGCCTCCCTGTAGAATTGGGCTCAGTTGTGAATACAGCATAGGCAAGTGGGAATGTATAGGCAAGGAGCTGGCTGGGAAGTCAGTAGATGACAATTAGGAAGAAATGTCAGGGGAAGGGGGATGTCGGTTCAACCAAGTTCAGCAAGAGAGTGCTCAGAAGCAACTATAGACTTGGACTTTTGAGCAATGGTGGGACTGTTGAGACTCTGAGGATGATACAAGTATATTTTCAGTTCTACACAGGATAGTTATGTCAGGTAAAATATGATCTTATTATGTTTTGGGGGAATAAGTATGGGTTAAGAATATACAAGTAGGTGTCAAGTTGACAAAGGGCAAATCTGTGCCAATTCATCTTGATTGCTACTTACTTGGCTTAGGAGGCCCTTGGTGAGGTGAATGGAGTTGAGGGCACTGTCCTCATCAGTGGGTTAACCTGCTGTGAGATGGGGCCTAAGAAGAGAAGATGGGTCTTAGGGACTTAGGGACTATATTAGGAGCCTGTCCCTGATGGAGACCACTATGAAGAAGCCCCTAGAAGAACTTAAATTAACTAATTGGCTTTTTATG
>NW_004955488.1:5944836-5946069 GCF_000276665.1 Chinchilla lanigera | reverse complement strand
TGAGTGCCAAGACCACTTTTTTTTTTTGCCCTTCCTCATCTACTTTTCTGAAAATAGCAATAATAATACTAGTTAATATACTTAGCACATTTCAAATGTAAGCACTGCTTAAAGAGTTCCATCCACTTTAAGCAACAAGACACTAATTAAATTTTTAAATTTTATACTACTGGGGGATTCTTTCTTGATTGTCAATTGTCCTTATTAAAAGAAATAGGGAATTTTTTGAAATTAGAAATTATTACTGGAATCCAACAGTTTGTATGACACATTACATTAGTCACAGATACACTGGTAAATATGCTTTTTATCTCATTTCCACAAGTCTGATGCTGGCAGCAAGAAAGACAAAACATGGAGTATCAATAAATCCTGAGGCTCAAAAGAGATTACCCTCTCAAAATATTCACTAACATTTTTATAGTGCTATTCTTATTGCAAACAGAATTTCACTCACATATTGTCAAAGTTAATCTTCATGAAATATTCTCCCAACTCCCTCTCAGATTTGTGTTACAAGTGACAAATTGGGAGAGACCCGTACTGGGACCTTGATCTTTCTGACCCCTGATATAAGCCTCTTTACCATTATTTTGTGCTTTTGCATTACAATGACCACTTGATTACTCTTTAAAAAAAAAAATGCTAGCAATCAGTCCTATTCTAATTGTCACTGATTCATCATAATTTCCAAGACCAAATATGCTCCCTTCACAATAATAATAATAATAATAATAGCAACCAGTTCTTGCTGATTACTTATTATATTATTGTTATGAGTTTTACATGCACTGACTAATTTTGTTACAAGTACTTTAAATACTGAAACAACTCACATTTACAGTTGGGCTATCCATTCAACTTTTACAGTTATGCAAGATAGGTTGTAGTGGAAAGAATGCTGGCTTTGGAATGTAAAAATAGAATTGGATTCAAATTCTGTCTCTTACTATATGATCTTAGAAAACTCTTACTCAGTCAGGCATGGTGGCATGTACCTGTGATTCCAGCACTCTGGGAGGTTAAGGCAGGAGTTGTACAATTACAGAAAAAAGAGCTGAATGCCTCACTTCCTTTCCTTTGCTCAACTGTAAACACCACACACCCTAATGATTACCCATGCTCCCATAATCCTAAAGCTTTTACGTACTGGAGGCCTGAGTGCCAAGACCACTTTTTTTTTTTTTGCCCTTCTGCCTGATATCGCTGCTACCATCCTACAATCTTCAATAA
>NW_004955488.1:5942161-5943107 GCF_000276665.1 Chinchilla lanigera | reverse complement strand
ACTGTGATTTCAGCCTTTTCATTCCTAATTGCATGGATTTGAGCATTTTTTTTTCTTTCCTTTTTTGATAAGGCTGGATAGGCGCTTATTGATTTTATTTAATCTTTCAAAGAATTAACTCTTTGATTCCTTGATTCTTTGTATTGTTTTTTAGTCTCCAGTGCATTAATTTATGCTCTGATCTTTGTAATTTCATCCTTGGTATGTGCTTTTGGCTAGCCTGCTCCTCTTTTTCTAGAAATTTGAGGTTCACCATTAAATTGTTTATTTGTGTTTGCCCTGTTTTCCTGATATGGATATTCATGGCTATGAATTTCGCTCTTAGGACTGCTTTCATTGTGTCCCATAAGTTCCAGTATTTTGTATTATCATTATTACTTAATTGGGGAAACTGTCTAATTTTTTCTTTAATTTCATCTGTGACCCATTGCTTGTTCAGGAGGGCGTTAATTAATTTTCATGGATTTATGAAGTTCTTGTGGTTTCTTTTGTCATTGATTTCCAATATCATTGCACTATGGTCTGATAATATGCATGGGATAATTTCAGTTCCTTTGCATTTACTTAAGCATGTCCTATAAGCTAATATATGGTCTATTTTGGAGAACGTCCCATGTGCAACTGAGAAGAATGTGTATTCTGATGTTGTGGGGTGGAATACTCTGTAGATCTCTACTAAGTCCATTTGTTCAAAAGTTTGGTTCAGTTCTTATATTTCATTGTTGATTTTTTTATCTGATTGATCTTTTTGTGTGTGGGGCACTGAGATCCCCCAATACAACTGTATTAGTGCTTTTTTGATTTTTCATGCCCATTAGTATTTGTTTTACAGAGTCAGGTGCACTGATATTTGTTGCATATATATTTATGACTGTTACCTCTTCTTTTTGGATTGTTTCCTTTACAAGGATGTAGTGACCTTCTTTATCTCTCTTAATTAGTTCTG
>NW_004955488.1:5932804-5941411 GCF_000276665.1 Chinchilla lanigera | reverse complement strand
GCTATAGATTTTTTTAATCATGGCTAATTGGAATTCTACATGCCTCATTTTACTGTACATCAAATTATTTTTCCCTGTCAGGGAAAGTTTCTGCCATGCCATCTGTGAATAGATTTTTTATGTCATTTGTGCTATATCCTGCTATTTTATTGACTCTCATTAATCTTAAATTATTCTTCTTTGCCTCATCTAGCAGCTGCTGTATTGATTTCTCATAGTCCCTTGCTATTTTTTAAAATTTTTTCTTTTTGTGATCGCTAACCACAAGCCTATATTCTATGTATGAGATCCTGCCCTCACACTGGCTTAATGTGATGGAGATTCTTTCATTGAATTTTTTTTTATTCTCCTGGATATCTGCCTGAATCTGCCTTATGGATTCCATTTCTTTCCTAGCTGAGCATTTATAGCTTCCATAATTTTCTTGAGCTCCTCTATTATTTTGGTCTGTATCTGCTCTAGAGTCACTAAGCATGGTTTTCATTGTGGACACCATCTCTGCAGTTATCTGAGGAATTATTTTTGATTTGATTTTTTTGTAGTGCCTTATTCAGTTGCTTTCTTGTTACCACTTCAGAGAGGCTAGGTGGGTGGTTTTCAGGTTGTCCTACTTCACTGCCCCCTGGATTTGCCTTTGGTGAACTGGATGTCTGGGGTTGCACCTTGTGTCTTCTCATTTACTTTCTTTTTTTGTTTGTTTAATTCTTGGGGTGAATGTTTATGAATTGCCTATGATGATCTTTGTGAATTGCTTTAATACTAGTGTTTAGAACCCTTAGCAAATGACTACTTCTCCTAGTTATCTTCTTGGTGTAGCTGGTTTTTTGGGTTTTGGGTCTGCTGCAAGATCCTACCTCTATAATTTGTTGGGGATGAGAAGTTGCTGCCTGTTTGGCCCAGCCCCTATTCCTCTGGCAATGTGCCACAGTATTTTCTGCGACCCTTAGTCAATCTCAGTCTTGGAATACCAGGAAGAACTGCTGTTTAGAAAAATTATGTCTCTTTTATAGTGTATCAATGACAATAGCATAAAACACAGCCTATAAAATGACAAATTGAAATAACCATTAATTTGCCACCTTTAACTGTATGAACTAGATTTGTGGTTATATAAAAAAAAAAACTAAAACAAAGCAGAAAATTGTATGCAGTATGCAAGTTCTTAATATGCTAATTTTGTCCTCAGGAGTTAAAATTTAAAATGGGTTAGGGAGAAAATAAAGAAGTGGAAGAAGAGGATGAGATTAGAACTAAGGCTGGAGGACAAAGGAGGATCATGCTAACTTTGGGAAACTGGGGCAGAAGACTAGAGGGAAAGAGAAGGAAGAGCTAAAAAGAACAAAACAAGACCACAGCCACAAGGAGGCTTGACACCATGTTCACATTCATATAAAAACAAGTTCAAACACTGAAGGAGAAAAAACAAAAAATGAAAACAAAACTACAATAACAACAACAAAAACAAGAGAAAGAGAGGGGAAAAAAAAGTTCAGGTTTGTTTCTGCTGTCACTGGTAGGTAATGTGTGGAGACAGAGTCCTGACCCATGCTGATTTATCCCAGCAAGCCAGCAGTAGCTTTTCAGCTGGGTAATGGATGAGCTCAGCAAACCTGCACCTTCTGGCTGAACCAGACTCATTTCACCTGCAGCTGTCAGCTCACCTGCCATGGACCTAAGCCCAGCTGAGAGATGCTACATGGAACCCACAGCTGCTCTGAGTTCTGAGTTCAGCCAGCCCCTCTCCAAAATGGCTCCTGGCTACTCTCTTGCATGGGATGACTGAGCCCTCAGTACTCATCACCAGATAGTGCAGTCCTTCACATCTACTGTTCTTCTCCACTACTGTATCTCTCCGTGGAGGCCTCTGGGTCATAAGCAGTCATCATCTGTCTGTAGTTGTCAATCATTCCTCTTGCACAGTGAATACCATCTCAGGGAGAAGGTGCCACTAGCTACCTCCTTTCTCTTTGTTGAAGTTTCTCCCTTTACTCTCTCCACGGGCTTCAGTTGGTGCCTTTGATCTTTCCACTTCCCTCCCTCTTGTCTTCCTCACATTGCTGTACTCCCATATCTGGATGGCAACACTTGAGAGGCTCTTCCTCTGCTGCTTACCAGTCTGCCGTCTTGGCGCCTCCCCCTTCTTTCCTTGTCATACACAAGAACCTGAACTCTTTTTGGCCCACTCAACTGTAACAGGAGGATTACAATTTGAGCCCAGACTAGGCAAATTTATGCTTCAAGATTAAAAAGTAAAGAGCTAGCACAGTGCAAGGCCCTGAGTCAATCCTTAGTATTGCAAGAAAAATCAACAAATCAATCAATCAATCAATAAATAAATTCCTCCACCTATTTTTCAGCATTGTTTTAAAGTATGTTTCATCCATTGGACAGAACCTAGTTTATGGTAGATCTTATAGAGTATCAGGAATGAGAAATAATGGCAAATGTGATCACATTCATTCAAAAAGTGGGAAACAAGTTTAAATAGGTGATCAGTAGGTGGATGCCTATAATATGGACTAAAATCTACTGATATTAAGGCAGTTTTTTCTTTTTTTCACATGACACTTGCCACTCAAGAGGTTCACCTGGGCCTCAGGTAATTCCTAAACACTGAAGTAACTCTGCTCAGCAGACAGTGCTTGTTACCAGGCTGGGTCTAGGGCTCCCTAAGGCTATGATAAGGAACTGAATTTATGCTCCCCTTTTGTAGGATAAGTCTGCAGATTCCCTGACTTTTGTCACAGAAAAAGAATTTTCAAGGCATTTCAGCAAAAGGCATGGGAAAGGGTTTACTATACCCAAATCACTCTTCTGAGCAGTTCTGGCTCTGGGAAATGGAGGAGAATGCACATGCATCCTGACCCAGTTTGGGGCAGGCTGACTCTTATTGCTATAAGTCTATTGTAGACAGCTAAGTTAGGTAGAAATATTATAGGCAGTCAGACAGGGTAGGTCCTTGAGGGAATCAGTGCAGAAGATGAGAACACACTTGGTTTTTTGAGACTGGGAGTGCTGGGATTACAAGTATATGCCTCTAAGCCCAGCTCCCACTATAGATTTGATACGGGACCTCCAAATGATAAAGGGGAAATATTGTAACTCCCAACCTGTTAGGTGTAAGATATGTTGAGTTCATGTTCTCCAAAATTGAAGAATGAATTCTAAGAAACAACAGAGGTTAAGAGTAGGAAATACTTACTGAGGGAACGATAGCTTCTGTCTAAGAGAGACAGAAGGGGACCAGGAAAGTGGGTTGCCAATGAGCCCACGTCCCAAAGGAAGTTTTATAGAACAAAATCAGAAGGTGGGTACAATATCACAAGGTGGGACTAAGGTGGGACAAAATTATGATCAACAAGTATAACCACTTAGGTAATGTTGATCCAATGAGAAAGCAACTTATGTAGGAAGTGTGCATAGAAAGAACAAGAATCTTCTTTGGAAGAGATGAGTTAGGATGTTCCAGTCACCCACCTGGGTGACTGATGTCTGTCTAGACTTCATTGGACTAGCAGATACCAATGATAGTATACTGCATATCCCTTGGGGAAGTGTGTTGGCTTGATCATTCCATCTTTATCTGAGGCCTGACCACAGTTGTAATGTGTTCTCATCTTCTGCACTGACTCTCTAAAGGGCCTAGCCCTGTCTGACTGTCTATAATATTTCTACCTAACTTAGCTGTCTATAATAGACTGATAGCAGTAAGAGGCAAAGGAGAAAAGAGAAAATTATAAATTCCTAGATCTTTGGGTTTTTTCCCCTACTTATTATAAAACCTGTTTCCCATCTTTTTTTTTTTTTTCTTTTTGAGACAGGGTCACACTATGCAGTTCAGGCTGGCCTTGAGCTCACTTTGTAGCCTAGGCTGGTCTCGAACTCACAAAGATCCTCCTTCTTGAACCTCTCCAGTGCTTGCATTATAGGCATGTACCATCACTCCCGGCTCTCCCACCTTATTATAAAACCAAGTCTGAGCCTTTTTTTCACTCTTTATCTTTAGAGAAAAATCAATACTTAAAATATTTTATCTTCAATTGGTCACAAGTTCATAACCTAAAGATGACATTTTAGTAATAGATATTGAGTCACCAATAATCATAGATTTACTACATTCCTTTAAGATCCCCTTTCTGCACTTCTGGAAAGAAATGAAGAAATGAAGA
Organism: Chinchilla lanigera; assembly: GCF_000276665.1. Taxonomy (NCBI): domain Eukaryota; kingdom Metazoa; phylum Chordata; class Mammalia; order Rodentia; family Chinchillidae; genus Chinchilla; species Chinchilla lanigera. Next base: position 5,937,242 of record NW_004955488.1, on the reverse strand, counting down.
GAAAAGACAGAAATCCTCTTTAGGTTCTGAGGTCGGGCTGTCTGAGCACCCTACCCCAAAGCAGGGTCAGGCTGCATGTGTGGTCTCCCCCATTTCCCAGAGCCAGAACTGCTCAGGAAGGCAGCTCTTTTCTGCTGTCACTGCAGACTTCTAGCCTTTATCGACAGATCAAGAAATCAGGGGAAGGAGCTGTACACAAAAGCTCAATTTTACTGAAAAATTTACCCTGAAGATCTTTATATCTAGAGACCTGCAGCAAGTGCAAGAAACTCCTACAGGGTTTGAAAAATTCTGGAGGTTTCATTTGACAACTACAGATCATGTATCGGGGGAAAAGGCATGCACTTTCCCCACCAGTACTATTAAAGATGGCTGAGTTAAGTAGAAATATTATAGGCAGTCAGAAAGGGCTCTGAGAAGTCAAAGACACATTACAGCTGTGAGTGGAGGTACATTCATTAAAGACCAGACCTCAAGACAAAGACAAAACCACTACATCTACTTCTCCAGGGAAAAGCAACAGTGGCTAATATTCTAAATAGGCATCAATCTCCTGGCTGGGGGACCAGGACCTTGACCCATCCCTTCCAGAAAAGGTCCTTGCTTTTCCCGTGCACTCCAGATTTCATACCCGCCTCATGATTTTGCTCTATAAAAATCCCTTTGAGAAGTGCTTGTGCGCAACCCACTGAGTCCCCTCTCTCTCTCTTAGACAGAAGCTATCTTTCCTTTAATAAGTAGTTCCCACTCTTAAAGTCTGTGGTTCCTTAAAGTTCATTCTTTGATTTTGGGAAACATAAATTTGCATATCAAATCAGATCAACTATATCAATTTGCATATCTAGCAGGTTGGGAGTTAAATTTCCCTTCTATCATATTTGGAGGTCCTGATAGCGTTCCTATATCACTACCAGATGGTGAAACACACCTGCTCCTCTTCTGTTCTCTGCCTCTGCCCTTCAGAGGGCCAACGGATTGGTGAAAAGTACGGAGATAGAAAGAAAATAACAAAGTAAAAAGCCTTTGGACTTAACCAAAGTTGTCCTCTCCATGGTCTCCATGTCTTTTGTTTTAGTTTCCATCTAGGTGGCCAAAATAAATGTCCCTGGGCTGCGTCTGGGAGTCCATGAGATGGAAATAAGGAATTTAACTCACTCTTTTTGTAGAGTAAATTTGTAGGTTTACTGACTTGTCAAGGAAAAAGAATTTTTAGGGTGCATCAGTAAGAGGCATGGGAAGAGTTTATTTCACAGATATAGGACACACCCAAGAGCCCAGTGCGGGCGCTCAGAGAAATGAGACGTGATACAGTTGGGAACTGGGGATGAGTTTTGTGTTTGGGGTGGCGGAAATCTGGAATTCAATAATCTATAGTCTTAGTCTTGCCTAGTGCGTGAGTAGAAGAGGATGGGCTTCCTGTAGTAAAATAACGGTCCGTTCATATGGGAAATCCTAAAAGGGGGTCTGCTCACAAGCAAAGGAGGACATTTGCAAGTAAAAAGAAAATGGACAAACCAATTTGTAGGTGAAAAGGATTACTGTGTTTTTGGAGAAGAGAAAAAGAAAATAAACTGGGCTTGTATCCTGAAGCTTCAGTTCTTAAAAGTACAATTTTTAACTCCCAATTTCCTTCTTTCTTACCTAGTGTTTATTTCTTCTACCTGTATTTTATTATTACCACTTTTTAAGAAAACAGAATATACGTAATGATGGCATCTCAACTCTGACCACCCTGAGACCAGACTACCAGACATTGTATCAGAATTTAAACTTCATTAGGAATTTGAGGGTTTTTGCCTTTGGTTAGTTGAAGCGTGACTGTTATTAATAGACAATAGTTCAGGAATGATAACTTCACTGGATTAATTTGCTTTCTACTTGAAAAGAACTTCAAAGCATTTTGCTTGAAAAACTACCATTACTGAGGCTCACCAAATACTTGCTACTGGGTTTTGGGTTGCTCGCCTCTCCTTCTGGAGTTGGATTCCAGGTTCTTTTCAACTTGAACAAATTGTTGAATAAAACAAGCAAAAGGCAGTGACAACGTTTATTTGAAGAAGTGAGAAGGAAACGCTCTTCAGAGCAAGCTTGAGCTGAGCAAAAGAGGAAAAAGCAATGTAAAAGTGCTCCCTGGAGGACATAAAGCCGGCCATCATGAGGAAAACCACAATAGCAAGCTCTTCTTGGCATCTGTGTCCCTTTGATATAGAGCAATGAAACTCCCAGCCTGCTAGATGTCTAAAACAGAGTTGGTGTTCTATGAAATCAAGGAATGACTTCTAGGAATATCAGAGGTTAAGGGTAGGAAGACTCATTGAGAGAAAGCAAGCTTCTGTCTGAGAGGGACAGAAGGGGGCCCAGAAAGTAGGTTGCCCGCCAACCCCACTTCTCAAGGGTGTTTTATTGAGCAAAGCTACCAGGGAGGTGGGTTTAAGGTGACACAGAACTATAATCAAATCAGTAAGACTACAAGAATAAGTAATTGATCCAATTACTTATATAGGTAATTGATCCAATGGCAAATCATTGGATGGGTGTGAGGTGGGACAAAGCTATGGTCAGCCAATAAATATACAATGGCTGTAGTCGCTAGAGTAATATTGATTAAATGGGATCAAATGAGGAAACAAGTCACGTAGCAAGAGAACATGGGCAGACAAGGACTTTCCTCCAAGGGGTGGATTAAGGAGGCTTGGTCCTCTACCCCAAGGTGATTGACGTATACTTAGAATATGAATCACTGCTGTTCATCCCTGGGGGACATATGTGGGTGAGTAGTTCTTCTTCTTCTTGAAGACTGGCCTTCAGTGAATGCACTTCCAGCCACAGTTGTTTTCTGCACTGACCTCTGGAGGGCTCAGCCCTGCCTGACTGCCTACATTTCTACCTAACTTAGCTGTCTATAATACTTTTATACTAAGTCTCCAGGAAACCTCTGAGAAGGTCTACATGTAGGTCCTCAGAGGTGCTGCTGTGACCCTAGGCCATTCTATTGAAAACCTGCTTGAGGGTTTTTTTTGTTTTTTTTTTTTTTGTTTTTTTGGGGGTCTTTTTTAGACAGGGATTCCTTTTGAGCTCATTCTGTGACTAAGTGTATGTGGATAACTTCTGTAGCTGGGACTATAAGCTGAAGGTCAGAGGAATACGGAAGTAAATGTCTCTTTTTTCTGAGGGGTTCATATTTCACTTAGACACTAAATCCATACCAAAGTCAAGCCATATTCCATTTGGCTATTAAGAAATAGCTATTAGCTGGGCATGGCAGCACATGCCTGTAATCCTAACACTTGGAGGCTGAGGCAGGAAGATTGCTGCAAGTTTGAGACCAGCCTGGGCCACAAAGTGAGTTCAAGACCAGCCTGAACTACATAGTGAGACCCTGTCTCAAAAAAATTTAAAAAAAGAAATACTAATTAAGCAATGTCAATATTTCACTTGTCCAATTGCAAATTCATAAATGAATGTTATAAAAATAATAAAAAATTAATTCAAACCAGTGGACTACCATATTAGAAGACATTCAAATTACTAGACAGGCGCTTTAACCAACTAAGCCACGGCACCGCCCAGGAAGACATTCAACTGAGAACCTCAGCCATGCTCTATTATTTATATTCTTGTATTTGAGAGGTGAGCCGCTTATATAACATGTGTTTACTTACCTACAGGAACTAGATTGAGTTTTTAAGGCCATGAGTACGTAAGACTGTTTTCCTTAAGAAAATACAGTTGTACCTTGCATGAAGAACTTAATTTGTTTTATGATCTAGAAAGGAAAACAGGATTTGAGAGACTTACTGGCTTTCTAAAGTTGTGTAAGTAGAAGGTTCCCCAGCTAATAATCAGAAAATTGAAGCAAAATTTTGCCAAACGCTTTGGTTTGGAAACTGAATTCTTTGGAAGCAGAAGTTTTCATGAGCCAAGGTATCATACTACATACCTCTTTGAACCCTATCTACAACTACCAGTTATGGGCAACTCGTCATAAGAACTGGTCATGTAAGGGCACACTTATAGAATAGCAGACTTGTAGGTGTATTGTAACAAAAGTTAGAAATCAATTCATAGCCTGGGACTATGTGTGCTGCTCACCTGAAGAATGATGTAGTCAGTCACACTACCAAGCCCCAGGCTCACGAATCAAGTGGGATCAGTTCATCACAGTGCACTAATCACGTGGCAATTTTTTTTGCTGCAGAGCTACACTGCATGTTACTCATCACAGCAAATGCAAATGTTGAGTGATTATCCATGCCTTTTTATTTATTTTCTTTTTATTTTTTTATTTTAAAGAATAAAAGGAGGATAACATAATAATAGGGGGAACTTAGCAAATTACAGACAAAATGGTAGGAAATTATCAATGGTTATCATTTTACATACTATTGTCTACAAAATAGTTTCTCAGGAAAACAAATAGACAAATAATAGTGAGTTA
>NW_004955488.1:5927985-5931139 GCF_000276665.1 Chinchilla lanigera | reverse complement strand
AGGCCGGGAGTGAGTCGTCGGTCCAAAGACCGGCGCTCCCCTATCCATGCCTTTTGTAACTCCCCAGATGGAAATTTTTTTTTACCTTTGTTTATTTGAGAATCACAACTGACTGTTGAAATGCAGCAGCTGATGCCAGCAATCCAAAGCTTCATTAGTACAGATGAAGTAGCGCTCACTTTGTTATACAAATAATTAGAGAGATTAAATGAAAATAAACACCGAGAGGATGTGCAGAAGCTCTGAAGTCAGGTAATTATTTTAATTACTCTAGTGACTTCCACCAACCTTCATTATCAACCACGGATCAAATTTAAATTGTTTTATGCAAGAATATGATAAGCTGTATGGAAAACTGCTATTGCTACCCAATCAGTATACTTCATAAGAATTATATCCTCTAGCCAGGCACAGCGGTATACCCCTGTAATCCCAGCACCCTGGGAGGCTGAGGTAGGAGGATCATGAGTTTGAGGCTGGGCTATGTAGCAATTTAGCAGGACCCTGTCTCAAAATTAAAAAAGGTTGAGAATGTAGCTCAGTGTGCAGGCCCTGGACGAGGGGAAGACAGTTTTATCAAGGTATCATTTAAAGTTGTTTCAATTTCACTACCCAATAAACTCTCTACATATTTTAAGTACATAAAAAGCATGATAAAGTGTTGCACTTTAGCACGTTTTACCCTCGTTTTGCATTTCAAACAGACATCCTTAATAGTGCCTATAACTTTGTATCTTTACTCAGATTTGATCATGAGATTTGGATTCACCTTTTTTTTTTTTTTTTTTTTTGTCTTCTTGAGGCAGGGTCTCAGTATGCAGTTCAGCCTGGCCTTGAGCTCACTTTGTAGCCCAGGCTGGTCTCGAACTCGCAACGATCCTCTTGCCTCAGCCTCCCGAGTGCTGGGCTTCTATTCCCATTTTTGAGTCACTGAGTGTAAAATCATATGGCACAGCCAGCCATTTGAAATAAATGTTCCTTGAAATCATGTCACCTGTATTGCATACCTTGTGTTTGGGGTAAATCGATTTATTTCTTCTCCCTATCCAATAATAGCGAACCTTTTAAGAGACTGAGTACCCAAACTGCAATCTGAACCACATTTACTAATTGCAAACCAACACTACAATTAAACCTGAATACTGAGGTTTTAATTAAAATAAAAAACTACTCATATACTTGGCTAGTGTGTGGACAGAGAGAGCTCTGTGTGCCTGCTGCCGCACACGCGCCACAGGTTTGCCACTACTGTCTCCTACCCACTTGGGAAGACACGCTAACGGCGCCGACCTTCCGTACAAGTGGGGGCACTGTTGAAAGGCATCACTACCTTCTTTCTTTTTTCCTTTTTTCTGGGGCGGGGGGTATAGGCAATCAAACGCCAGACCTTGTGCTTGCCAGGCAGGCACTTGTGCCACTGAGCTATATCCGAGGCCCCTTGGTTTCATTTTCTATTCATGTGTAACTATGATTACTGGAGATGCCCTGGGTTAAGCTATTCTTTTGAAGCAGTGTTACCTATGTTTATTGACTCTTTTGCAAAATATTTTACCTGTCTTCTCCCATTTTCTCTTTACAAGATTCCCTGCATTATTAGATAACAATGGAGGGAATTTTATTGTCTCCATTTTCTAAAAAGGAAAACAGGATTTGAGAGACTTACTGACTTTCTAAGTTGGGAGTGTGCCGCCTTCTAGAGTGTGAGGAAGACCTTCCTCCCTACCACGCAGCCTAGACAAAAGCTGGACAGACTCCGCGAGGTTGTCATATTTAGGGGCGCGTTAGGCTATTCCAGAATATGGATGGGGATCCTGTGGAGTCTTTGTGTCTGAGGTCTGGGATGCACAGATCTGCAGAGCTGGAACTGTGGGTTATGGGTGACAAACAGACATCGGAAGAGATGTCTTCCGTCTTCACTCTCTGAGAAGGCAGTCAGGGGTCGTCACAGGCGCACGGATCCTGAGAATGGGCAGGGGGTGCACGGTACGGCTGGAAGCGGCCCCAGAGCTGTGCTCTGCGCCCCGAGAATGCGCGCAGTCGGAGAGCTCTACCTGAGAATAGACCGAGCAGGGCAGATAACCCAGGGAAGATGGGCTCAGAAATTATTAATCCTGGGCGGGGTACTTTGCAAGCACCACTCCGGACCTGCAGAGAAGCGGGCCACCGCCAGGGACCCAGCTAGCAAGCAGGTCGCTGGATAGGAAAGGTCCCAGCGGAGCGTCTGGTGTCTTCCAGACAGGCTGTGGTTCCACACATCCCGTATGCTCTGACTAATCCTGATGGCGCCGTGTTTATATCTAGCAAGGCCAGCCGTGCCCGGCCGGGGCGTGTCGGGAGTGCTTTCTGCAGGCCGAGCAGCGAGGAAGCCACGGGTGTACTTCCACCGGGCCACTGTCACCGGCCCGCAGCATCCCCTACAATGCCGAGCCACCGCTTTCTCACCCAGAACAAGACGGTGGTTCTACTTCCCGAAGATTCAATGGGAGAAAGGATGTCAGACGGAATCATTTTAGTGACGGCGAACCGCGAGGGCTGTGGCTCCACATCACTGGACGAAATAAGTTAAACACACTCAGCTGGAGTTTTAGGGACCGCCCCCCACCAACTGCGGTCAGGCAGCCAGCGCCGGCACCGACTGGTCCTCACGGGCGACCTCGCCTGCGGGACCGGGGTGCGCCGCGCCCCTGCCTCGCGGGGCTCCCGCCGCTCTCCGCCTTGCAGGGAGGCGGTTCTGCGGGCGCGTTTTGCACACCAACCCGCAGCGCAGCCGGGAGGAGGGGGTCCCCCTGCGCTCTCCGCCGCTCCGCCCCACCCCACCGGCTCTCCCGAGTTCTCCGCACTTGAGTGGGTTTTCCCGGCTGATCGCTGAAGACCGGCGCCGAGGGCGCGCGGGGATCGGAGGGCGCGCAGGCCGGCGGGGACCCTCCCTGCGCCCCTCCGCGCGGGCGGCAGCGGCTGTCTTTCCGCGGGAAGACCTGGGGGGACGCTGGGTCTGCGGCGCCCCCGCCCCCTCGCCTTTTCTCTCTTTCTTTCTTTCCCTGCTTTGGGATCTTGCTGCCGGAGAGCTCTGGAGCGGAGCGAAAGACGCGAGCGCAGCCTTCCGCGGCGGCGCGGGACGGAGCCGGGGCGCACGAGCGGGGTCTCCCCCGGCGCG
>NW_004955488.1:5918616-5927025 GCF_000276665.1 Chinchilla lanigera | reverse complement strand
ACCGTGGGCTCGGCCGTCCCGAGTTCGTCCCGAGTGCGGGCCGGGAGGGAGCGCGGGTGATCCGCAGAGCGCTGCGCGGCGGCGCTCCGGGGTGATCGGGGGCTCCGGGAGCGCCGGGTCTGCAGCGCGGCTGGGCTCTCCGGCTCGCGGGCGTGCTGGCAGAGGCAGGTGGGGCCGGGAACTGAAGTCCGGCCCGGGGAGCCGTTTCACGCAGTCCCGTAGGAAAGGGTTGGAGGAAGCCACCGACCTCCGCACAGGTCCGTGCCCGAGAGCGCATCGCTCCCGAGGCGCCCCCGCTGGCCCGCGAGGGGAGGCTGCGCTGCCCGTGGCTGTCTTTCTGCGGCCCCCGGAAGCGCCTGGCAGGACCCCTTTCGGGACTTTTCCAAAGCCGTCGGTGGCCTGGCCACGCCTCCCGGGCGGTGTGACATCGGTGGCCGCTGCAGCTGGAACTCAGGACACCCCCGCAGGCCCTGGCCAGAACGGGTTCAGGTCCGCGCTTGGCAGTGGGGTTGGGTGGGCCAAGGACACAGGTGCGGGATTTTATCATTTTCTCCTCTTTTTTTTTTTTTTCCCCCATCTTTTTGAGACAGGGTCTCGCTATGTAGTTCAGGCTGGCCTTGAACTCACTTTGTAGCCCAGGCTGGTCTTCAATTCGCAACGATCCTCCTGCCTCAGCCTCCCTCGTGCTGGGATTACAGGTGTGCACCACCCCTCCTGGCCAAGGGGTGGATGGATTGTAAAGGGCCAATACTGTAATTCCACTGATTCCAGCTTTCAGCCCATTGGCAGGCGGTGCGGAGTGCAAAAGTTGGCCCCTTCGGGTAGAGAGACGGCTCAGAACTCAGTCTTTCTTTGACGCTTCCCCAGCTGAGAAGAAGGCTTGATTGTGCGGGGTTAAGAAGCAGGAGAAAAATCCAGGAGGTTGTTTTCATTGGTCTGCGGGATGGGAGGAGGTAAAAGGAAGAGGAGAGGGCAGGAAGAAAAAAACAGTGTTGGTAAAGAGGAAATGGTGCAGGAGAAATTATGCAGAACTTTTCTAAGACACGAGAATTTTGGACAACGAAGTAATGAAATAATCAAAATAAATGTATCTTAAGACATGCAACTCTTTATTCTGGAGACGTGCCAACAGTGCAAACTACATAGTAGGTTTATTGTTTTTAGGCATGAGATACATGACAGAATTTAAATGATCTATCTTCTGGACACTGACTCCACGACAGTAACTTTAGTGCAATGCTTTGTCACTTTCCTTCCTTTCTCTCCGCAGCTGTAGTGCTTTGGACAGATTAGGTAGTTAATGTGCTACGCATTTAGTTTTGTTCCTTACACGTGTGTAGCAGGTACCACTGGACTTCATGGCATTTATACATCCCAGTCTTGTGCATTTTCCAGAATTTGAAGTCTGTTTTCCTTTAAATCTTTTTTTTGGGGGGAGCGGGAGTCTTTTTTGAGACAGGGTCTCACTATGCAGTTCAGGCTGGCCTTGAGCTCACTTTGTAGCCCAGGCTGATCTCGATTTTGCAGCGATCCTCCTGCCTCAGCCTCCCGAGTGCTGGGATTACAGGCGTGCGCCACCACGCCAGGCTTCCGTTGAATCTTCAGTTTCATCAATAGGATAGTCTACCGTACATCCACGGCGGAACTGGTAGTTGTCGGTGGACTGCAGTCTTAGTGCTCCTTGCTTGGAGGAAAGAGAGGCCCAAGTAAAGCATTTACAGACTGCAGCTCCTTGAGGGGTGGGAAAGCGGCTGATCAGGGATTCTAGGGGGCTGCTAGTGTGCACACACAGTGTGTTTTTAAGTAATTCACAGTGCTTGAGGGACGATTGTCCCAAGTCAGGCTTCCTTTTTCATTCATAGCACTCCTGATTTCTGTGGTTGATGTTAAAGGAGATACAAGGAAGAAAACTAAGTTGGCTTGCTAAGTATAGGCTGCAGGTGAAGGAAAGTACAGGATGAAAGGTCTCCAGATTAAAGACACAGCAGGCAGTCTGTGCTCCTTATTCCTCCTGGGGAAGTGGGATAGCGCTGCTAACTGCCAGCCTCTCTTCAGCTGGGCTGTGCTCCCTGGAAGGAAGTGTGTGCCTGAATAATCCTGTGTTCACCGCCAAATGCATTTGCCAGTGAAGACAGGTGTGAGCGTAAACCTCAGACCCCTCTCCTGGAGAAGGAGGTCATGGGGTTTGGGGGTGGCTTTCGATTACCCTGACACTACGCCAGTTCTTCCTGTGGCATTGATGGGGTTTTGCACCACAATCAGTCATCCTGCTTGCCTGTGCTCAGTCAGTCTAGCGAGCCGAAAAGGCTAATTTACAAAGGATTTAAGCTGCCTTAATAACAGCCACAACCGCAAATAAATGTGACTTTCGCTAGTCCTGTTTTGAATAACACCATTGATCAGACTTCTGTTCTTCACTAGAAGACCTTCAAAGCTTTTTCTAAGTTTAAAGTGGCGGCTTTTTCAGGTGAAATTGGTTTCACCTTTGGAAATCAATTTAATTGAAAGGTTAAAAAAAAAAGCACTTTCCAAGCAAGAAAAATACTTTTAAAAGTTGAACTTTAATGAGATAAGACTGGAAGACAGGCCAAGTCAGGTTTAGGGTGCGTGTGAAGGCAGTTAATGAGGCTGCATCTTGACGACGCTGCAAACAATACAGGTCCCTTGTTTGAATTTTTTGCTGGGTGCTGTTAGGCTAGTTATGTGCTAAGCAGATGAGGGAGTTGAACTTTAATTCTGTCTTGCTCCTTTTTTCAAGCATTGATGTACTTCCCCCTTTACATCCGGTTTACTGGCACCTTAATCCAAACTATATTAGAGTCAGCACCCTCCCTTCGTAATTCTGTATCCTGAAACATGAGATTTATCTTTTTATTTATCCTTATGTACAGTTCTTTAGCTTATGGTAATTATCTTTTTTTTTTTTTTGAGATGGTCTTACTATGCTGTTCAGGCTGACCTTGAGCTCACTTTACAACCCAGGCTGGTCTTGAACTCAAAACAATCCTCCTGCCTCAGCCTCCCGAGTGATGGGATTACAGGCATGCGCCACCACGCCAGGCTCAGTAATTATCGTCTTAACATGAAGAAATCTGGATTTTATTCAGGGTAGGCTAAAAAGACTATGTGATGTCTGCCCCTTGCGTTCTAGTGCTTCCCTTCTGAAAGTTGCTAATACTTACGGCACAGGTCTACAGAAATGTGGGACATCTGTAAAATATGTGGATATAAAACTATGGCCAGTTTTCTAAAGCTGTAAGTGTTAGAACTGTAGATTTTCTTTACTATCTCTAAGTGTGTACCACTCGAATTATGCTTCATTTTGGTAGTTTTCTATGGAGACCAGCAGTTCTGATTTGGATTTTGGTATTTTGATTGCCCAGAAATAACAATTTGAGCCAGGCACAGTGGCACACGCCTGTAATCCCAGCACTTGGGAGGCTGAGGCAGAAGGATCGTTGCAAGTTTGAGACCAGCCTGGGCTACAAAGTGAGCTCAAGGCCAGCCTGCACTGCATAGCAAGACCCTGTCTCAAAAAGACAAAAAAAAAACCAAACAACCAATTTGAGTGTTTTTGGTGGGTTTTTTTGGTACCAAGAGTTGAACTCAGGACCTTGCGCTTGCCAGGCAGGTGCTGTGCCGCTGAGCTATATCCTGAGCCCAACAATTTGAGTTTAAAACACATTGTGCACTCACTCTCTCTTCCTGTTGTCTTTTTCCATTATTCTTTTTCAACCTGCTTCTCCTTGAGTGTTTCCTGAACAGACCTGAAGACACGTCCAGATTATCACTGGGTGTGATGCATGCTCTGTCTTCTAAACATTTAGGCTGGTGTCGGCTGCTGCTTGGAAACTGTAATGGGTGGTTCCCTTTGCTTCTGTTTCACTTGCCTCTACATTCCAAGCTGGTGAATTTTGTCTGTGTGCACAGTGACTGAATAGTAATTGCCTTTAAAGCAAGCTGCAAAAGCAAAACAGAAGAGCCGAAGTCAGTGGTCTTATTAACTATTCCAGGTGGTATTTTTTTTTTTGGACACAGAATTCAATAATGTTCAGACATGTCTTTGGACTCTGGTGGGTATTTGCTCAGCCTGGGGAGGGAGCACATTATTGCTGCTGAAACTGGAAAATTTTGCGTGGTTCTCAAATTCTGCCCCCTAAAAACAAGTAAAATTTTTATATCAGTATGTAGGTAGGTTGGTTGGTGTAGGATAGAGTTTCATTTTGCAGAAATGAAACTGATCATTTTTCATTCATGTCTGTAAGTTTTATATACAATTTTAAATGAACATCAAAAATACCCACAACCTCCTGGTACCCCCCCCAAAAAAATACCCACTACCATAGATACAAGAAAATTATAGTTGCCGTCAGTTGACATTTGTTGTGGATGAAGAAGTTCTTCCAGGTTTTATAGATAATACGCTCACTGAGACGGGTACAGCACTGTCCATAGCTTCTCCCCACACTGACGTGGACATTTACATGGGAATACTGTCCTTTGAGGACAGGGGGTTTAAGCAGGTGCAGCTGACACTGGTATAGTGTCACCACACTGACTGATGTGATTTTTTTTCCCTGTGGTACTGGGAACTGCTTCCAGGGCCTCTGCACTGAGCCACATCTCCAGCCCTTTTTTATTTTTTGTTTTGACATAGGCTGTCCATAAGTTGCTAAACTGCCCAGAGTGGGCTCAAACTTGAAATTCTCTTGCCTCTGCCTCCAAGAGCGCCGGTACTGTATTAGCGTGTGTGCCGCCACGCCAGGCTCAGGATTCCCATTTTTGTTTTGTTTGGTTTTTTTTGGCTTTTTGAGACAGGGTTTCACTCTGCAGTTCAGGCTGGCCTTGAACTCACAGCGATCCTCCTGCCTCAGCCTCCCGAGTGCTGGGATTACAGGAATGCACCTCCACACCCGGCCTGGATCCCCATTTTCAACAAATGACTGGGAAGTAACTTCTGAAGGTCAGCAGCAGTTATATGGCAGAGACAGGAGTTTAATCCCAGTGTCCTAGCTCCAGAGGCCCTGGGACTGTCCCGAAGCTCTCCATGTGAACATACGCAGGTGGAGGGACAGGCGTCATTGCAGGAGGAGAGCCGTTGGTTGCCAGGAGTCTTCTGATGCTGCTGTCTTCTGCCCTGCTTGCATGCAGGTCTTCTCAGCTGTGTCATCAATGCCCAGTTTTCTCCTTGACTTTTATTTTTCAGGAATTGAACTCAGGTCCTCAGACATGCTGGGTAAGGGCTCAACCATTGCACTTTTTTGTACCTGTCAGGTCTTTTAAGTTGATGAACAAAAGTTGTGTACATTTCTGGTGTCCAGCATGATGTTCTGATGTAACCATACATTGTGGACTACTATCAAACTCATGAACTTGCATCATATGTTTATTTTTGTGGTACACATATTTAAAGCATACTCAGCAATTTCCAAATATGTGATACATTACTAAATATAAGCACCACTTTTTTTTGTCTTTTTGAGACTGGGTCTCACTATGCAGTTCAGGCTAGTCTTGAACTCACTTTGTAGCCAAGGCTGGCCTTGAACTCACAATGATCCTCCTGCCTCAGCCCCCTGAGAGCTGGGATTACAGGTGTGCGCCACCACGCTCCGCTCTAATCACCATTTTATGCAGTCGATTTTTTAGGTTTATTCCTCTCCACCAACTTTGTGTGTCCTTTGACCAGCATCTCCCCAACCTTCCCCTCACCTTTTCTTCTCCCGTACATCAGTTGATCTTAGGAAAACTTCCACTCTATCACTCTCTTACCTGCAGGCTATTTTATTTTTGATTGTTTTTTTCAAGTCAGGTGAAAATTGCCATCTTAGTATATAATCATGGTCATAATTTTTACAGCTATGTTCTTATGACTAGGTCAGAATTGATTTATAGGAGAAGGTAGGGACCGGGGTTACAGCTCAGCAGCACAAGAATCTGCCTGGCAAGCAGGAGGTCCTGAGTTTGATTCCTAGTACAGAAAAAAAAATAGACTACAGGAGAAGGTAAACATTACAGTTAATTTTCCCTGTGTTGACCTGGATCAGTAACTATCTACTAGGCATCTGTCTCGTTAGGGCAGGCAGAATCAAATGGAAGAATCTCTTGAGATAGAGGGGTGGATGGAAAGATACAAGAATTGTTCCAAGTGGGGGCCGTGGTTCATTCTTGGGACAGAGGGGGACTGAGCCAGTTCAAGCTGAAGCTAGGAGGGATGACAGACACCTGCTAGGAGCACTTGTACCATGGTGACCGTCCTTCCACACACCAGTACTCTCCTTGGCCCGCGCCACCAGACTCACCCAGCTATTCACATGTAGGTAGGAGGTTTGTTCATTTTCTTGCTGATTTCTCCCTGGAATCAAAACAAAATGAATAATTGGTTGAGGCCTCATGTATGCTTAAAAAGCAAAAACAACATTGGCAGTGGCTGTGCTAAGGAGGAAATCATATTCTCTACCCAAAGCAAATTATTTGATCCTTTCTCCAAATGATGGAATCCTCAGTAGTTTATTAATTTAATCCACCTCCAACACTGGAGAGAGGATACTAAAGAGTATGTACATCCCACGCTGATCGAGACTGTTGTCCCTTCAGGCTCGGGGGCCACGTGCAGCTCTTACCTGTGGGGACATCCTGAGAACGAGGTGGTTAGGCCCCTGGTCCCCGTGTGACCGCACAGCGCATTTACATGGACCTGGACAGTAGTCACGGCCTGCCCTCCCCTCCTGCCGTGAGCAGCAGGCGGTGAACCTGACGTGTGCGCCCCTGCTGTGCGGCAGGGCATGTTTTCAGAACATTTTTTAGTAGCACATAACTCGCAGTGCGTCACGTTTACCCAAATACTTAACATATCTTAATTCGTTTTACGGCCCCAGGAGTCTGGCCTCTGCCTTGGCGACTGCTTCCCCTGGGCTGGTAGAACTGCTCCAAAGTTGGCACGTGCACTGGGGAAAGCATGTGGAGCTGTGGACGAGGGGCCCCGCTCCCCTTTTTACAACCCAGATACTTGCCTCCATCTGAAGGATTCATCTTTCAGATGGATTTTCTGGGTCTGGGTGTGATCTCTGCTGCTGCTTCTCCGCAGCCACTGTGGTTTGCTCACGGCCACAGCATCAGCGGGCGTGTTTAACAGTAAGCCCTCTGCAAGTAGAGTTCATTCTGCAGCACAGTTAAAAGAAGAGCGTGCAGAGGAAGCTTGTAAACCAGTGACACAGCCACTTACCTTTTCAGGTACTGTGTCCTGCACGTTGTCGCGTGTGCTGTGCTTTTACATGTTTGGGCATGCAGTACACTGCCAAACATGAGGATGCCTTGTGTGCCCTGTTGTGTTGGCTGTTACTAGGCCATAAGCATTTTTCAGCTCCGTTATAATCTTATTAGACCATCATCACAGTGTGGGTCTGTCATTCATCAAAACATCATTGTGTAGCACAGGGCTGTGCTTGTAAATCGTAGCTCTCATGAAAGCTAAGTGTCCTACATGCTGACCATTGTACATTAGCTGAGCTTTCAGTTCGCTAAGAGGATTGTATCTTAGCAGTAATTGTGCAGATTCCTTCTTCCGACCTGAGCTTATATGCATTAGCACACTCAGCAGATATCTGAATGCATCGGATCACTCTGTCTTCTCTCCTGCATGACCAGTATGCACTGAGCACCTGCACCTACTCCATGCTAGGCACTGTGCTTCGTGAAGCAGAGGCGCTGTAGCTGTGAATGGAGAGCGTTCCACCCTCCCTAGTTCTTACCAGACGGAGCACACACACTACCTCAGCGTGTGCTGGGGGAGAGGCCAATGTCCTCAAGGGAGCAGCTGTGGAGCCGTGAGGAAGAGAGTTGAGTGAGAAGCAAAAAGTAGGGAGACCGAGTGGGTGTGAACAGGGTCAAAAGGGCTCTCCAGGGAGAAGAAGCTGCATTTGTGAACCTGAGAAAATAGGACAGGGGAGTATCAAGACACATGAGCGGTGTCTTTTTAATTAACTCATTAATGGTACAGATTAGTGGGTTTCACTGTGACATTTGCATACATCCATACGTGGTCCGTCAGTCTTGTGGACCCTCCCCTCTACTCTTTCTCATACTCCCCTCTCTCGCGCCTCTTCCACGGGTTCCTCTTCTCAATTCCACACAATCCCATAGGCCTTTGCTTCTTTCAGGTCTTTAAATTTCATATATGGGAGAAGCTATGTGATACTTTACTTTCTGTGCTTGGCTTATTTTGCTT
Source organism: Chinchilla lanigera (assembly GCF_000276665.1). NCBI lineage: Eukaryota > Metazoa > Chordata > Mammalia > Rodentia > Chinchillidae > Chinchilla > Chinchilla lanigera. The sequence goes on along the minus strand of NW_004955488.1, from coordinate 5,918,798 downwards.
AAAATGATGTCCTCTTACACAATGTCCATTGTACTGTGGATAACAGGATTTCATTGTTCTTTATGGCTGAGTAATACTCCTTTGTGCATATATATTGTGTTTTCTGTATTCATTGCTGATGGGTACCCAGGCTAATTTTGTATCTTGGCTGTTGTGAATAGCGCCTCAGTAAACATGGACAG
>NW_004955488.1:5902650-5918461 GCF_000276665.1 Chinchilla lanigera | reverse complement strand
ATAGGAAATTAACAGTGGTTAATATATTGCATATTGTTATCTTCAAAGTAGTTGCTCAAATTACAAGATATAGGCATGAAAAATTGATCAAACAGTGTAAGCACAAACCGTTCTTTTTAATGAACTAATAGAAATTAGTAGTATATTTACTGTCTTTGATTGTTTGATCAACCTTACATTCTTATGTCTAGCGGACTGAGCAACTTGGTTGAAGAGAACAGCGCGTAATATAGCAACCATTGTAAATTTCTATCATTTTGTTTTGAGGTCATGTATCGTTTTTGTTGTTTTTGTGTTGTTTTGATTTTGTCTTCATTGTATTGTCAGTTTTTTAATTTTCGAAATAAAAATGTAAAAAAAAATTATTAGTATAATTATCTTAGCTATCTTGTGTATATATATTTTCTTTTCCCTTCCTTCTTTTCTCCTTTCCCCTATCCCAGTAGTTCTTTCCTTTTGAGCAGTTTATTTCCCGTTCATGTATTGTACATTTTGAATCTTGTTTAGTCTTTCAGTTTCTTACACTAGGGAGACAATATGACATTACACATGTGAGTCTGATTTATTTTACTCATACCTATGGTATTCTAGGTCTGTTCTGTTTCCAAATGAATTTTAGGAATGTTTTCTCTAGATCTATAAGGTATGCTGATGGTATTTTGATTGGGATTGCATTAAATCTGTATAACAGTTTCGGGAGTATGGCCATTTTCACAGTGTTGGTTCTTCCTATCCATAAGCAAGAAATATCTTTCAATTTTCTGATACTTCGATCTCCTTTTTCAGAGTACTGTAATTTTCAGGGTATAGATCTTTTACTTTGTTAGATTGATTCCTAAATATTTCATTTCTTTGGATGCTACTGTAAGGGGCGTGGTTCCCCTAATTTCTCTCTCAGTAAGTTTGTTAGTTTGTGGACAGGAATGCTATTGATTTTTGAGTGTTGACTTTGTATCCAGCTACACTGTAAAATATGCTTATTAATTCTAGAAGTCTTTTGGTGTAGTTTTTGGGGTCTTCTATGTAGAGTATCATGTCATGTGCAAATAATGATAATTTTTTTAAAAAACAACGATAATTCAACTTTTTCCTTTCCTATCTTTATTCCTTTTATTTCACTTTCTTGTCTAATTGCTCTGGCTAATGTTTCCAGAACTATATTGAATAGAAGTAGTAATAGTGGACATCCGTGTCTTGTTCCTGATTTTAGAGTGAAAGCTTTCAGCTTTTGCCCATTTAGTATGATGTTAGTGTTAGTTTGTGACAGATGAGATTTTACCAGATTGAGATAAAGACCATCTATTCTGATTTTCTGTAGGGTTTTTATCATGAATGAATGTAGGACTTTATCAAAAGCTTTTCTGCATGTATTCAGATGATCATATGATTTTTGTCGTTGGCTCTGTTGATGTGGTGTATTACATTTATTGGTTTGCGTATATTGAATCATCCCTGCATCCTTGGGATCTCTTATGAGTTCCAGTCCCAATCGTCTTAAGAAAATTTCTCTGTGGTATTTTGCATTTGTTATTTTCTTTATAAACTATTTATGCAATACCTGTGTAGGACTGAGTAAAATCCAGCCATTGGTCAATGATTTGTGTTTTGAGTGACATCGTAGTTGCTATATAGTTCATCGACAACATGTACTCCACATTTGGTTTTGCTGTAGAAAGTGTCCATTCTCAGGCTGCTGTTTTGTTGAGGTTTCCCTATCAATATTTTCATCATGGTGCACTGTTGACATTGGCAGTACCAGTGTTTCTTTGCCATGTATGAGGCCAATGTAAATCTTTCTGAAATCCAAAGATTGTACTGTACAATTTTTTGTTCTGAAATTGCAACATTTCATTTGGAACTTCTGCTTTGTTCTAGCATAGAGATCCTGTACTGACCAACTAGTGCTTTGTTAACAAATGTATCATCAATTGGAAACTGGTAAACCAATTGTTGAATGTCACATTCTGATTCGTTTGGGAGATGGGAGCAACAAGTCTATTTGCAATGTGATTTGGTTTATTACTGTATGAATAAGGACGTGATGGCTGAGTTCCGGGATAAATTTCTAAACTGAAAGCATAATCCACATCTAATTTTTTATGCCATATTTTGACCCATTGCTTTTCAATAAGTCTTTTACATTCCTGTGATTTCCATGAGAAATCCCTGCTAAGCATAGCACACCTATGAAAGCTTTCAGTTCAGCTAGTGAGACGTCATAATAAATACATTTTTTAGTAGGCTGTTGGTGCATGCAGAATGTTTTACTTGCGTTTTAGCCTTTGTGTATTTCACAGCATCTTATATCATTGTGTATGTTGCAATTTCGAATGCAACATTGAATGGCAGTGCTACCATTCTGCCCAATACCTTTCATCCCTTTCAAGACTCTTGCTATATTTTCAGACCAAGTTTTAACAATGCACGGTTCTGTTTGGTTACAGGTCCACTTGACAATATTTCAGTTAGTCAAATTTGTACTTACGTTGAAGTTTTCTTTGTCATCTGAATCAAGGAGGTCTGCATTCCCTGTGTCTGTATCAGTTGATGCTTGCTCCATCTCACCATCACTTTGGCTTTATGTGGCCAATGTCAAATTGGGCTACTTCTACCACAAAACTCAAAAGAAAACTAAAAAAAAATCCTAGAGTGGTGTGAGTGTATTATACCCTCATGATGCTCAGGTAAACCACAAAATGTATTAAATGGAGCATCACATGGTATAAGTCCTAGTTTTAGACCTTTGCACATGTGTGCATACCTTGCTTTCATTGTACCAACTGAGAAAACACAAAAGATTGCTTCCTGTATCCCCCAGGCACAGTTACTGAGACATACATCTGACTATTATTACAATAAAGTAAAAATTTACAGTAGAAAACTAAGAGATATGTTTGTGGAACCCAATGTTATGTTCTTAAAGTGGGAAGCGGAAGATGTGACCCGCAGGCCTGGCTGAGCCAGACCCCACCCCCACCCCCTCCCCCTCAGGGGCTGTGGAGAGGCTTCAGCCTGCCGGATGCCACAGAGCCACCTGGCTGCTACAGTTGCACTCGTCCTGTTGGTCCTTCTGGCCCCGGGGTGCTGCTCTTGGCTGATGGAAAGGAGAATTTAAATCTGGTCCGCATGTAGACCCGGTGTTCATTGTCTAAATAAGCCTAGCATTGCAAGAGGAAAATGCCAGTGTCAGTTTTAAAGGTCAGATGACAGTTTGGGGATATTTTTGTGACTTTGAGAAGTTCTTCAGCTACATCTGTTCACCCTGCAGGAGCGTTAGGATTCCTCGGGAAAGCCTTTCTGGCCTTTCTGTCTGGGGAGCAGCAGCGTCCTACTTTGCAGAAATGCTCCATCACACAAGGCATCAGAGCTAGGGTGGGGGTCTCAGGCCCTGTTATTTTCTTTAATTAAAAAATGACAAATTTTCTTTTTATTTGATATACTTAATGATTTGCCTGTTACCTTTCCTTCATGGTGTACTGCATAAGATGGATTTTGTGAGTTTTGCTGTTTCTGGTGCTGCCTTTCCTTTGCTTTAGGATTTAAGAAAGCAGAAGCTTGAGAGGTTGGGCTGGCAGTGATTGTTTCTGTGGAGAGTGATTTGCAGTTTTACAGCAACCCAGGACATACCTCTGACTGTCCTGTAGATTAAAATAGAGGTGTTGATTTGTTTGACTCTTGTAAATCTAGTGACATAAAACTACATGCTTATTCTGTTGTTCCCCGCAGTGCCCTACAGAGGAAAGGCAGTACAGGGAAGAAAAGAAAAAACTGTTCCTATTATCTTTTAAAATTTTCTTGGCAATATACACTTTAAATTTACCCTGGTCATCCCTAAAGTGGTAAAAGCCTCTATACCCTAGTCGACACTTTTTTGAATAGTATCATTGGAAATATATGAAATGAAATTTCTTTCACCTGAAGCCTGAAGGTGAAGTGTTATCTCACTGTAGTTTTACATTTCCCTAATGGTTAGTGACTTTTTTTTTTTTTTCTGGTACCAGGAATCGAACTCAAGACCTTGCGCTTGCCAGGCAGGTGCTGTGCCGCTGAGCTAAATCCTCAGCCCCTGGTTAGTGATGTTGAACATCTCTTATGTTCTTATTGGCCATTGCAAGAAATGGCTACTCAAATCCTTTTGCCCATTTTTGAGTTGGGTTTTTTTTTGAGTTCTAGGAGTTATGTATGTATTCTGGACATTAATCCTGATCAGATATGACTGGCAGATTTGGAGATATTTTCTCCCATTGTGAGGGTTGCCTTTCTAGCTTATAATGTATTGATGACAGTGTCCTTTGAACAAAAGTTTTTGATATTCAATTTACTTTTTCTTTTGTACTTTGGTATCATATCCAAGAAACCATGCCAAATCCAATGTCATGAAGCTTTTCCTGAATGCATACTTCTAGTAGTTATATAATTTTAGCTCTTTGTTCATGGTATTAGATAAGAGTTCAGCTCCATCTTTCTGCATGTAGATAGCCAGTTTTCCCACAGCAGCATTTATTAAAAAAGACTGTTATTCTCCATTCAGTGATTTTAATGAAAAGAAATAACATCATCAAAAGTCATTGGACCATATAGGTGATGGTTTATTTCTGAGCTCCCTGTCCCGTACCATTTCATGGTCTGTCTGTATCTGTCTTTAATACACTCCACTGTTTTCATTAATATAGCTTTGTAATAAGTTTTGGAGTCATGCAGTATGAGTCCTCCAACTTTGTTGTTTTTCCAGATACTTTTGGTTATTCAAGATGGTTTGAGATTCCACATGAGTTTCAGAATTTATTACCCCATTTATGCAAAGTGGTCATTGAAGGTTTGATAGGGACTGCATTGAATAGATTGCTTTAGGTAGAATTGGCATCTTAATAATATCAAGTCTTCCAATCTATGAACATGAGATGTTGTTCTGTTTATATTGTCTTTAACTTCTTTTTTTTATTGTCTTTTTGAAACAGGGTCTCAGTATGCAGTTTAGGCTGACCTTGAGTTCACTTTGTAGCCCAGGCTGGCCTCGAACTCACAATGATCCTCCTGCCTCAGCCTCCTGAGTGCTGGGATTACAGGCATGCACCACCATGCCCGGCTTTTTCTTTAACTTCTTTTAGTAGTGTTTTGTCATTTTCAGTTACACAAATTTTTTCCAGCCTTGGGTAACTTTATTTAAAACAGAAAGTTTTATGCTTTTTACAAGCATATGCAAGTGACACAATTCAGGGATTTCTGCATTATGTTCTATAGAATAGTAGTATCTGGTGAGATGTTTCTAAGTATGATCTTAAAAATGACTTGATTCTTGTTAATGTCATCTTCAAAGCTATTCCAAAACATGTATCAAGATTAACTTCTAATTTCTACAGCATAGAAGAAAGGGCACCTTCTCTTCCAGACCTGGGTCTGCAAAATTTACCTGCTATAGTTTTTTTCTAGAATGATCAGTGTACTGTATTTTGTTTCTTAAACTTTTAAGAAAAGGATTTCTGCTGATTCCCTGGTGATGACAGATCTCAGTGACTAAACCAAGGGTGTAGAATCTCTGCCCAGAGCAGCATGTGACGATGTCAGTGCATGATGCTAATGACAGTGATGACAGCAGATATAATACGGCACTTACTTATGCTCCAGAACCGTACTGCTGTGCATGCTTCACCTCAATCTGCAAAGCACACTTTTGAGATAGTGCTGTGATGCGTGACACCCGTTTGCATCTGTGGAATGAGGCAGACAAAGCTTTTGTAACTCACGTGAAGCCATGTAGCTAGTGAGTGGAGAAGCTGAGATTTGAATGCTGAAGGGTCAGTTTAACAGACTGAGCTTTTCACTTTGCTTCTTCCCTGTTTTCTGCCTCTAATTTGTTAATTGTTTTTTCCTGCTCTTATTTTCTTCCTTTAATTTGCTTTTCTTTTGTTAATTGAGATACTGAGTATTGTAACCAGGGCCTTTGCACTGGGCCTCACCCCCAGCTCTCTTTCAATTTTTTATTTTTATTTTGAGCTAGGGTCTCATTAAGTCACTGAGTTATCCAGGCTGGGTTCAAACTTGCAGTCATCCTGCCTCAGCCTCCTAAAGTATTAGGATTATAGGCCAGCTCCATTTTTTTCTAATATATGCTAAAAGTTCTGTTGAACACTTTCAGGTACATCTTGCACATTTCAATGCTGTGTTTTCTTTTTCTTCTTTTGTTTTGTTTTGTCTTTTTGAGACAGGGTCTCACTATGCAGTTCAGGCTGGCATTGAGCTCACTTTGTAGCCCAGGCTGGTCTCAAACTTGCAGTGGTCCTCCTGCCTCAGCCTCCTGAGTGCTAGGATTACAGGTGTGTGCCACCACGCCAGTGATGGTATGTTTTCATATTGTTTGTTCACTTAGTTTTTAATATCTGATTTATTCATCTTTCTCTATAATTATGTTAAATAATTCAAAGTTGTTGTTTACATTGTATAATTCTAAATACCTAGGGGTTTTCTTAGTTTTGGTTTGATATCTAGCTGAATTCTATGTGGTTTTAAAATACAAACCAATTTCACTCACTTGGAATATTGAAATTTGCTTTGTATTCCTGCCTGTGAGTGATACTGGTACCAGTTTCATGTCCACTTGAGAGAATGGCATATTCTGCAGTTGATGGGCAGAGTGTTCTCTGTGGCAGTTAGGTCAAGCATTGCTCATGTGTTCTAGATCTCTGCTGACATTTAGCCAGCTTGCTCTGTGAAACACAAACTGGTGGTTTCTGACTATGACTATGAATTCTCTCTTTTTAAAGCTACCTAGACTTTGCTTTGTATACTTTGGAGCTATGTTATTTAGTGCATATACATGTAGACTTGTTACCATTTTTCTGATGAATTGACTCTTATCATTAGGAAATGTTCCTTATTATCTCTGGCAATCTATCTTGAAAGCTACTTGGGCTGATATTAATAGAACCACAGTAGCTTTCAGAGGCTTATTATATGTAATTTCTCATTCTCTTACCCTAGTTGTGTTCTCAGAATGTGTCTGATACAAATAGTTTGTAGTTGTTCCTTATATCTTTATTTTGCTTTTCTGATACTCCTCTCCCAATTAAGGCAGGAATAATCTATAAGCAGAGCTGTATTTAAACAAACCCAGCTGTGCATCTTGCACTGAGTAAACAGCCCAGCACAAGATGATTAATTGGGCTTTCTGAATTAGCTTTTCTTTCCAGATCCACCTGTACTTTTATTTTTGGCCTAAGTAAAAATTGGTCATGATAACTTTGTAAAATTATTTTTTTACTAAAGCTTTAGAGAAACTATTTATGGCACTAGGAAAAGTTTTATGAAATTTGCAAGGTTTCTGTAAGTGTTTAATTACACATGTGACTCGAGAGGTCTCTCTTTCCTCTTCTGTTCCCTTGTCTCATATCTTGAGAATCTTTTCCACCAGAAGAACATGACAACTTTTTCTTCTTTCTCTTAGTTTTGAAATTTGGAGAGCTGGTGATTCTTCCTAGCTCTGGCTTCTGTCAACCTTGTCCTGTGCAAGTTTCCACCCTTGTTCTGTTTATTTTCTTTATTGTCCTCAAACATCTATTCTAATATTCATGCAGTACATTATTTTATTTGTATAAGTTTCTGTGAATGTGCTTTATGTGCAGTATTTTATTTTATCTTATTTTACTCTTGAGACAGGGTCTTGCTGTGTAGCCCAGCCTGGCCTTGAATTCTCGGCAGTCCCCCTGCCTCAGCCTCCCGAGTGCTAGGATTATAGGCATGTACCACCACGCCAGGCTCTGTACCATGTTCTAAAGCTCTATTTATATTGCTGTATGTGCCTCTGATATACTGCTTCTAATAGTGAAGCATTTTTTTTTTAACAAATTAGCACTCTCATAAATGCTCTGTTTATTTGGGAAATTAGCATCTATCCCAGACTGCTTTTCTCTATACAATACTGTAGCACTCTGTTGCTTTATTAATTAGTAAAAACAAACAAGCAAACAAAACCTTAAACCCTGGTCCTGCGGTTCAAAGGGCTGGATTAGTCAAAGACTACCAAAATGGAAAGCTGCCACTTTCTTGTGCATCTTTAAAGGTGAATCTTGCCCAGAGGTACCAGTCCTCCCACTCCTAGCACCAACTCCCCGGGGCCCCCGTCCCTGCTGCCCCTGCCTTTCTTCCACTTGTGTTAGGATTATTTTTGTAGAATCGTGCCATGTCTCCCCCTAGTACAGACACTGAAGCTTTTATGGCCCCTGCACCAAACTAACAGCCCAGGGGATCTCTTTCCATGGAAACCGCTGCCCGCCAGCTTCACTCCGGACGAGAGTGGGAAGATGCCCGTGTAGTGTTCAGACTTCTGGTCTAGGACGGTGGGAGCAACGGCAGACGGGAAGCCTCTGGCTGCAGGGTACAGTGCCCCGGCTCGACTTGGCTTACACAACAGGCACGTGTGTATTGTGTCACTGTGAGCAGAATAACCAGCCTGAGTGCTGCAGCCGGAGAGAGGCTGGCACAGTTGAGGCGTATTTCTTGGCCCGACAGTGTTTGTTCGGGGCTGGCAGCTCTCCTGGGAAGAGTCGGTGGCTCCAGCACCCCAGGGCGTCCCTCTTGTCACTGCACTGTCTGTAACAGGCTTGTGGCCCTGCCCCGGCAAGAGAAGGGGGCTGGTGGATTCCGCAGGTTATTCTTAAGGCCCAGACTTGGGACTGACTTCTGCCTTCTGCCCGGCCCCACTGCCCAGTATTGGTCACATGTTCTCTTCTTAATTAAGTACGACGGACGCTGAGAACTGGCGTCTGACTGTGAGCTTAGGAGGAAGAAGCTGTGATCAACAAGGAGCTCTGTTCCCACAGCAGGAAATCTGGATGTAGAGCCAAGCACACCTTACTGACTCAGGGGTGTCTCCCGGTCCCTGGAATCTTTCTGTCTCTCCACCTGGTCATCCTCAGAGTGTCAGCTTTGTCCTCAGGCTGGTTCTTCCTGAGGGGAGAGACGGCAGCTGTCGTCCAGTCCTCACAGCCTGGCAAAGTCCTTTGAGGTTAGAGGACCCTTAGGAATGAGGGGACACTTCCCGGAAGCGGCTCTGCACACTTCACGTGATGAGCAAAGTTGCTGACACCCACGCTAATCACTGGCTGCGGTTTAACCCCGGCACTGGGACGGGGTAACCCTTGTTCAGTCCTGAGAGGAGACCTGGCCACTATATGAATCAAACTGAGGCTCCTCGGTAAGGAAGAGGAGAGGGGAGATGCTGAGCAAGCAGCCAAACCCAGCCAGCATGCACAACGTCAGAAGGAAGTTTGTGATTGTCTTCATGTGGCTTCTGCCCTGTCCTCGGTCATTTTATGTTCCTGTGCACATTAGCTCTTGCTCTTGTAATGTTATTTTCCATATTTGCTTGCATATAGGAAAGCTATTGATTTTTCAGCGACCACTGTTCTTTTATCTGTGTATGTAAGCTGCTTTAAATCCTTTTTGGAGCAATATTAGATGTTCAGTAAACATAGGAAGAAACCTAGAGATAGAAAGGTCTTAAATGGAACAGAGGTTGGGGTGGAAAAATAGGAGAGCTGTTTTGGTTACTTTTCTCTCGTTGCTGAGACAAAATATCTGATGCCCAAAATTAAGGAAGGAAAGGTTTATTTAGCTCACAGTTTGTGGAGGTTTTAGTCCATACTTGGCAGGTTACAAGGCAGAGTGGCACATGGCAGAGGGCAAGCGTTCATGGCCGTGGAAGATAGCAAAGCAACAAGAACAAAAGTGGGGAGTGGCAGAGAGCAAGCCTGTTTCCCTCCCTTATACTATATGTATAAGGGCGGGTGTGGCACTCACACCCATAAGCCCAGCATTGGACCGTGGATCAATCACAAACTCTAGAAGCCTGCCCCATGACTGCATGAAGTTTTGGGGGGACAGCCAGACACAAACCATAGCCAGAGCAAAGAATATTATGTGTAATTTCTATGAAATGAAGGTGCACCTCATTGCCTAGGGTAGGAGTGGGATTGTGTTTTCCTCCAAACTTGCCTTCAGGAACTGTGGTGGTGTAGTGGATGGGGAGAGCAAGACAAATACACAGCATCTCTTAAGGATATCTGAGTGCTATAGTGTGCTGTCTTCTACCTTCTGTCTGAGAATAAGAGGTGGGTGGTTGATTTTCATATGGAAGAAACTGAAGAAACAGAAACAAAGCCATTTGAATTTCCTTACGTAATGATGGTCCTAAGCAAACTAGAGCAGAGGTCACTATTCATTCCCTGAGTGCAGCCAAGACAGCTGTTCATGTAGTGAACTCTTCCACCTCTTGTATAGCTGTGGAAGGAATTCAGCGACCCAAACTGTGCCCAGTCCCTCTCCCTTTCTGTGTACACACACACACACACACACACACACACACGCACATGGACACACACAGCACAAGACTTTCTGAGGTCATACTGATTTTTCAAAAGAAGGAAAAGCATTATTCTTTCAAATTGGTGGTGTTAATTTATAACTTTTTTGAGGTATGGCTTAGCTTGCTTATGTCTGAGTTTGCCCGTTACTCGAAAGGCCAGTGGGCTAATGTGACTGGCTTATCTGATGGTGCAGAAAGCCCAAGTCTTCGTGCTCCAGGAACTTAGTGGGACAGACACGTCTGTGAGGTGCTGGGTGCAGAGGTGACAGCAAGAGCTCAGGACCTTTGAAACCCTGTGGGGGATGCTTAGCAAAAAACTCAAATTCAAAGGGAGAATCAGCTTAGAAATTGGAGTTGGACGTGCCAATTTGCAGAGGGTTTCTTTATAAATATCCTTTTGATATGCAAATGAAGAACAGCATAGTCATTGACGGTTAATTATATTCATGTTTTCATTAAACACCAAATTTTACTGAAATACACTGACCCATTCAGTGATCTGTGGAATGGCCAAAGCTCATCTGCCTTTTTAACAAAGGGATGTAATTTAACATCAATAGAAGGAGAGGGGTGTCCGCGGGCTGGGTGAACCCCAAAGCAGTAACCCTCATCTCAGTAGCCCTGTTCTTCCCGTTTCGTCACAGAGCTGCTCTACAGCGCCTTGTAATTATGCTCCTATGCTGGGGTTCTTTCCTCCAACAGTTGCTGCTCTCCTGGGCACCCGAGGAAAAGTGTAAATATTTATAGTTTGCATTTGTTCGCAGATTTGGTTCAGATCTGTTATTTCTTTGATGATTTTTGTCTAGTTGACCTATCTCTTTGTGTCAAAGGGGTGTTGAGGTCCCCTATTACAATAGTGTTATTAATTATTTGGTTTTTCATGTCTGTTAATCTTTGTCTTATATAGTTTGGTGCTCTGATATTTGGTGCATACATGTTTATGACTGTTATCTCTTCCTCTTGCAGTTTTTGCCTAACAAGTATGTAGTGACCTTCTTTATCTCTTTGGGTTGTTCTTGGTTTGAAGTTTACATTGTCTGCAAACAGAGTAGCTACCCCTGCTTTTTCCTGGGTTCCTGTCACATGGAGAGTTGTTTTCCTGCACTTGCCTGTCTGTCACCCAGCCAAAATGTCCTCGCAACCATACTAAGACCAAACCTTTTTAGGAAGTGTGTCACATAGAGGGTGTGGCCTTCCTTCTGCTGTCCCCAGCGGAGCACCACGTGTCGCCTGGCTACCTCGTGTGTGGTGATACCAAGCTTGGCCACTTGTTCAAGGAAGTGACTGCTTTTGGGGTCCCTCCTTCTCCTTCACTGGGAAAGCTCATTCTCCTTTGTTGTTGTTTTTTTTTGTCTTTTTGAGGCAGGGTCTCGCTCTGCAGTTCAGGCTGGCCTTGAGCTCACTTTGTAGCCCAGGCTGGTCTTGAACGTGAAAGGATCCTCCTGCCTCAGCCTCTGGAGTGCTGGGATTACAGGCGTGTGCCACCACACCCGGCTTCATTCTCCTTTTGTAATTAGTGAGTAACCCACGGGTGATACTTGAGGCGGTGTGAAGGTTGTTTCCTCGCACACTTACCCAAGGGGGCCTCTGCACACATACACGCACCTAGAGCCCTAGGTCTCCTTCCCCCTAAACTCATTCTTCTTGATGGTCAGAGTGCTTGCAGATTGACCAGGAACCCTTCAGACCAGCTTCTGTCCCTCCTGGCCTTGGCCTTGTTTCTCTTTGGCCGCCTCTCTGCATGTTCCCTGTGTCTCCCCCGTCAGCAGCCGCCTCTCCAAGGAACCGTAGCTTCTCTTGGTGGAGAACAGTATTTACAAACCAAGGTCTGAACGTTATGAGTTTTGTACTGAATTATTTCAATGGTGAGTTCATATTGAAACCTCATCATTTTGCTTTTGTTTTAATTCAACTTTATCGAGATAGAATTTACCTAAAGTAAAAACGTACTCATTTTTACTCTTTTTTTATTATAGAGTTTGTTGCATTTTCATAAATTCCTATTCCTTGTTAACCTGTGACCTTCCTCAGTCTTTACTCTGTAGAGCTTCTGATCTGCTTCTTGTCGTAATAGATTAATCTTGCTGTTCTGGAATTTTTGTAAGTGGAATTATGTCATTTGTAGCGTCTTATCTGGCTTTTTGCTGAGTCTGTTTTTGAGATTCATCTATGCTATTACGCATATCAATCAGTCATTGCTTTTAGTTGCTGAGTAGTAATCTGCTGCACGTATATATCACCATTTGTGTATATGTTTGCAAATTGTACAGCTGGGCTATTCCCAGCCAATGGTATTTTATCAGGAGTAAAGCTGCTGCCAGCATTTAGGTGCAAGTTTTTGTGCAGACATATGCTTTTCATTTTCTTTGCATTTCTAGAATGGGATTGCTAGGTCGTAAAGTTTAACTTTATAGCCAACTGGCAGATTTTCTTTTCCAAAGTAATAGCAGCCATTTTTATTGTCACCAATAGAGAACCTACTTATACTACATCTTCCAATTCCAGTCATTCTAGTGGGTAAGTAGTGATATCTTACTATGGTTTTAATTTCCATTTCTGAACTGACTGGTGATGCAGGACATCTTTTTATGTGATAACGGATCATTCGTATACCTTTGATGGATTATCTGTTCTAATCTTTTGCCCATTTTAAAAATTGGATTATTAGCCGGGGGTGGTGGCATATGCCTGTAAATCCCAGAATTTGAGGGGCTGAGGCAGGAGGATAGTCTCAAGTTCGAGACCAGCCTGAGCTACAAAGTGAGCTCAAGGCCAGCCTGAAATGCATAGCGAGACCCTGCCTCAAAAAGACCAAAAAATAAATAAATAAATTGGGTTATTTTTTCTTCAGCAACAGTTTTATGTATTCTGAATACCAGTCTTTTGTCCAATACATGTGTTGGGATATTGTCTCCCTGTCTGTTGCTTGCCTTAAATTTTTCTTAGTATCTTTTAGAGAGTGGCAAATTTTTATTTTGATGAACTCAAATTTGTGGGTTGTTTTGTTTTGTTTTATTTTTTGAGACATGGCTTCACTATGTAGTTCAGGTTGGTCCTAAACTCACTTTGTAGCCCAGGCTGACCTTGAACTCGTGGCTCCTCCTGCCTCAGCCTCCCTAGTGCAGGGATTACAGGCGTGCACCACCACACCCAGCCAATTTGTGGTTTTTTTAGGATACATATTTTTATGTCTTATCTAAGAAATGTTTGCCTGCTGCAAGGCCTCAGAGATACTCTCCTCTGTTTTCATCTATGTTTATAAAATTTATAACCATATTTTCATATTTAGGTCCATAATCCCATTTATATTAATTGTTATGAAGAGTGAGAGACATAGGGTTCAGATTCATTCCCTTCCTTCCTTCCTTGTTTTCTTCCTTCCTTCCTTCCTTCCTTTGAGACAGGGTCTTGCCATGTAGTTCAGGCTGGGCTTGAACTCATTGTGTAGCTCCAGCTGGCCTTGAACTTGAAGTAATTCTCCTGCCTCAGCCTCCTGAGTGCTGGGATTATAGGCCTGTGCCACCACGCCCAGCTCTTTCATCTTTTGACAATGAAAATTTAATGTATTTATGGTGTACATAGATCATGATGTCTTGATTTATGTACACATCGTGAAATGGCTCCATCAAGCTCGTTGACATATATAAACATATATAAACATCCCATGTTTTTGTAGCGAGAACATGTAGAATCTGGTCTCCTTAGCAGTTTTTAAGTGTGCAATAGATTTTATTCATTATAATCACCATGATAAACAGTGGATGTACAACAGATCTTTTCAATTTATTCCTTCTGTCTAACTGTAACTTTGTGTCCTGACTGACACCTTCCCCATTTCCTTACAAGCCCCACCCACCAGCTTCTGGTGACCACCATCCCACAAGTGAGCTCATGCAGTATTTGTCTTTGTTGCCTTGGGTTTTTTGTGCAACATAATGTCCTCTAGGTTCATCCACGTTGCTTGAGATTATAGGACTCCTGTCAGTGTCAAAGGCTGAGGGGATTCTGTTATGTACATGGACTCTGTTTTCCACCATGGGTCCATCGATGGGCGCCTAGGTTGATTCCGTATCTGGCTCTTGTGCATACTATTATGCTGAACATGGGCATTTGCTTAAACATCCTGCTTGCGTGTCCTTTGGATGCACACCCGCCTGTGGGATTGCGGCATTCTCTTTTAATTTTTTGAGGCATCTCTATGGTGTTTTCCAAAACAGCTGCATTCGTTTATATTCCTGCTGCCCAAGAACAGGGATTTCCTCTTCGCTACCCTCTCCCTCTCTGCCGTGGATGCTTCTTTGTTCCTGCACTATTTGTTGGAAATTCTGTCCTTTCCATTGCATTATTCCACCGGGGCATCTTGTTAGAAGTCAGCTGACCATCTGTAAGAGGGTATGCGCCTAAATCTTTAAAATCCCCTTTGTCCGTCTCCGCACCTCTGTTTACATCACTGGCACAGGTCCTGATTACTGTAGCTCCAGTACAAGCCAAGCCCAGCCCATCCTCTCCCACACAGTCCAGGGTAGGATTCCTAAGTTTGTTTGCCCGGAAGCAAGAAATAGAATTCAATGAAGCTGTTCGTGGGTAAGTAGTATTGCTTTATTTTAATCAAAATCTGAAAGACTAAAATTTGAAGGTGGTTTATTTCCATTTATTAATGTTTCTCCTCATGCTCCTCTCCCACCTATTTCTCGTGGTTTTCATTTGGGTTTATTTTGAATGGTGTCTCTCATATACCTGCTTTGCATATTAAGTGGACAGAAGCAATCCTCATTTCGTGCTTTCTTCTCCCATTTGGTCTACGTTTCGGTTCCCGGAACTTTATAGAGAGGAAGGTCTGCTGTGACCGCAGGAGCTGGTGCCCAGTGCTGACCGGGCTGCGGTGGGTGGGGGTGGACACTGAGGCTCACCGGGGAGGCCAGCACTGCTGACGAGGACCTGGGCACTTCATGCCACTGCTGGCATCATGGAACGTCAGCCGTCTGCCACATTTTCCAAGGTCAGAAATCTCTGGATTTTTAACATAACATAACTTAAAGTACAAAAACTGTGCAGACAAAACCAATCTTTCCTTTTGAGCACGTACGACGGCGTGTTCCAGCTTGTAACCTCTAGGCTGCAAAATGAATTAGAACGTAGAAAATGAGTAAAGAGTTGACTCCAGACTAAGTAGTAAGTCAGACTTGGCAGAGGTGACAAGAAAAGACTCACCCTTGTTTGTTTGTTTTTTTTGAGACAGGGTTTCACCATGCAGTTCAGGCTGGACTTGATCTCA
The DNA here is from genome assembly GCF_000276665.1 of Chinchilla lanigera. NCBI lineage: Eukaryota > Metazoa > Chordata > Mammalia > Rodentia > Chinchillidae > Chinchilla > Chinchilla lanigera. Next base: position 5,902,826 of record NW_004955488.1, on the reverse strand, counting down.
GTTTGTAGCCCAGGTTGGCTTCAAACTCCCCGAAATCCTCCTGCCTCAGCTTCCCATGTGCTGGAATTATAGGCATGTGCCGCCATGCCTGGCTGGCACTTTCTTTAAAAAATTCTTTAAGCTGGATGTGGTGGCCCATGCCTGTAATTCCAGCACTCAGGAAGCTGAGGCAGGAG
>NW_004955488.1:5881221-5902128 GCF_000276665.1 Chinchilla lanigera | reverse complement strand
TACATGTCATGAACCAATATTAACTAAAGTCTGCCTATCATTCAGATGTCCCAGTGCCCTGTTCTAGTCCAGGATCCAGTCCAGGATTCCGCATTGCATTCAGTTGTCGTTTTAGTGACTTCGTGTTGCTGGGAGAAAATACCTGACACCGCATCTAAAAGGAGAAGTTTGTTTCGGGTCACAGTTCGGAAGGTTCAGTCCACGTGTGGTCACTTAGCTTCAAGGCAGAAATGGTGTGGTCGAAGGCCAGGCAGAGGAAAGCGGCCCAACCCCAGCAGCCAGGAGGCAGAGAGACCGAAGGGAGGAGTCAGGGACCAGAATACACCGTCCGGGTCAGCCCCGGCGGCCCGTGACCTCCACCCACACCGCACTAAGAGCACGTGAGGACGTTCTTGATGTTCAGAGTTCTAACTTACTTCCCAGATGGGTTTGCAGGCTGCAGCGTGCAGTCACATCTGCCCTGCAGGAAAGGTCGGTTTGGCCTGAGCAGGGTTTTTATTTTTAGCGTCCCCATGACCCTGTCACCTCAGAAAGCCTCACCTCTAAACACATGAGACTTTGGGGGAACATTTCATACCAGACTGCAACAGTTGTCGTGTTTCATTAGGTGCCTCTTGGCTATAATAGGGTCTTAGATTTTGTTGTTGCTGGTCGTAACAGCTTTGAGAAGTACTGGCCTAAGGTACTTGGTAGGATGCCTTTCTACTGAAATTGGATGTTTTCTTCATTGCTAGCCTGTGCCTACACGTTTTGGGAAGAAGGCCATCGGCAGAGTTCCTTTCCATAATAGCATGTCCAGGGTACGTGCTGTCAACGAGTTTATTGGCCAGTTGGTGCACTTTGGGCAGTTCAGAGCAATTGCAATCCCTATGGGTTTGTTTAAGGTTTCTGTTTTGAATACGTTCTCACTGTCCGGCATTACGCGCTGCCCCAAGCTCATTTTCTATATATTTCCCATCCTGGTCTCGGAATGAGGCATTCTGTAGGAATCCTGGGTTCCTTTCATAATAGAAGAGTTTTAGAGGACACCGTAGAGTAGCGTCACTCTTGCCACATAGCATCGAGGGTACGCACTGTCAACATGATTTGCCCCTGTGTGGCAGCCTCAGCCGTCCCGTGGAGCGAGGACTCAGCGTAAGGCCGCGCCCTTCCCCTTTCTGTTCCACCTTGTACCCTGGAAAGCAAACCTTCGGTGCAGCAGTACCTAAGGAGAGGGGAGTGATGCCCCACGTCTTCAGGGAAGAGTATGGATATAAAGTATTGGGCATTTTTCTGCATGAGAGATTTGCCTTTCATTTATTCAGTCCTTTATTTACATCAGTGTGGATGCATGGACAGTTGTTTTGCACTGCGAATTGTAATCCAGGTCTGTTTTGTTGTCCAGATTGTTCCCGCTTTGCCAAGTGAGAGCTCTTTCGATCGATTCCTGTGTGCCGTTTACCAAATGTCCTTGTTGCTGTGGAATTTGTTTCTGTTTGTCTTCTGCTATGAACTCTTCTTTACTTCCTGACTCTGCAAGGTACTCCAGGATCGTGTTGTATCTTTTCTGCCCCAGTCCTAAAATTCCCCACATCTCCAAGTAGATCCTGTTCCTTTTATCGGAGGGCAGTGTTAGGCGAAGATTGTGTTACTCATTTGTACTAGAGTGTCATTGCTAAGTGTGATGGTGCAAGCCTGTAGTCCCAACTGCTCCGGAGGCTGAGGAGAGAAGATTGTAGATTGGAGGCCGGCCTGGGCATCTGACAGCTTCTCAGAAGATGAAAAGGGCTGCTGGGGGTGTAGCTCAGTGTGGAGCACATGCCCGGCATGTGCAAAGCCCTGGGTTCAATCACCAGTATTTCAGTCCATTAATAACAGGATGCAGAGCACCATGCTGTGTTGTAACCCTGTTCTTTGGGATTGCCTAGGGCATTTTAAATTTCAGAACATCAAGAATTATTTTATTTATTTATTTATTTTATTCTTTTCCCTTTGGAAAGAATAAAACAAGCTTTCAACTAGTGGCACGTCTTCCAGGAAGCTAAAGGCATTTGTTCGACGCGTTTTGCTTTGCTCTGAGAGCATTCTGGTGGTCACCCACAAGCGATGTCCTGAAGGGACCAAAGGGTCAGCCTAGAGCTGCAGGAAGAAAGGTTGGTAGTGACGCAGGAGCTGGTTGTTGGTAAGGGCCAGCAGCACGGAGCATGTGAGAGCGTCCTGCCTCCTTTTCCCAGAGAAGATGACAGTGTAAGAAACAGGGGCCTCAGCCTTGGGACAGTCTTGGTGGCATTTAGCCAGGCGGAGTGTGGCTCTGCACCAGCTGTGTCTTGCATGTCCCTGTTAACACTGGGTCCGAGGGGCTTTGGGAAGTGTGACTGGTGAATGCTGCTGTGCAAACCCTGTCCATGCAGAGGGAGGCCCCAGCAGGAAGCGGGAAGCCATAGAACAAGACTTGGACATTGAATACAGAGGCGGAGAGTGCCTTTGGTCAGACTTGGTTGTGATATTGTAACTCTTACACACATGTGAATTGCTTCCTCCTAGTATCCCTTGGTTTATTCTTGTTTTAGATCGGAGCTCAGACCAGGCACCAGAAGTTGTGACTGTCACCTAAGTGCTGTTTTATACTAAGAAAGTAAGAAAGCATTTAAATGCCGAGAGTATTTCCATTATGCGAGGGCACCTACACTTTTAATAGTAACAGTCCTTACAGCGTTGCCTTTGCTCTCAGCAGAGGTAGTGGCTGCCTAGGAATCCTTCAAGCACACGCATGGAGTGAAAAGGACCCGGAACAAGCCTGGATCCCAGGGGGAAGTGAAGGCATTCTGTAAATAGCTGTGCTAGTTTCCTCCGAAGTTCCTGGCGCTCTGTCTAGGATTGTGGTCACGTGTGTTGGGGCTGTGTCTAATTCTGTGTGAAGCAGTGCGCGTTGGACCTCAGAGCCATGCAGAGACATCTGGATCTCTTCAAAGTTTTTAACTACTTAAACGACAGACTTAAAAATTTAGCGTGCCTAGGGATAGAATCCTGCCTGTCACCTGCGTTCATACGGTGATCGCCTCGCTTTTAACCTCCCACTCTCTGGAAGAGTAAAATGGGAACAGACCTTAGCTCTGAGCAGCTCCCAGGCCTTTGGCGTGGGCAAGCAGCGCCTGTTGCGAGTTGCGCCGGTTCGATTGCCCTCATTAGCAGGAACCCAAGGCTGTTCTGCATGCTGTGGGCGAAACGCCGTGTGTCTTTCACAGCCCGCCTTCCCTGAGGGGCCGCCGCAAACCAGGCTGACTGCCCTCTCTGGCCGCCTTTCAGTGCTCCTTCCCTGGAGATCCCGGAGTTGTAGGTTATTCCCTTCAATGGCAGTGTTGCTTTTTCTCCTTTAAAACTGTCTTCTTTTTCCTTCTGTTTTTGTCTGTTCCCTCTTTGATGATGAGCCTGTCTCTTGTCCAGCCCAAGCACATACTCACTGGACCACGTTCAGATTATTACAGGGGGCGTAAATGTTTGGTGAGAATTACTTGACACCTACCGGCACAGCCTGCTGCCCGTCTCAAGAGGACACAGAATTTTAAGAAGGCGTCTGCTCACCCATTTCCCACAAATTTGGAAATTTAGTGCTCCGGGCAAAAAGAGTTTGAGATGAAAAATCCTAGCCTTTAGAAAAATACCGCCCCCCCAAAATCATGACAGTGTTTTTAGTGCTTTATAAATAAAAAAGTCACTCTTTTCGTGAATAAGAAGCTATATAAAGATATATTTATATAGGGAGAAATATATCTCTCTATGTGGATATGTTATAGAGATTATATCATCATAGACACACATATTTCTATATATATCTATGTCCATATCTCTACTTTTTTTTTTGGTCTTTTTGAGTCAGGGTCTCACCATGCAGTTCAGGTTGGCCTTGAGCTCACTTGGTAGCCCAGGCTGATCTCAAACTCAAAACGATCCTCTGGCCTCAGCCTCCCAAGTGCTGGGATTACAGGCGTGTGCCACCACGCCCCGCTTTTTTATTCTTTTCTTTTCATATCTATACATTTTTGATTGCTCTAGATTTGTTCACATGTTCTGTATGTTTGATGTAGAAGATGAAAAAATTCAAATGTTTTCATTCTCTGTAGTCGGTACAGGATCCTGAAGGCGGAGTTAGAGGAAGGGGATTATATTCGGGGGAACACTGTAGTGTCACTTCTGGTTTTGTCCACCTGCATAAACAATCTAGGATGCAGTCACTAAAAGTCGCTGAGGCTCCGAAGTTGAGGGAAGTGAAGACCATTTCTTCCATTTCTTGGAAGGTCAGCGTTGTTAAGGTGTTGCTTTCACCAAATGTGATCGCTCCTGGGAATGAAGACATGGCGCGGGGTCTTAGGAACCGTATTCAGCCCCCGCACGGGGATCGCCTTCCCTCCAGCAGAAGAAAGTAGCCCCTGGTGCACAGTGTTTATGCCCAGGAGATCCACTTAAAACCCAAGGGAGCTCAGAGTGTGTTCTGGAAGCTGGCCACAGAGGTGCACCCTGCCCACATCAGTTTCACCTTTGAAAAAGTAAAGCAGCTGTGAGCCTCACTTCCCAGTGCCTCAGGCAGGTAAAACCTTTCCTTGTAGGAAATATTTCCAAAGCTGAGTTCCCAGACCCCAGCTCAGGGCCAGCCGTACAAAGGATCCTTTCTAAAAATGAGTCTCAGGCATCTGCGCTGTTTTCATGGAAACAATGACAGAAACTATAAAAGTAAGTTCAGATTTGAAGGAGACCGGTGCGGTGAGACCTTTCCTGCCTGGAATGTGTCACACCCTTCAATCCTCTTTTTTGGAACAAGGTGGGATATGATTCAGTCAAATAGGGATGCAGGGCTGACGGGAGGGTCTCCTTGTGCTCACTCTTTAATAGCATGGCTTCCGGTTGTGTTTTTCTCAGAATACCACTTTTCTTCCTTTCACAAAAACTTTATCAGTTGAGGATCATTATCTTAACCCCTTGTACCTGCTCATGACCCAGTTGGGTTCTGCAGCACAGAAAAGGTGAAGGATGGGTGTGGAAATAGTAATTCCGCTGGCCGAGCACTGGGTGCATCTCCTGGGCAGCAGGGCTTCTGCTGTTTGTCCGTGTTGCTGCGTGGGCGGAAGGAAGGTACCTGAGCCTAAATTTGTTGCCGGATATGGGCAGGCTTTCCTGTGAGCATTTTCCCATAGCAAAAACTGGTGAGCTGGGCAGGATGGTGGATGATAATATCCCAGCCTCTCAGGAGGCTGAGGCAGGAGGATCAGAAATTCCAGACCAGCCTGGGCAATTTAGCAAGACTCTTTCTCAAGAAAGGGCCAAGGATATAGCTCGGGCATAGCGTGCATGAGGCCCTGAGTTTGACCCTCAGGACCACCAAAACCAAACCTGGAGGATAATAATGAGGATGTTTAGGTATCCACTGTGTGCAAATGTACACGAAGAAGAGTGATATCTCCAACTGCCCTGTGAGGCCTTTTCCATTCCCACTTGGCCCAGGTGCCCTTGAGCGGCAGGTGTATTTTTGGGGTGTGTGTCTCTTCGTCCCTCTGAAGGATGCCTGCCGACTGTTCTGTGTCTGGATCTCATTATCAGTATCCCAGCCAAGATGTCTTGGTATCTGTAGCAATGAAGAGAAGTAGACACAGGATGTATCCGTGGCTTCCCTGAAGTTTGTGTCTGCACTGAGTCAGGAGGTTTCTTGAAGAGGAGTCAAGGGGCTGGGGATTTAGCTCAGCGGCAAGTGCAAGGTCGTGAGTTCAGTTCCTGGTACCGGAGAAAAACCAAAAAAAAAAAAAAAAAAAAAGAGGAGTCAAACCTCCTCGCTTGAGAAAGTGCAAAGTAATATTTAAAAGACAGAACCTTGAAATGCATGGAAAACATTTAATAGTCACCCTTAGCTTCAGATGTTCAGGTACTGACACCTACTTTATTTCTCCTAAGCCCACAGCCTCGGCCACCAGCTAAACTGACTCTGAGGGCAGAGCCCAGGGCCTGAACACCCACAGGAAGGGGTCAGGTTGTAGCCGGCAGCAGCCTCTGAAACCTGTGCCGCCAGCCCTCCCGCCTGCTGCCTCTGGCGGCCCTTTGGATCTCTGTCCTCCCTCCTTTTCCCTACGAAAGCTCAGCACCCGTGTCTTTCCCCTTTTGTAGATGCGAACCACGCGCAAGGTGTCCGTCTGGCCGGTGGGCCTGGTTGGCGGGCGGCGCTACGAACGTCCCCTGGTGGAGAACGGCAGAGTGGTCGGCTGGTACACCGGCTGGAGGGCGGACCGGCCTTTCGCCATCGACATGGCAGGTGAGGGCATGGCAGGGCATCGCTGCTGCCGGGGCATCCTCTGCGCTCCTGGGGTAACCGCCCACCAGAGGGGAGGCTTCAGAGTCATCAGGTAAAGCCCTGGGCCGTGTCGAATTCCGCAGATGAAATGCTGTGCTTAGACATTCCAGGTAGGCTCTTGAGAAACTGATTTTGCAAGTGATTGCCTCCCAGACATCTGTTAGCTGGGACTCTGAGGTGCTGTCGCAAGCAGACTGATTAATACGTAAATATATCACGTTCATTCATAGATGTAATAGTAATTTTAAATTCAGGCATTTTAATGCTTAGTGACAAACAGTGGTTTACAGGTACATTAAATAGCTAAAATATGACATCGGATTTCTAGCTTTCCTGGTGTGTATTAACTTTGAGAATAACCGTCTCAAGGTTTTTATTCTCTGAGCAACCAAGTGAATTGCATTAGAGCTGTAGCAGACCCCAAGTTTTACAGTGCTACTTTATCATAAAGTGCCTCGTTTTCTGTGGGCTGCGTACGATGACACTTGCGGTGGACTTCGCAAAAGGGCGTAGAGAGAAAAAACAGTCACTGACATCTGTAATACAGAAGACGAAGGCGGAAAGGCTTCCCAGTTGATCTCATCAGTCACCAGCTATCTGTCCGCCGGCCCCTGCTGGCCCCATCCTTCGTGCGTGCTTCCCAGCCGCAGCGGACGGCTCTTCAGAGCTCTGCCGGGATGAAGGCTGCTCTGTGCTGCGCTGCGCTCACTGCTCGCATGCTGAGGGTTGTGTACCTCTGAGGAAGCCAGAGGGTGAAGAATTGCAGGAGTGTGTTGGGCAGAACCCTCAAGGTGGCTGTGCGGTGGGTCTGTCACCTCACATGGTGAGAGGACAAACACGCGGATGTTTTTACTCCACCTTTGACATTTCCGGATACCTACTTTGTGTGACTCCGCGCTGTGGTCTTTGACCCCTAGGTGATCTGGATCGCTTGCCCCTCCTGGTCCCCGTCTGCATCCCTCTCTCCACCCCTGATTTTCAGTTCTTGCAGCCCCAGAGCTGAGCTGGCCTCTCAGCGGAAGGGTGCGCGTCGGGGTGGCTGGAGAGGCGGGTGAGCTGTGCTTGGAAGGACTGGGGACTCCGGGCGGGGCCAGGCCAGCCCAGGCGGGGTCCATGGCTGTGAAAATGAGGCTGACTGTGGTGTATCTTTTGAAAACCGAGCCTCTCGCTGGGCTGTAACGTACTGTCAAGCAGAAACTTCAGAGAACGTTAGGGAAAATCCTTTCAGTTGCCCAGAAGTGTCTTCCTGAAACAGAGCTATGAGATGGTCCTCAAGTCCTGCAATGTATTCCTTTTTCTCCCCGCTTCCCACCTGGGGAAGTTTGAAGAAAAGCCTCAGACTCTGGCTTGCAAGGCAGACTTGTTCGTGCCTGCTGAGGTGGCCAGCTGACAGACCTCTGCTCCTGCACTTGCCCTGAGCCTGGTTTCACAGACCCCCGCCCCGCCGGGTCTGCACACACAGCGGGCTTTGCCCATTCCTTGTCAAGGGACCTTGGAGAGTTTCCTGGATTCAAATACCAGGACTTAGATGGTCAAGTATCCAGGAAACCTGCTGACCGTTCGCATTGGTTCCCCCAGCGTTCGCATCCAGTGTTGTATTTCTAAAGTTTAAGAAAGACCAGTGGGTTTTACGTGTCAGGACCGACTGTGGCAAAACATCTGATGCTTTTTTATTGCTAAATCCTACAGGGCAGACCCACCTCATCGAGGAGCAAGGTGGGATGAGGCGGAGACCAGGGGCCGAGGGTGCACTGTCGCTCGTGCGCGGAGGGCGGAGGGACACCCGCAGGCGTCGCACCTTGGAGCGCACACCTGCCCACGCCCCCCAGGGACTCACGTCCCTCCACTCACTGGTGGGTTTGTGTCGTCACAGAGTGCCATGAGATAGAAAAGGAAGCACAGATGCAATGTGTGGGGTTTCCCGTCAAGGAGAAGGCAGCACCTCGCAGGGGCAGGCTCAGGAAAGGGCGCCGTGGAAGAGGTCATCTTCAAGGGTACCTTGCGCATTGGGTGAGGGTGAGTCAGGGACAGCGGGAAAGGCAAGCTGGGATCGGACCGCGAGGACACACTGCGGGAGGAGGTCTCTCTTCATCTCTGCAGGTGCTGGAGTCTTTGAACTTCTCAAGTTCATGACTGAAAGGATCAGAAATCCGTTTGCAGAGTTACATGTGGGCAATTGAGAGTGCACCTGGGCAGGTGGGAGTAGACGGAGGAGAGAGGGCAGGCTGAGGCAGGAGGGTCCAGGCGGCTGGGTGGGGAACTCAGAGGTAGGAGGAGGGAGGAGGCCTGAAATACCACAGCCGTCAGGGATGTAGCATTTTAGCAAGGCATTTCAGAGTCTGCTGAGAAGTCAGCAGACATTTAGGTCCTTTTCACACCTTTTCTGTGGTAGGACGTGGTCATGACTGATGTGCTACATTTAAGTTTGGTTTAGTTCTAATTGGTGTAATTTGTGTTATCCTTTGAGTTGTGATTCATGGGCAGAAAATACAGTAATCTTGGGCAATTCTAGCAGTCTATTAACCAGAATACTAATTGTGTAAAACAGAAGTTCGAGGATGAAAGGGAGAAAGATCCCATTGCCTGGCCGACGTTTCCAGGCTCAGGACGGGTTGGTGCTGTGCCGTTCTAAGGGGTTAGGGTGGCATTTGGAGGGTGAATCTGCCAGGCGTCCTGTGAGCTCCCCTGCGTGCTGCCGCCCCGTCCTGCCTGAGAGCAGAAGCAGGAGTCCAGGAAAGCTGAAGGCGCCCGGATGGTTCCCATCACCTGATCACAGATCCTTGGGCAGTCGAGCTCTCAGGAAGACACTTCCTCCTCCTCCTCATGGTCAGCTGCAAACCCTTTCCACCGCCCCGGCCCTGCCCTGCCCTCTGCCTGACCACAGTGATCCCCTTTGATGGCCCTTTGGGGGCGCCCTCTCCTTCAGTGCCTCCAGCGTATCCTGACCTTCACCCCACATCCTGGCAGGTGCTGGCTCCTGGGATGCTGCCCTCAGTTCACCCCGCGTGTCCGTCAGCTCTCAGGGTTCGGGCCACCTCCACAGACGCTGTCGCCATCACCCCAGATGGAGACAGCCCCCCCAGCACAAGCTGTAGGCACCTGGTAGTGTCGCATCTCCATGGCCACCACGGAGGCGCCTTCCCCACCGTGCAAAAGACCCTCGAGGGCTGCTGCTGTGGGAGCAGGGCAGCCCCAGCGCTGCAGGGCTCCTTTGTCTTGATATTTGTCAACAAGGAATTCTGTCTGGCTCCATTTGCACAGCAAACCCTTTCTTGATAGAAATGCTACGATAAACAAGCCAGGAGTGGGGCGCACACTTGAAATCCCAGCACTCAGGAGCCCTAGACCCCCGTGAGGTGAGGTAGTTTAGTGAGACCTTGTCTCCGAATTAAAAACTGAGTAGGGCTGGGGAAGTAGCTCAGTGCAGAGGCCCTGGGTTCCGTCCCTGGTACTGCAAAATAATTAGTAGTAGTCCTAGGAGAAGTGGGAGTAGTAATGTGATGAACTGAAGTCCTGGGTCAGATTTGCCATCAAAGTGTAATAAGCAGGATCAAAACTAATGAAATTTTTACCTGGGTGTGCTGGCACATGCCTATAATCCCAGCACTTGGGAGGCTGAGGCAGGAGGATCATTGCGAGTTCGAGGCCAGCCTGGGCTGCAAAATGATCTCAACGCCAGCCTGAACTGCATAGCGAGACCCTGTCTCAAAAAGACCAAAAAAAAAAAAAAACTAATGAAATTTTCTCTACTCCACGAGTATGAATGACTGCACGCAGATGCAGGGAGCAGCTTTCTTTTTCTTTGGGGCCATCTGTAACTCAGGCGTCCTGTGTCTCGTGCATGGAAGTTTTGTAAGAGAAGCAGCAGCTGTGAGAGCTTGATGTGCTGTCTGGTATCCTGTAGCGTAAGTTATGCCTGGGGACCAACTTGGGGCTTTGTGTGTCCCTGCTGTGTGACTGTCCCTAGAATTTTGTGTGGGTTTCCAGGAGAGAACTGAGGCTGCTGGGGGTGGCATCCTGGCTGACAGCCCATGACAAAGGAGGGACAGGCTTGGGGCAGTGGCGCCTGTCATCAGCCAGGCCACTTCCTGCAGTGCAGCTGCAGGCACTTGGCATGGTTAGGTGAGATAGGGGGCTCCGAGGAGCGCGGGAGGGGTGCAGGAGATGTGGGGAGAGCTGCATCCAGAGAGGCTGCTGACTCCCAGACCCTATGTGGACCTAAAGCATTCAGCCTGAATGTCCGGCGCAGTCCTGGTTTCTTACATGTAGATTAGGCATCATGCTGCCTGCCTTCCCGGCGGGCTGACGGCGGAGTGAGGCACGTGTGAATATTCCTCCTGCTCTTTGCATGTGAAGTCCCTGCGCGCACTTAGCGATTTCAGTTCCCCGGACAAAAACCAAAAAAAAAAAAAAAGTGAATGCTGCTGCTGCTACTGAGTACTTTCTGTCCAACAGAAACGCCGGCTCATACAAACATGACACTCTGTCCTGACTCACTTTGCTCACCAGATCCGCACTGTGCCACTTCTGGCTCTTCCTCAGACTCAAAATGACCATGAAAGATGAACATTTTGTTTTGTTTGGTTTGGTTTGGTTTTGGTTTTTCTCCGGTACCGGGAACCGAACTCACGACCTTGCACTTGCCAGGCAGGCGCTTTGCCGCTGAGCTAAATCCCCAGCCCAAGATGAACGTTTTGAATCAATCCAGGACACTGAGAAAGCTGGGACAGTGCAACTGAAGACACCCATGGAAGAGGATTCCAGAACTGCTTCAGAAAGTGGCGAGAACAGTGGGCTAAGTGTTGGGAGTGACGGGACTCTGAGGGGAATCAGCGGCAGTGTGACTTTTACTGTAGTGGACTTTAAAAACGTAAACATTCACCGTATGTTCTGATCACACTTCAGTCACCTCAAAACTCTGTCCACTTCCCTCTCCCAAGCGCTTCAAAGTCCCTCTCAAATTGACTCTGTCTCCAAAACCATCAGACCCTCTCCCACCCTTAGCAGCACTTGCTTCTCCAGCTTCTGTGCTCCGAAAAGCCTCGCACTTGCCCGTGTTGTAGCATTAGTGACGTAGCCATGGCCATACCCGTTTTTCTGGGTGGAGGAGGAGTTACCAGAGGGCAGGGACCCTGAAGCGTTCAGTAGGCATCTCCAGTGCTGAAGACCAATGCTGTACTTGTAAAGCTGTTTGGAATGAGTAAGTGATAATGCCCCAGGCAGCATGAAAGATGATGTCATTTAGAAGAATAATACAAAATGTTACTTAGAAGGTGGTGAGTGAGACAGCTCTTCTTCTGACAGTTATACTTAACACTGACTGCTGACTAGCTGTGCAGGTCGTGTTCTGTGTGCTCTGTGAGCATTCAGTCATTTAAGATTTGCTGTAAGCATCTCTGTTTTACGTTTGAGGAAACTGAGGCACAGCACAGTGGAAGTACTTCACCAAGTCGCTTTAATACTAAGTGGCAGAGTGGAGATTTGAACCAGGTGCCCTGGGTTAAAAGCCTTCATTCATCCTCCCTCCTAACACTGTTTTGTAGTTCTTTAGGAAGCTTCTTAACGTTTTGTTTTTGTTTTTGTTTTTTGTTTGTTTTTGAGACAAGGTCTCACTATGTAGTTGAGGCTGGTTTTGAACTCATTATGTAGCCCAGGCTGGCCTTGAACCTGTGGCAGTCCTCCTGCCTCAGCCTCCCAAGTGTTGGGATTATAGGTGTGCACCACCACACCTGGCTGCTTCTTAAATTTTAAATCAACACCCACCTAGCTCCCAAAGAAAGGTAGGAGGTGCTGATAAGTGGTGACAGCTTCCTTAGTGACTGTTTGAAGAGTCACTGCTGTGATTGTTTCCCTGGTATTCACAGGGGCTGCGGGATAGGAAACAAGTCCCTTAGCCCCCGTTCCTGCTGTATTTTCTGGACTGGATTCGAGCAGCTTACCGTGTCCCATTTAATAATACCATGGCGAATGTGAAGTAGAAAACCACCAGAGGTCCCCATCAAAATGTACACTTCTTACGCTTTATGTTACTAGTTTCAAAACTAAATTTTGAAAATGTCAAAAGTGAAACAAAGCATGAAACAAATTTTGTTTTTTACAGTACTGGGGCTGAAACTCAGGGCCTTCACACTGATTTACATCTGAAGCCCTTTTTTTATTTTTTAGATAGGGTCTCCAGTTTTCTAGGCTTGAACTTGAGATCCTCCTGCCTCAGGCTCCTGGGGTGCTGTGGTTCTTAGGTAGTGTCAGGCCTGGCGTTGCCACCATTTGTAGCTTGCACCGTGGTTCATTTCCAACAGAGCCCTTTGGCTGTGAAGTCAGTGGGAACCCCCCATAAAGTCAGGCATTCCTACAAGAAAAACATGCATAGATACTTTTATTATTTTTTAATTAAGGCCCCTTATGTTTGGATGTTAGGGTAGTTTTCCATTCTTTTTCACCAAGTTTGTGTTTTTAATGATGCTTTATTGTTTTCAGAGTAGATTTTTTAAATGCATTGTTGGCTGGGGATATAGCTCAGCAGCACAAGCACCTGCCTAGCAAGCGCAGGGTCCTGAGTTCGATTCCAAGTACCAAAAAACAAAACAAAACAAAAATGCATTGTTATTGATTAAAGAGTAAATTAGTTTCTTTCCACAAAGAACAATAGCTGCTAAATGCCTTTTTTTTTTTTTTTTTTTTTTTTTTTTTGTTTGTCTTTTTGAGACAGGATCTCGCTATGCAGTTCAGGCTGGCCTTGAGCTCACTTTGTAGTTCAGGCTGGTCTCGAACAACAGTCCTCCTGCCTCAGCCTCCCGAGTGCTGGGATTACAGGCATGTGCTACCAAATCAGCTGCTAAATGGCTTCTGAGGAGTTTAAAAAACTAGACAGTAATTTTAAAAGAGTTTCACCCTGAAGTAGTCATAAAATTTGAGTCAGTATTTTGGAGCAGATTAATAAACCTATTTTGGAGCAGACACAGGTTTTTTTCATTCTTCTTCTTACCAGAAGAAACTGACTTTAAATTATAACTAGAAGTAAATGTGGGAAGCTACAGTGCTGTCTCCTTAATAGGAAGTGGTGAGCTGGAGTTTGTGTGACATGCGCACTCACATGCTTCTCTGTGGAGGAAGCGATGCGTGTGCTCTCACTTTACCAGGACTGAGAGAGTTATTACCATCATGGGTTGTTCCACAGCAGGGCTGTCCCTGTGTGTCTTCCACATGTGCCTGTTTGCTCTTTTACCTTCTGCCATGTGATGACACTCTCCAGATGCCACATCTGTGTCCTTAGGCTTCTCAGCATGCAGAACCATGAGCCTAAGTAAACTTCAGTTCTTTATAACTCACCCAGTCTCTGGCATTATGTTATAGCAATAGAAAATGGACTAAGGTATGGTATGAAGTTAGAAATCAGTACCACAGAGAAGTATGTGAAATTCACAGATCTACAGATACTAAACAACACACTTCTAAGTAATAGACTGATCAAAGAAAAAAAATCACAGGGTAATGGGAAAATACTTTGAGGTGAGTGAAAATAAAAATGCAACATAGTAAAACCTATGGGGTGCAGCTGAAGCAGTGCTTAGAGGTAAAATCATAGCTTCAGTCTCCACCAAATGTCTGCATTACAAAGACCTCAAACCAGTACCTATGTACCACAAGAAACTAGAAAAACAGGGACACACTAAATCCAAAGTAAGCAATAGAAATGGAATGAATGATTAGATTACCAAAAAAAGTACTGTGCAAAATACAAAAGCAATAGGGAAAAATCAAACCAAATATTTGTCCTTTAAAAACATAAAATTGACAAATTTTTATTTAGACTGTCCAGAAAAAAATTCTCAGATTACTAAAATCAGGAGTGAAAGCTGAACTAGTACTACTACTAACAGCTACTACTAACCTTACAGAAACTTCTAAAAATAGAAGACATTAAGAAAAAGGTGTAAGAAAAATGTGATTAAAAATTTTATCTCAAATTAGATAACCTTAAGATGAAAACATATTCATGAAAAGTTTATTAAAGCTGAAAAAAGAAAATCTGAATAGGTCTATAACAAAGGGACTGAATCAGTAATGAATAAAACTTCTCCCAGAGAAATTTTGGTTCAGGTGAATTCTATGAAAGAAAAAAATTATCCCTAATCCATCACAAACATTTCCAAAAAAATAAAATTATGTCAGATCAGTATCACTGATATCAACAGTATCACTAAGGAAAAAACCCTACAAATCAGTATCCCTTTTGAACATAGATGCAGTCCTAAAGAACATGCTAGTAACTTGTATCTCACAACATGTATGAAACCATTACGCACCATGACTGCATGGGATTTATGTCTGGGTTGTTAATATTCAGGTGCAAATGTCAATCTGTATACTATGTCCACAAAATGCCAAAACCATATGGTATTATCAATAGATGTAGAGGAGTCATCTGACAAAATTCATCCTTTTTTATGATAAAAAATTTAGATAGAAGATCAATGAGCTAAGAGTGGAAAGGAACTTCCTCTCTTTGATAAAATGCATCTATGAAAATTTCACAGCTAACATTCTTAATTGTTGAAGACTAAAGCCTTTCTCCCGAAGAACAAGAAAAGGGTGGACTCCTCTGGCCATCTGTATTCACTGTTGTGATACAGGCTTTAGTGAAGACAGTTAAACTAGGAAAATGAAAAAAGGCTTCCGAATTGTAAAGGAAGAAGTAATACTGTCTTGTGCCAATGATAGGATCTTTTACGTAAAAAATCCTAACAAAAATACAACTGTAAGTGCTAATGAATGAGTTAAGGAAGGTTGCTGGATGCAAGATCAATATGTGAATATCAGATGTTTTTTCATACTCTAGCAGAGAACAATATGAAAATGAAATTTTAAAAATTTTATTCACAAATGTCAGAAATAATAAAATGCTAAAAAATATAGTTACACTGGCAACTATAAAATATCAATGAAATAAAGAACTAACCTTAGTAATCTTAAGCTTCCAAGAGTCATTTTTTTTTAAAAAAATTAGAATATGGTGTTCACATTCCCTGTGTGGGCTTGGCACTTGTACATAACACATCTTGTTCTTTCTTTTCATTTTCTTTCTCTCCTTTTCCTCCTCTACCCATCTGTGGATCTCCTTCCTATTTGCGAAAGATCTGTCTCCCTACTTTCAATTATATATCTTGTATTTTACTCTTTCTTTTGGGTTTCTTATATAAGAGGAACCATGTAATATTTAAGCTCATGTGTCTTGATTTATCTCACTTAACATTATGATCTCAAGGTGCATCCCTTTTCCTACAAATGACTCAAGCTTATTTTTATGGCAGAGTAGTACTCCATTGTGTATAAATACCACATCTTCTTTATCCATTCACCTGTTCATGAACATATAGGCCACTTCCACAATTTAGCTGTTGGGAATTGTGCTGCTTTATACATGAATATGCATGGATCACTATAATATGACATCTTTAACTCTTTAGGGAAGATACCTAGCAGAGAAATGGCTGGGTCAAGTGGAATTTTGGCCATTCTCTCATGTAAGATGGAATCTTAGTATTGACTCAATTTGCATTTCTCTAGTGACCATTGATGTTGAGCATTTCTTTATGTATTGATTGGCCATTTGTACTTCTTCTGTGAAGTATCTACTTATTTTACTTTCCCATGTTTTGACTGGGTCTTTGTTTTGGGGGCCTAATATTTTGAGTTCTTCATATATTCTAGATATTAGTCTCCTGAGGAGCAGCTGGCAACATATTTTTCCCACTCCCTGGGTTTTCTTTTCACTCTGTTGGCTGTTTCTTTTGCTGTGCATGAGCATTTAATTTGATGGGATCCCCTTTTCTGATTCTTGGTACTATTTCCTGTGCAACTGAGGTTCTGTTTGGAAGGTCCTTGTCTGCACCTGTGACTTCAAGAGTTTTACTGTTTTATGTTTCAGCAGGTTAAGTGTTTTTGTTATAACATCTACTTCTTTGTTCCACTTTGATTTTAGTTCAGTACATGGTGAAAGAGATGGGTCTAGATTAAATCTTCTGCATGTAGACAGCCAATTTTCCCAGCACCACTTATTAAAGAGGGTACTGTCCCTCCATGTATATATTTTTGGCACCTTTGTCAAAAGATCAAACAGTTGAATGTGTTTGGGGTTATTCTGACATCCTCTGTTCTGTTCTGTTGATGCTTGTGTCTTTGTCCCAGTGCCATACTACTTTCATCACTATAGTTCTGTAATATGACTTCAAGCCCACCTCCCTCTTTGCTCTTGTTACTCAGTACTACTTTTGCTATTTTGGTTTTTTTTTTTTTCTTTTTTTGGTTCTGTATGAATTTTGGATTGCTTTCTCCAGTTCTATGAGGAATTCTGTTGGTATATTCATTGAGATCATGTTAAATCTGTAGTTTTAGAAGTATGACCACTTTGACTGTTGGTTCTGCCTATCTAGGATCAGAGGATATCTTTCCGTTTTCTAATATCCTCTTTGATTTCCTTTTTCAGAGTACTGCAGTTTTCGTTGTAGAGGTTTTTCACTTTTTTTTCATTAGGTTAACTCCTAAGCACAGTATTTAATTTTACTTTGTGCTATTTTAAATGTTTTTTTCCTAATTTCTTTTTCAGTGGGTTTATTATTAGTGTAAAGGGATGCTATTGATATTTGTGTTGAATTTGTATCTTGCTACATTACTGAATGTTATTCTAAGAGTCTTTTGATGAATATTTTTTGGGAGTTCTATGTAGAGAACCATGTCATCTGCAAATAATGGTAATTTGACTTCTTCCTTTCCTATTGGTACCACTTTTTTTTCTTGCCTAATTGCTCTTGCTAATGTTTCAAGTACTATGTTTAACAGGGGAGGTGATAGTGGACATTCTTGCCTTGCTCCTAGTTTTAGAGGAAAAGCTTTTAAGGTGATATTGGTAGTACATTTGTCATCATCAGCTTTTTTCAGATTGAGATAAGGACTTTCTATACCTGTTTTCTTTAGTGTTTTTTATCATGAATGGATGTTTGATTTTTATCAAAGGTTTATTCTGTGTTCATTGAGATGGTCATGTGATTTTTTTTCCTTCTCTTATCATGTATTACATTGTGGATTTTTTTTTTTTTTTATGTTGAGCTGTTCTTTCATCCCAGGATGAAGCCTGCTTGGTCATGATGTATATTTTTGGTGATTCATTGCATTCTCTTTGCCGGTATCTTCTCAAAGATTTTGCATCTATATTCATTAAAGAGATTGGTGTATGGTTCTCTTCATTGGTTGGACTCTTGTCTAGTTTTGGAAGCAGGGTAGTGCTAGCTTCCAGGAATGAATTTGGGAGAATTCCTTCCAACTAAGTTTCATTAAAGATCTTGAGACATATTGGTGTTACATATTTCCTGAAATTTTTGTAGAATTCAGTAGTGAACCTCCTGGACCTGGGCTTTTCTTAGTCATTTGTCCTTTTATTCATTACTTAAATGTCACTGCCTGCTATTGGATTATCCAAGGATTTTAAATCTTCTTGGTTCAGTTTTGGTAATTAATATATATCTAGGAATCTACCCATTTTTTCTGAATTCTCCAATTTATTGACATACAGGTTTGCAAAGTATTTGTTAATAATCTTTTAATGCAGGCATTGTTCACTGTGACTTTGCCTTTTTCACTTCTGACTCCATTGATTTGGATCTTTTCGTTGATTTTTTTGTTTAGATTGGCTGAGATTGTCCATTTTATTTTTTTTTTAAGAACTAACTCTTCGGTTCATTAATCTTTTGTGTTATTTTTTGGTCTCAATTTCATTGATTTCTGCTCTGGTCTTTGTAATTTCCTTCCTTGTATTAGCTTTGGTTTTGGATTGTTCTTTCCCTAGGACCTTGAAGTGCATCATGAGGTTGTTTATTGTGCTCACTCTGTTTTTGTGATTTGGGTATTCACAGCTCTAAATTTCCCCCTTAGAACTGCTTTCATTGTGTCCTATAAGTGCTGCTATGCTGTATTTATCATTACCTTGTTATGTATACTATCATTCAGTTCTAAAGGCTGGCTTAATTCTTCCTTGATTTCTTCAGTAACCATTGTTTATTTAAGAGTCTATTGTTTAGTTTCTGTATATTTCTATAATTTCTGTGTTTTCTTTTGTCATTGATTTCTAGTTTCATTGCACTGTAATCTGACAGTACGCATGGTTTAATTTCATTTCTTCTACGTATACTTCAGCTTGCTTTATTGGCTAGTATGTGGTTTATTTTGGAGAAAGTTCCATATGCTGTTGAAAAGCATGTGTATTCTCTTAATAGGTAGAACACTGTAAATATCTATTAAGTTCATTTGTTGAACAGTATTATTCAACTGTAATATTTCTCTTTTTTTGTCTAGTTCATCTTTTCCTCATTATAATTATGTTTATGTTTATCCTCTGATAGCCATTAGTACTTGTTTTATGCAGTTGAGTGTGCTCTTGCTTTGTGCATGCAAGTTAATAATCATCCTGGCCAGGTGTGGTGGCACACACTTGGAATCCCAGCACTCAGGAGGCTGAGGCAGAAAGATCACGAGTTTGAAGCCAGCCTGGGCTGCATGGTGTGTTCAAGGCCATTCTGAACTACACAGAGACCCCTGTCTTAAAAAAAAAAAAAGTTATCCTTCCTGGTTGAATTGTTCCATTACCCCATATGTAGTGCCCATCTTTTGATCAGATTTGGCTTGAGGTCCACTTTGTCTGAATATCGGATAGCTATTCTTGCTTTTTTTTAGGTGTTCTTTGCATGAAATACTGTTTTTCACCCACTGATTTTTAGTCTAACAGGTTTTTTTTAAATTTTTGGTTAAATGTGTTTTGTGTATATAGCATGCCTTTGGATTTTTTTTTTCTTGATCCATTTTGCCAATTTGTGTCTTTTGATTAGGGAATTGAGACCGTTCATATTGAGAGTTACTACTGATAGGTATCAACTTATTTCTTTCAGGGCCTTATTTTCCTGTTGCTGACTTTTGATCTTTCTCTTCTGCTTAAGTGCTCACTTGATATATTCATTGTTAGACCTTCGGCATTGTTAGCTTCATTTTCTCTGTCTAGGATATCTGTATTTTTTGGAGCGTTGCTTTGATATTCATGAATCTCTTTGAGTTGTGCTTTGTCATGCGATGTCCTTATTTCTCTATTAATTTTGAAAGATAGTTTTACAGGATATATCAGCCTGAGTTGGAAAGTGTTTTCTTCTTAGGCCTTGAAACACTTCACTCAGAGCTGTATTGGCTTTTAAGGTTTCTGTTAAGGAGTCTGCTCTAGTCTGATGGGTTTACCTCTATAAGTTCTTTTTGCTTTTCTCTGACTGCTCTGAAGATTCTCTTCTTGGGTTGAACTTCTGGGATTTTGACTGTGCTGTGTTGTGGAGAGATTCTCTTCTGAATGTGGCTATTTGAGGTTCTATATGCTTCACTTCTCTGTTAAATTCTTCTATTTGCAAAGTTTTTTACTCTTGCAGAAAACTGGCTGTTTATGCTATTTGTATTGTATTCTGATTTTTTGCTAACTCCAGTTAATCTGTTACGGGCTGGGAATGTAGCTCACTGGCACAGTTGCCTGCCTGGCAAGCACAAGGTTCTGAGTTCAATTTCTGGTACAAAAACAAAACAAAACACAATTAATCTGTTACTCTTCTTTGCATCTTCATCAGCTTTTGGACCTACTTGTCGTGTTCTCCTGTTTTTACGGTATTTCACTAATTGGTCACTGACAACAGCCCTGTCTTCTAACTCTCTGTCCTCACAGTTTTGCTGCCCATGTTTTTGATAGAATTTTAATCTCCTGAATTTGTATTTGGAGCCTTTTTATGGCCTCTATTTCTTTTCTGTGCTGGTCATGCATATTTTGCATCACTTTGTTCTGCTTTTTATTAGTGTCTTCTGTAGACATGGTGATTGTTTATTAGGCCCAGTATTATGTTAGTTAGATCTTCTGCGAGCTTATCAAATGCCTTATTGATACGTTTTGGTATTTCCCTGATATCATTTTAAATTTGTGTGGCTTTTGGTTTCCTACCCTTCGAAGCCACATGGATCAGTTTTAGGGGAGTTGGGAGGGTTTTATTTTATTTTAAAGAGAAAAGAACAAAAAGTAACAGAAACAAAGACAAAAACAAAACAAAACAAAAACAATAGAAATGATACAGAATTCCAAAAAAAATGATAAGTGATTCATTGCTTTACTGTGTTATGTCAAGGGGAATCAAAATGTAGAGCTGACTTGGAGCTAGTTCACGGTCTTGCCCCATGTGAAGAGTGGGTAGGGACTGCATTTCAGCACAGGCCTGGTTGCTCACATTTGTGGCGGGGGCTCTTGCCTATGAGGGCCTGCTTTGCTTGCTCACGTGGTGGTGGTGGGGCATGTGTCGGCGTTGTCCTGCTTGCTCACATAAAGCTGGCAGTATTTTTTAAATCTACGGCTTTCATGCAGTCTTGAAATTCTGTCTATACTTTTTGTGCAAATTGACAGGGTGATCCAAAAATTCATATGGAAAAGCAAGAGACGGAGAATAGCCAAAACAATTTGGAAACACACTCAGCTATAAAAAAAGATAAACTTGAGGCTTTTATAAGTAAATGGATGCAACTAGAGATCA